>NC_063336.1:110407326-110448307 GCF_021869965.1 Rhincodon typus
AATTCAAGATAGAGATTGATAGATTTCTAATTACTAATGACATAAAGAGATATCATGGTAGACAATCAACCATGACCCAGAATGGCAAAGCAGGCTTGAGGGGATGAATGGCTTACTCCTCCCCCTATTTCCTGTGTTTTGTATTGTTGATACCCTTCATGGTGTGTGACTTTACTGCTGTGCTAAATGCGATAGATTTTAAGCTGGTTGGACCGAAGGGTCTGTTTCTGTGCTGCATGACTATGACTCAGAACTGGGCATCCATGAGGTTCTGTAAGCCGTCAATATTAGCAGAATTATACTGAACCACAGTCTTTAACCTCATGGCCTGGCAGAGCTCCACTCCACCATTACTCTCAAGCCAAGAGATCAATCCTGGCTATTGAAGTGTGTAAGTGGGCATGTCGTGAGTAGCATTGGGCATAGCTCAAAATGTAGTGTCAACCTGGTGAAGCTATAACCAGGACCAGCATGCCAAATGGCAGAAACAACATGCAATTGACATAGCTAGGTAATCCCACAACCAACAGATCACACCTAAGATTTACAGTTCTGTCAAATCTAGCAGATAATTAAACAATTAATAGAAAGAGGATGGTTACGTATATCCTCATCCTCAATCATGGTGGAGTCCAGCACATCAGTATGAAAGATAAGGTTGAAACATTTGCAACAATATTCAGTTAGAACTGCCAAGTGGATGATCCATCTGAGGCCCTCAGCATCACAGATGCCAGTCTTCTGCCAATTCAGTTCACTGTATGTGATATTAAGAAACAGCAGAAGGGAATAGATACTGCAAAGACTATGAGCCCTGTCAGAGCCTGACAATATTCTGGTAACTGAAGTAACATTTTCTGAGAGGTGATTCCACTCAGTTCCGTCAGAAGTGCAGAACTGTATGACTGGTTTGAGATGCAGGGTTTTTTATTTTTATTCATTTACAAGATGAGGGCATCGCTGGCTAGGCCAGTAATTATTGCCCACCCCTAATCGCCCAAAGAGCAGTTAAATGTCAACCACATCAGTGTGGGTCTGGAATCATGTAGGCCAGACCAGGTAAGGATGGCAGTTTCCTTCCCTAAAGGACATCAGTGAAACAGCTGGGTTTTCCAACAATTGACAATGGATACATGGTCATCATTAGACTCTTAATTCCAGATCTTTATTGAATTCAAATCCATCATAGGCCATGACAAAATTCGAACCCAGGTCACCAGAATATTACCTGGGCCTCTGGATTAATGGTTCAGCAACATTACCACTAGGCCATCACATCCCCATGTGTTAACGCCAGCTGTATGGGTTCAATTCCTGCAGCAGCTGACATTACTATGAAGGTCCTTCCTCAACCTCTGCCTTTGTCTGAGTCATGGTGACCCTCACGTTAAAGCACCACCAACTGTTTCTCTGTCTCTGATGAGAGAGAAATCCTATGGTTCTGGAGGACTATGGCAACTCTACTTGTTTGGGGAATGAAATCCATACCCCTGCTCACATATTCTGAAATATAAATGTCTTGACAAGCACTTTGACAGCTGCAGTCAAACCAGAACAACATAAAGTCAGTGCTGGGTGGGGATGTGGAGGAGTAAGGTATCAGGGGTAGAATGCCATATGAGAAGGGGGCAGGGTGCCAGCGTGCCACATAAGTAGGGTGTCAGCTGGTAAAGGGATAGGATGACAGAAGAGTAGGTCAGTAGGGTGCCAGGTGGTAGGAGGTTAGGGTGCAAGGTGGCAAGATAAGTGATGCAAACTTCAAGGAAGGTTAGGGTGCTGGGAGAAACTGGGTGGGTCAGATCCGGCAGGGTGGGAGGGAGGGTTGGGTCGGTTCAAGATATGTGGTTTGGGAATGTATGAGATAAGTGTGGGTTCTGTTAAATACTTACTAAGGAGTTAGATTCTGTATTTAATAGTCTAACTATTCTTGAGTTTACTTCATTATTGATGCCCTCCAAAATCTCTGATTTAAATGCGACTTTCAGTGGTTTCAAGGCGGAGAGGAATTGCCCAGAAAACGATTCAGTTTCTCAGGCATTTCCTTTTAAGTTTGATACAACTGGAATTCAGCAGGGTTGTCATGTACAACTCCCATCAATGTCAGCATAACTACTGTCTTGAATAACAGAAAATCTGGGCCTATACTTTTGCTTGAGAAGCAAATTAGAAATGTCCAAATCTCATCAGTTAAAAGTATATTTGGTGGGAAATTCTCAAAATCCATCGGCTACAAATACCATTGTAAGTGTGATTCCCTCAAGATGCCATTGCAGCCCCTTCCGGCATAAACAGTATCTGAACTGAAGTGCAAGTGATCAGACTGAATCAAAGCAGCCAGTCAATTGTGAATAGTTTGAAGTCCATTAATGGCATTCTTCCTCTAACCTCAAACATACTGGGCAGCTCAACTTCAGGACATTTTATAAATTACATATTACACTTTCTTTACCAATCATTTGCTAATTTTTCTTAGCAGTTCACATCTCATAGTTTTGCTTCACGTGTGTACATTCTTCTCATAGAATTTTACCAACTTTATGGTCAAGAAATTTTCATCTTCATTGCTTTGGTAATAATGTGACAGCAAATCCTTTCCTTGATTTTACTGAAGCCAATAGAACAAAATATCAGCCCTTTTATAAAGGACTGATGATATGGATGCTCAGATTGTACAGGCAATAAATGTGAACATCTATCTTATAATAAACATCATCACGTTTTCTGCTATAGTCAGTTATCGCATCTGAGTGAATGTTTCACAGCTAGTTTATATTTGAAATATAAACTGAGCAACAAGTAGTGTAGATTTTAATAAATTATTTTCTTCGTTTCTAGAGCATTATGTTACCTCAAGTGATCAATTTGAAGATTCTCAGAAAACTGTGACAACCATAGAAGATCAAGTTTCCTTTCAGGCAGCATACCCAGATATGACTGTTTTATTTTACAGGCAGAACACTGAAAAGAAGAAAATGCAAAAAAGTAAGTTGCAAAATTGAAAAGAGGCCTTTCTTTGGCTTGTTGCCTAAGGAACTTTTGAGTTTCAAATGAAAAATGGCATTCCGATCAACACGTGACATTTGATAGATTGAACATAACCAAGTTTATTGAGCTTTAGGAAAAAAGTGAAAGGCCTTCAAGAATGCTAGAACTGTTACAATATGATTTTTTTTGTGTTAAATCTATTAATGTGTTATTTTAAAAATTGAGTCGCTTCATTTGTACTCATACTAACCGGTTAGATGGGGCTAGTGTTGAAATGCTATAAAGCTATATAACTGTGTACATTGTATAGCAGGGCTGTTTAGCCTCGTATGTAATTGGTTATGGCTCATACTGTTCAGGTGAAACGAATTGGGACATTCTCTTGAAGATTATATAAAGGTGAATAAATTCAAAAGCAGTTTTGATCTCGGGCCTGGCCCCAGACCCAAGGCTTGGCATGGTTTATGGCTATATTTTGGTCAACAGGTTTGTAAATCAGGCTGGGTATAGTGAAATAAAAGATTGCACAGTATTAAAATAATACGTGGAGAATCTGGGAATGCTGTCCTTAGTACATTAATGACTTAATGATTTATTAGGAATATTCATGAAGAATTTTGACAGAATAAATAACTGAGAAACTTTCTAGTGACACAAGGGCCAGTAATATAAGAGCACAGTTTGATGTCGTAAAAATAAAATGATGGAAATACTCAAAAGCTCTGTCAATATCTGTCAAAAGGAGAAATAGAGTTAACATCTCAGATCAAGACTTACGAGTTTAAGAGAAACAAAGTAGAAAAACAAATTTAAATGTAGGTTTCCATTAACATTAAGCCAGAAAGGATTTATAGTTACTGGTGTTTTACCACTAGATGTCCCTGATGTACTCATTTACAAAGAGTTTGGTGACTCCTTATACTGTGCTGTGTATCACCTGCCACCACATTGGGACAAAAGTCTGCACTATTGATGTCATAACTGTGCATCTGAAATCAATATTCTCTGCACACTTCACCCACAACTGAAAGTCTTTGCTCACTGCACCTAAAGGCATATGCATGGTGCCACAGAAGACTTGCAGCACTTCTTCTATTTGGTCCTGACCTGCCCACTCCAGTTCATGTTCTGACCAAGACCCTGCTCAGTGCTGTCTAACCCCTGCTCCAGTTCTGCTGAGTGCTGTAATCCCCTCCCCCAGTCACCGTCCTGCTTAATGCTCTAATCCACTGTCCAGTCACCATCCTGCTCGATCCTCTAATTCCTGCTCGTATCCTGCTCAGTGTTTTAATTCCCTCTCCAGTCACTGTCCTGCTTAATACGCTAATCCACTGTCCAGTCACCTTCCGCTCAATCCTCTAATTCCCTATCCAATCACCATCCTGCTCGATGCTCTAATCTCCTCTCCAGTCACCATCCTGCTTGATCCTCTTTGCACCATAAAGAGACTTGGAGGCTCGTATGCATGAAGCATAGAAAGCTAGCACACAGGTGCAGCAAAAAATCTGGAAGGCTAATGGAACGTTGGCCCTTATTTCAAGGGGTTACAAAAATTGGCAAGTCTTGATGCAACTATACAAGGTGATGGTGAGACCACATACAAAGTCTTGAGAGTAGTTTTGCTCCCCTTATTTAAAGAAGCATATCATTTCATCGTAGGCTGTTCAGAGAAGGTTCACTAGGCTAATCCTTGGTATGGAGGAATTGTTTTATGAGCAAAAGTTAAACAGGTTGGGACTCTGTATATTTGAATTTAGAAGAATGAGAGGTGATCTCAATGAAAGACATGGTAAATGCTGAGAGGATGTTTCCCCTCATGGGAGAGTCTAGGACCAGAGGGCATAGTCTCAGAATTGAGGAGCACCAATTTAAGACTGAGCTGAGGAAGAATTTCTTCTGTCAGCGGGTTGAGTCTTTGGAACTTGTTGCCACAGAGAGCTACGGAGGGGTGTCAGAGTTCTTGTGCCTAAAGGCTGAGATAGATGGATTCTTAATCAGAAAGGAAATAGAGTTACAGGGAAAAGGCAGGAATATCAGATGATAAATGTCAGATCAGCCGTAATTCTATTGAATGGCGCATCAGGCTCTCCTGTACTTATTCCTTATGGTCTTACATCCTTCCAGGCAATTGTGCTACTCTTTTTCACCATCCCTCAATACATTTGCTGTTTGAATTAAGTGCTCAATATTCAATGTCGGGAGTAAAATAATGAATTGAGAACAGCTAAATATATTTTCATATGATGTTTGCAAAAATCTTATTTAAAATAGCAGCTGAGTAAGACTTTTAACTTAGTTATTGGTTAACTTGTGTTCTTTTTTCAGGTAAAAGCAAGAGAAAAGAAAGGGTAGCTCCTTTGCCTGATGAAATCACACATCTACTGGCTGAAATGAATTTACAATCTTCCCATGGTTCTGGAATTGCAACAGGAAGTGAACCTGTTCAAAAAAGTGCAAGTCAAGAGATGAATCGCTCCAATACCCATCAACATAGTCCTTCCCTTAGCTTTTGTACTGAAGGATCTCAAGAATGCCAAGAATTCTGTGAAAAATCTAATGAAATTACACAACCTGACGTTAAACACACTGCAGAAATAATAAAATCTGACAGTGAGTCTTTATCTCTTAAAGAATTAGAAAATGAGCATGGTACCAGTGCCTTATCCCCTTCTGCATCTATGATAGTTGCAGAGTTGGATTTGAGTGGCATTGATTGGACTCAGTCATTCAGTACACCACGATCGGACCGTACTCCGATAACTCCAGCAGAAACTTCTGAGCAAGTTCATCCAGTAATTAATGAGAAGTCCTGTGTTCCTGCAGACTATAGCAGTAAACTAAAAGAAGACAAAACATGGAAAGAAAATGCTGCAGTGCTGAAGCAGGATCTACTTCGAAAGAATGTGGCAGAATTATGTAAGAAAGATGCATCTATGCTGCCTGATCTTTATCATCTATCTTTAAAGGATCGAATTCTATTGAAAAACTCTCATCAGTTTTTATCTCTGCATCGATCGGATCCTAATTCTAGTGGAACCCTGCCATATTCTTTTAATTATAAAAATGATGCACCATTTCAAGGAAAACTTACAAATGAATCAACGTTTTCCAATAAAGAGAGATTCAGTGGTTGTGACTTATCAGAAACTCAATGCATTCAGCAAGAGAAAAAAGAAATTTACATTTCTGACCCAACTACAATTCAACATGTCAGGCTATTAACTGCAGTAGAAAATCAAAATTTAACATGTTCAAGAGAGCAGGTTTTTGGAACGAGTGATCCAGCTATGTATTCACACCGAGCTTCAAAGACAGATAGTAGCTCATTGAGACTGAAGAAAAGTAAAACTGTGAAACCACACAGAATGAAACATAAGAATGGAACTATCTCAACATTTCAGAAGAAAAGTGTTTGTCGCAAAATGTCGTCGTCCAGTGAAGATAGTGATATTGAGAATACGAGAATAATACAAAAATGTGGCTTCAAATTCAAAGCTATAAATAATATTGTGATGACACCCTCCATTTCAAATCAGAGTCAAGCATGGGCTCAGCAGACCAAATCCAGAGCTGCCATTAATAGAATAGATGACACCAAGGTAGCTACTGGCCATACTCAACTCAAAGTGGTCAGCAGTTTTGATGTTGAGAAAACTGAGCAAACTCAACTAACACATAAGCAAAGAGAAACTTTTAGCAAAAGCAGTGCTGTTCTGCCAAGACTTGAACTGAGTGCTGTACAGAATCCTAAGCAGCTCAGTGATAATGAAGATTCTATTATAGTAATAAGTGACAGCTCCCTTCCACTTTCAGAAGGGTTAGATCTTTGACTGCACAGTATTTGAATAGTTACTCAATTGCATGCTCCCAAAATCAGGTTCTCCAGAATTTTGTTGTTGTTTTTAAGTTAGGTTTTAGGTATTTTAGATGTCTCATCAGAAAAAAGCCTTCACCATATACATTCTCCCCTCAACGTTTTTCAATAAAATTGGTAACTAAATGCTGTAAACTGCCCATTGTTTAATATTAACTCAGCTGTAAATTGAAAAAAAGAATGATTGTAAGTTTAAAATCATTTATGTTCCTTGTCTTATTCTACTATGACATTGTTGACCCATATGTTGATAATTCATTCATTTAAGCTGAAAATATGTTTAAATGTATTTTAAAATAGTGGTTTCCTTTAGTTATTTCAATCAAATTTTCTGCATTCAAGGATATTTCTATTCTGTTCCATCCTTTGTTTTTATCATTCTGATGATGCACCTTCCCTCATGCAGCTACAATGAAGTGTGGGTAAGCATCTTGGTATGACTTATCAGCTGATGGTGTTTTTCTGTCCTCCTCAACACGTCACTCTGAGAAAGTGCCTGCCCTCTGCATTGTGTCAGTGATCCCATACAAAGCATCACATTATCTTTTTCCATCTCTGAAGCATTTTTCTATGTTAAAACATAAGTTATAGGAGCGGAATTAGGCATTTACCCCATTGAGTCCATTCCGACATTTGGTCATAGCTAAGGTTTCTCAACCCCATTCTCTTGCCGTCTTCAGTAACCTTTGATCCCCTTACTAATCAAAGCCTATCTATCTCTGCCTTAAAGACAGTCAGTGGTTTGACCTCTACAGCTTTCCGTGGCAATGGTTTTCACAGATTCTGGCTGAAGAAATTCCTCCTCATCTCAGTTCTGAAAGGGTTGACCCTTCTCTCTGAGGCTGTGCCTCAGGTCCTAGCATCTTGAGTGGAAACATTTTCTCCACGTCCACTCTGTCCAGACCTCTCGGTATCCTTTAAGTTTCAGTGAGCCCCCCCTACCAAATCCATCTAAACTCCAAGCACAGGATTGGTGCTGGATCCACTTTTGTTTGTCATTTATATAAACGATTTGGGTGAGCACTTAGGAGGCATGGTTAATAACTTTGTGGATAACACCAAAATTTGTGGTATAGTCAACAGTGAAGAAGGTTACCTGAGATGACAAAGAGCTCTTGATCAATTGGGCCAATGGGCTGAGGAGTGGCAGATGGAGTTTAACTTGGATAAATGCAAGGTATTGCATTTTGATGAAACAAATAAGAGCAGGACTTACACAATTAATGGTAGACCCCTGCGTAGAGTTGTCAAGCAGAAAGACCTAGGGGTTCAGGTAATTGCATCACAAGTAGACATGGTGGTTAAGAAGGCATTTAGCACACTTGCCGTTATTGCTCAGACCATTGAATATTGAAAGGGGAATGTCATGTTAAGGTTGTACAGGACATTGGTGAGGCCACTTTTGGAGTAATGTGTACAGTTCTGGTCACCCTGCTATTGGAATAATGTTATTAAATTAGAGAGGGTTCAGAAAAGATTTACCAGGATGTTGCCAGGACTGGAGTGTTTTGAGTTATAAGGATAGGCTTGGACTTTTTTCACTGACGCATAGGGAGTTGAGGATTGATCTTGTAATGGTTTATAAAATCATGAAGGGTATAGATAAGACGAATAGCAAAGGTCTTTTCCCTAGGGTGGGGGAGTTCAAAACTAAGGGGCACATTTGTAAGGTGATTTCAAGGGCAACTTTTTCACACAAAGGGTGGCTAGTTTTTTTTTATTCACGAGGACGTCGCTGGCTAGGCAGCATTTATTATCCATCCCTAATTGCCCAGAGGGCAGTTCAGAGTCAACCACTTTGCCGTGGACTTGGAGTCACATGTAGGCCAGACCAGGTCAGGACGGCAGTTTCCTTCCCTGAAGGACACTAGTGAACCAGGTGGGTTTTTCCCAACTATCGACAATGGAGTCATGATCACTAGATTCTTAATTCCAGATACTTTATTGAATTTAAATTCCACTAGAATTTGAACCCAGGTCCCCAGAACGTTATCTGGGTCTCTGGATTAACAGCTCAGCAATAATACCACTGGGCTATTGCCTCTCCTGTGGAATGAACTGTCAGAGGAAGTGGTAGATGCAGGTAAAGTTACAACTTTTAAAAGCCATTTGGATTGGAACATGAGTTGGAAAGGTTTAGAGGGATATGGGCCAAACTCAGGCAAGTGGGACCAGTTTATTTTGGGAAACTTGGTCGGCATGGACAAGTTTGACTGAAGGGTCTGTTTACGTGCTATATGACTCTACAGACCCAGAGTCCTCAACCACTCCTCGTATGACCAGCCATTCATGCCCAGGATCATTCTTGTGAACCTCCTCTGGACACCGAACAAGGCCAGCACATCCTTCCTTAGATAAGGGGCCTAAAACTCCTCACGATATTCCAAATGCAGTCTGACCAGAGCCCTTATACAACCTTAGCAGTGCATCCCTGCTCTTGTATTGTAGCCCTATCAAAGTGAATGCATTTGCCTTCCTAACTGCCTGTTAATTTAATACACTAACAATAGGTATGGTGTCTCTTTCAAGTTTTAACGTTGTTCATCAATCTATGCGTCACCTCTATATAGCTGTCACAGCTAGGTAGTATAGAGATGGGTAGGGGCATAACAGGCCTGAAGGAGCTTATCAAGCTAGGACAGATGGAACTACAGAGCTGGGTAGCACCATTCGTTTAGTTATAGACCATTAATATTGACATCATCTGGTGTGTAGTTGATGAGATTTAATAATTAACACCTAACAGGACCCACCACCACCAGATCTAAAATATTAAAATGTACTTGAGATTATGAAAATATCTTAACACTAATCTTAAAACACTAATATGCCCTGAAATGCTAAACAACTAAAAATATTAAAATTATAAAATATCCAACCTTAAAATAATATCCTAAGAACATCATAAAAGTTCTACTGCATAGATAAAGACTTTTAGTCATAGCTAAAAATCTGCAGCATTTCGAAAGTAAGCGATTGAGAGTCTTGATATTTCTTGGGCAAAGGACAGGTATTTTTGAATGCGTAACTTATAAGTTTATTGTTTGACTCAGCCCATTAGAGCACCCATGACAAGCCTGAAAAAAAGAAAGCTCTGTTCCGAATGTTAAATTGATCATTTCTTCATTAAGGTGTTTATATTTATCAGCTTTCTCAGTCCAGGATTTCTCTATTGAATTGTCTTCATTTTCAAAATGGATCGTTACATTGACACAACCGTTCTCGAACCTTTCTTAAATATTAAATCAGGTTTCCACAATTTTCCATCTCTGTCTCTCAAACGGGGTTCTATGCAAGTAATCCATCCATATTTGCCCACTTATAAGCATAGTTTGTCCATAATCTCACTTGATTCTATTGTTCTTAACAAAGGGACATGAACCAGAAATATGGGATAACATCTCATATGGGGTCTAAGGTTTTGGAGTAGATTTGTAGCTTGGGTTGTGGTTTTTGAGGTTGTTGAGGTTGGTTGGCTCGCCGAGCTGGTTTCTTATTTCACTCTTTATTTAAAAGGGTTTTTCCATACGTCAAAGTTGTATATAGTGGGAGAGAGGTTATGTTGCAGTAATAGACTGTTAAATGAGCTTAGATAATTTGATGTCATAAGATGCCTTGATTCACAAATTTGATATTTTATCATTTTTAAGGTATCTAATGCCAAGCCCCTGACTTTGGGGGTTAATCCATTTCGATAGTTCCAATTCCTTTCAGGTTTTATAATTAATATTGCTCATACATAAAGCTCCTCCTCATTTTTCTGTTCTACTGCTTGATTGGATTTTCTGATCTCCAAAAGATTTAATCTTTTGAAGAATCCTCATTCTGAACATGTTCTTGTAGTCTCAACATTGTTCGACCAGCAATAGTGAAAGAAAGCTCAGATAACCTTATCTGTAGAGGATTCAAGGGCTTAGCATTTCCTAATTACAGCCACTCGTATCTGCACCTGTATTTTGGGGATCCCTAGTCCTCCATCTCTACTTCTAACATATAAAATACCATCAGATGTATAATGCGGCAGGTGTAAAATTTCTTTAATAAAACCTTGTATAATACAGATCAATTTCTGTAAGATGTTCTGCAATGCTTCAATTAAAACCAGATGATAATAAAGCCTTGGTATTATAAAACTTTTTAAAATCTTGACCTTTTTCTTGGGCGTAGGGCAGCTGAATCAAGGTTCATCACCCAGATCTTAAGTTTACATTCCTATTTCATCTCCTCAACACCTGCCCATGGATCTACTTGCGTATCCAGGTATTTCTCTGTCTCACCTGGGGGAATGTATTGGATCTCAATTGCCGCCCAGCAACAAGTTCTTTTAAGAGATTATAAGTAAAGGTCTAAAGTACTCTGCAATCTCATCATAAATAATAAATTCTAAAATCTTACCAATGGTCAAGGTCAGGCTAACCAGTCTGCAGTTTCCTGTGTTCTGCCTCCCTCCCTTCTTAAATAGAGGTGTTACATTAGCTTTTTTTCAGTCCTCTGGGACCCTCCTCACTCTAGTGATTCCTGAAGGATCATCACTAATTCCTGTACAATTTCCTCAGCTATCCTCCAGAACTCTGGCGTGTGGTCCATCTCGTCCGGGTGATTTATCCACCTTCAGACCTTCCAGTTTTGCCAGCACTTTCTCCTTAGTGATGGTCACTATATTCACCTCTGCCCCTGACTCTCTTGAAGTTCTGGTATGCTATTGGTGTTTTCCATTGTGAAGTATGACGCAGAGTACCTATTTAATTCCTCCACCATTTCTTTATTCCCCATTACTACTTCTCCAGCCTCACTTTCCAGCAGTCTGATGTCCACTCTTGCCTCTCTCTTACCCTTTATGTATTTCCAAAAGAAACTGCTGCAATCTTATTTTATATTACCAGCTTGCTTACCGTAATATTTCATCTTCTCCCCCCTTATTGATTTTTTAGTTGCCCTCTGCTGTTTTTTAAAGGCTTCCCAAATCTTTGGCTTCCCATTAATCTTCACCATATTGTATCTTTTTTGTTTACTTTTCTGCTGACTCTGACTTCTCTTGTCAGCAATGGCTGCCTCATTCTCCTTTCAGTATGTTTCTTCTTCTTTAGGTTGAATTTCTGCTGTGCCTCCTGAAGTACCTGCAGAAACTCCTGTCATTGCTGCTTCATTATCTTCCCTGCTAGTTTCCCCTTCCAACCAACTTTGACCAGCTGTTCTTTCATCTATTCAATTATAATACCATTACATCTCATTCCAGCTTCTCACTCAAACTGCAGGATGAATTCGATCACATTATGGTCACTGCCCCCTAGGGTTCATCCACCTTAAACTCCCTAATCAAGTTTGCCTCATTGCACATCATCAAATCCACGATTGATTGTTCCCGAGTGAACTCTACCACAAGCGGCTCCAAAAAGCCAACTTGCAGAAATTCTAGAAGTTCCTTTTCTCAGGATCTGCTACCAATATGACTTTTCCTGTTCACCTGCATATTGAAGTCCCCCAAGATTATTGTAATCGTGTCTTTCTTAAGTGCCTTTTCTATCTCCTGATTTATTTTCTGCCTCACATCCTGCCTATTGGTAGGATGCCTGTGCATAATTCATATCAAAGTATTTTTTTTTTGTCCTTTGTGGTTCCTCAACTCTCCCTACATAGATATTTCCCAGCACACAGTTTTAAGATGTACTGTAACCATTAAGTTTCAACTATGGAAGTGATATGTTTAGATTAACTACCCTGCCATGAGTTGCTTAGAACTATTTATGAAGTGCATCTGATGTCAGGATTGTAAGTAATATTTCAAATTTGCATTTTTGTGAAGCAGGACGTCAGAGATTGATTTTTCAACTGTATTTAAGCAGCAGTCTTTCACAACATCTGGTTGTCAGTGAAATACTTGGTGAGTTAAGTACTTTTAAAATGCACCCATTGCTGCAACATGGCAGCCAAACTGCACACTACAAACTCGCAGTAGATCAATGTAGTAAGGACCAAAATGTGTCATTTTATTGATATCAATTGAGGAATAAATATTGACTCAGCTGCTGGAGACGATTCTTCTTTGAAATGCTGCAAAATGGTTTATTTTCATGCAGATTGATGGGGCCTTGGCACAATTGCCAGATTTTCTGTGGAATAACAATCGCAAGCAGGCTAACATTCCATTCCTTCCTCTGCGTTAAGAAAGAGCTTCACATTTCGGACAGGAGATTCCGAACAAGGCTTTGGAGCTGTGCTTTCATTCTGACAGGTCATTCAGTGCAGAAGAGTTGAGGGGAGGCAAACCATACACTCTTATTCACATCTGTCACTTGCCATATCCTGTCATTGAAGGTCCAGCATCAAAGACAGCTACTTTGGCAACTTCTGTGAAGGAGGAACTACATGAGGAAAGTGTGAAACCAGGGTGTCAGTAGGGGATGTGACAAATAAGTAAAGTGTCAGGGCTCAATGTTTCAAGGTGCCTAGGTAATTTAGTGGAGAATTCAGGGTAGGTACGGCTTGGCTGAAGATGGTGGGTGGTAGCAGAGGAGGGGGAGCCAAGTCCAGTGGTGGAGGTAATGTCCTGGTGGAGTGTCAGCTGCTGAGCAAAAAGGGGTGGGGGTTGTGTCCCAGGCATGGAGTGTGGCAGAATGTTGAACCTTGGGAGGTGTTAGGTTCTGGGAAGAGGGAATGTTGGAGACCTGGGGAATTGTTTTGTAAGTATGGGGTCAGTTTAATAGTTATTCAGAATCATAGAATTGTTGCAGAATGGAAGAAGGCCATTCAGCCTATCATGCCTGTGTCAATTCTATTCCCCAGTGCCAATCTCCTGTATTTTTATTATAATCCCGGCACACCATTATTACCAAATTGCACTCCGGTGCACTCTTGAATGCCTCAATTGAGCCTTCCTCCACCACATTTTTCGGCAGTGCATTCTATACTCTAACTAGTTGCTGTGTGATTTTTGTCTTTGTCACATCACCCTTGCTTTATTTACATCACTTTAAATCTACACCCTCTCATTCTTTTTTTTTCTTTTATGAGCAGGTCCAGCTTCTCCCTGTCTACTTTGTTCAAACTGCTCATGATTTTGAAAACCCATGTTAAATCTCCTCTCTGTCACCTTCTCTCCAAAGAGAACAGTCCCAATTTCTTCACTCTATCCTCAAAATAAAAGTTTCTCATTGGAACCATTCTTGTAAATTGCTTTTGCACTCTCTCCAATGTATTCTTATTTTTTCTATAAAGTGGCACCCATAACTGAAAGAATACTGCACCTGAAGTCTAACAACTGTCTTGTACAAGTTCAACATCACTTCCTTGTTCTTTTACTCCATGTTCCTATTGATGAAGCTAAGAATATTGTTTTATGAACTGCTTTTTCCACCTTCAATGATCTTATACACACAGACCTCTGTGCTCCTGCACCCGCTTTGGAATTGTACACCCTATTTTATCTTGTCTTTCAATGTTATTCTGACCAAAGTGCATCACTTCATCTGCCCACTCCACCAATTTGTCCTTTCAGGATTCCACCACTGCCCTCTTTTCAGTTTACAATTCGTCCCAACTTAGTATCATCTGCAACTTTGAAATTGTCTGCATATCATGATTCAGATCATTAATATATTTCAGGAAAAGCCACTGCAAACCTTCCTCCAGTCCAAAATATGCCCATTGATGACTATTTTGTTTCCTATCACACAGCCAATTTTACATCCATGTTCCTGCTGTCCTGTTATACTCTGACCTATAACTTTCTTCACAAGTCTGTTATGTGGCATTGTATTCCAAACACCTTTTGGAAATCCATGTATACCACATCATTGGTGCCATTCTTACCAGCCCTCCCTGTTGTCATTTCATAAAACTTAAGCAAGTTATTTAAACAGGATTCCCTTTTTAGAAATTCATGCTGACTTGTGCTAATCAACCACTTTTTTTCCATGTCACTACTAATTCTATCCTGAATAATTGTTTCTAGAAGTTTCCCCACCACCAAGGTTCAACTAACTGGTCTGTAATTTCTGGGATTATCCTTGCAACCTTTCTTGAAGAAGTCCATAATGTTTACAATTCTCCAGTATTCTGGCACCTCCCCTGTGTCCCGACAAAACTGAAAGATTATGGTCAGTTCCCCTACAACTTCTACTCTCACTTCCTTCAAACTTCTTGGGTGCATCTCATCCAGTCCCAGTGCTGTGTTGACTTTTTGTGCCAAAAATCTATCCAAGATTTCTTCCTTATTAATTGTGAACCCTTTTAGTGACAGAGCTTCCTCTTGTTTCACCATGGCCTGGGCAACATCCTCCTTTTTATAATGACAGATGCAAAGTATTCATTTCACACCTCAGCCATGCCCTCTGCCTCCATATGTAAATCCCCTTTTGGGTCTCTGATCGGTCCCATTCCCCCTTTAACTGCTCTCTTCCTGTTTACGTGCCTACAGAAGAATTTCAGATTTCCCTTTATGTTAGCTGTTAATCTTTTCTCGTAAGTCCTGTTTGCTTCTAATTTGCTTTTTCACTTCTTTGCCCACCCCTCTGAAAAAGAAAATCTTTGATATTTCAATCGATTCTCAATTGTATATCCTGCCTTACATCTGTCATAAGTACACTTTCCCATTAGAGAGAATATACCTTGACTGTACCTGAACCATCTGCTCGTTGAAGATGGTCCATTGTACGGTTGCTATTTTACCTGCCAACTTCTTATTCCAATCAGTCCTGTTCAGCTCCGATCTTGAACCATTAAAGTCAGCTGTCTACCAATGGATTTTTCAGTCCCTGGGCTGTTTAATGTAATTCTCTAATACCACCTGAATCTTATGATATAATGGTCACTGTCTCCTATATATCCCCTCAATCACACTTCATCCACTTGTCTGACATCATTTCCATACAGAAGTTGTCTCTAATGAAAGAGTAGCCGTGTGGTCGTGTGGGACTACAATGACTGTACCTTAGGCTAGGCCTTTAGTAGTCTACCTTTTCCTGATTAACTATTTAATTTTATTTAACAGCAGAACCCTCCAAGTTCTCAGATTTAAATGGAGACTTTTGGACAGTTCTAGGCATAAACCAAATGCCCCTCAGAATAACAAGGTGTAGAGCTGGATGAACACAGCAGGCCAAGCAACATCAGAGGAGCAGGAAATCTGACGTTTCGGGCCTAGACCCTTCTTCAGAAAATTTTCTACACCTTGTTATCTCAGATTCTGCAGCATCTGCAGTTCCTACTATCACTGCCCCTCAGAATATTCAGTTTCCCAGGCAATTCCCTCAGTGTCTGCCATGTCAGAAACTCTGCAGAGTCCACATGTGGGACACCCATGTACACTGCAGAAACAACTACTTGGCCATCAGAAAATTCTACCAATGTCTCCAACATATCCCCATTCTCTCAGACCTGCATCAGAATATCAGCCTGACTATTTGTGTTCAAGTCTCTGGACTGGGTCTTGAACCCACAACATTCTGACTCAGGCAAGATTACTATCAACCTAACCGTAGTTGACACTAAGCTGATTACTGTGTCAATGTGAAATTCAACATGGTTATGTTTTGTGAATAATTATTTTCACACTTATACTGCACTGCTAAACATTTGCCTGCTGCCAGTTTGAGAATTATGGAAGAATAAATGAAAATAATGAGGGGTTTGACGCTTTGCAGCTTTAATGTCTCAAGTGTGTTGAGCCATACGCTTACCTGGTAAACCTTCAAAGTGAATCAAAGTAAATACTTACAGTTACACTGCATGGAAGCCTACATCTCCTTGAATAACTGAAAAAAAAATTCAGAAAGTGAAGGGAAAAATTATGAGATGATAACTAAAGAAGTCCTTTTAACTTTTCAAACAGATGTCTCTGCTTAGTTTTATTTTCCCCAGACAGCGTTTTTGCTCTCTCTAATAAAAACGATGTTTAGTTCAAACAGGATTTGGTATTTGTTTGCCCTAAAGGTTTCCTTTTAGCTGAGAATAGGTGACAATAAGCTCTCCATAATTTTTTCACAATTTCTCACAAACATTTATAGATGGTATGCAAATTTAAATGGCAGCTGTGGCTCAGTGGAAGCACTTCCACTCCTAACTCAGAAGATTGAGCTTTATGTTGCACTCCAAGGATGAGGACAAAGTGGAGACTGGTGTTGCTGTGTGGCACTGAGACAGTGTTGCAGTGTTTGTGGTTTTGGCATAAGATGCTAAACTGAGGTTGTATCGACTCTGTCAGAGAGAAAAACAGAATTTGCATGGACATTGAGGGCTTGTGAATTGTATAGTTGTACATGACAACTTCATAGTCATTTGGATTCAGAAAAGGGTGTGCTTACCAAAGCGTGCAGAGTTTTGAAAATAAAACAGTGGAAACAGTTTTTAAAAATCAGAAAATTTGACAGCTTCTATATTCAAAGATTCATAACTAAGATAAGAGGTCATGAAATAGAAAGCACTTATAGTAAAGTATAATCATAGAATAGAATCCCTACAATGTTAGCCATTCAGCCCATTCAGTCCACACTGACCCTCCAAAGAGCAATCCAGCCAAACCCAACCCTCCCACCTCCCCCCACCCCACCCCACCACTACCTGTAACCCTGCATTTCCCATGGCTAAGCCACTTAGCCTGCACATTCCTGGACACTATGGGCAATTTAGCATAGCCAATCCACCTAGCCTGCACATCTTTGGACTGTGAGAGGAAACTGGATCATCTGGAGGAAATCCACGCAGACACAGGGAAAATGTGCAACATCCACACAGACTGGGATTGAACCCAGGTGCATGGTGGTGTGAGGCAGCAGTGCTAACCACTGTGCCATTCACACATGAATTAGTTTAATAATTTGCTTAAAAATAGAAACTAAATTTATCCACTCCTTAAAATTTATCACAAACAAATACCACACAATCCTAATTAGATTTGCTTTTGCCTATTTATTGCTGATGATATTTTACCCATTTGCAATACTCGCAAAGTGAACTGATTAAACCTGGACAACCACATTTACTCATTTGAGACACTGGCACTTGGAGGCTAGATGCTCCCTGTCCATTCTGTACAAGAGTCGGTTAGGGGCTAGGAATTCTCTGGCAAGTAACTCACTTTTGACTTCTCAAAATCAGTCTAATATCTAAAAGAGACATGTCAGTGGTATGATAGAATATTCTCCATCTGTCTGAATTAATATAATTCTAACAACACTCAAGTAGCTTGCTTGATAATTGTCTTGTCCGTAACCTGAAACATTCACTCCCTCTACATCCAATGCAAAGGGGCAGGAGTGTGCATCATTTTTAAGATATAATGCAGCAACTCTCCAAAGCTTCTCTGATAGCACCTTCCAAACATGTTACCTCTGCAGCATTCGCGTTTCAACATCATCATCTGCAAATGTCCTTCCAAGCCCCATACCATTTTGACCTGGAAATGTATTGTGATTTCTACACTATCACTGCATCAAAATCCTCATACTCCATTCTAACAACCTGTACGTCAAGGGATAAAGGCTCACTACCATCTTCTCAAATGCAATTAGGGATGATCAAGAAATGCTGGCTTGGTCAGCAACACTTTAATCCCATTGATCATTGGCCTGCTGTGTTCCTCCAGCTTCACACTGTGTTATCTCTTATTTAGTCACTGCTCTGTTAACATATGTTGCATTTACTATATAGTCATTTAAGTAACTTTCAGAAATATGTATCATTGATCTTCTTAAAAAGATCAATGATAACTATATTAACTTTGAACTTTACTGCAAGCAACAATTAGAGTAATTTATAGAGAGCATATTGTCACCTATTCTCAGCTAAAAGGAAACCTTTAGGGCAAACAAATACCAAATCTTGTTTGAACTAAACATTACTTTCATTAGAGAGAGCAAAAACGTTATCTGGGGAAAATAAAACTAAGCAGAGAAATCTGTTTGAAAAGTTAAAATGACTTCTTTAGTTATCATCTTATAATTTTTGCCTTCACTTTCTGAATTTTTTTCAGTTATTCAAGGAGATGTAGGCTTCCACGCAGTGGAAATTTCTGAAGAAGGGTCCCGACCCGAAATGTCAACTTTCGTGCTCCTCTGATGCTGCCTGGCCTGCTGTGTTCCTCCAGCTCCACACTGTGATATCTCTTATTTAATCACTGTTCTGTTAACATATGGTGCATTTACTATATAATCATTTAAGTAACTTTCAGAAATATGTATCTTCTAGTTTTCTTGATGAATGTAGTAACTATGCCTCTATCCTGCACATTGCAGGCAAATTCAAATTATCTAGAAATTTAACAATTGAATGTACTTTTAAGAATATTTATTCATGGGTTTCTGACAAATATATTAATAAAATTGTTTTTATTATCTAAAACTATTTGAAAGGTTGAACATTTATGATTTGAAATAACTTACATTTGGAGGGATAAAGCATATTTGTTGAACCTACACAATCTCATTTCAAGAAAATAAGTGCAAGACCATGTCTCTTTTTGTAGACCTTCACTGAACTTTATTGGTGTAAATTTGTATTTCAGAATTTATTTCTGCTGCATTAGTTGATTTACCTGTTTAACTGGATTCTGGTCATATGTCTGACATTTGAAAAAGGAGACCAATCACTTCACCATTAATACTTAAAGCATTTCACAAAGGTCCTATAATTAATGGAGTGTAGTCAGTTAAAGTTGTTTCTGAAGTTCATTTGCTGTTAAGCTGCAGGAGTCTCTTTGAACTCCTCTTCTCAGCTGTAAATTCACAAAGTCTCACCTCCTTTCTCTCACTTCACATTTCTTCATCTAGCGATTTCAAACCAACATTGGCCCCTTACCGCGCACTGGCATAGGAAGTGATCAGGACATTTATTGCTGATAGTTTCCTGGTCACAAACTCTGGAAATGTCACAGCTCCATTTATTTGGTCGTTTACTTACGGTTCATGGATAAATGACAGCTTTTCATATTGTGCTTGGTAATTGAAAAAAAACTCTAGATATTTGATTTATTTGGTAAAAGCCAACAATTTCTTCTTCAAATTCTGCTGTACTGCCAGTATGTTAATGTACTGGTAAAAAAATTGTGCAGCAGATCTTGTACCTCTTGTCCAATGCCCTGTGCAATGGAGATATTAAGGTTTAATTGGCAGGATAAGCATTGCGGCAAAAAATGACATCTCACAACAAACCCTTACAACAGAATTTTCTGGGTTTGCCAGGATTTGAAGGTTTTCCTTGTGATGTGAGAATACCTCTTTAATTATCGACCACACCATAAAATACAGTCAGTCCCTTCATCCAAATCATTCATATAAGTGACAAAGATGTGGATGAGAGATTGAACAGCAGACAACTGATGGAAGCTTGGAGACTCTCAATTCCATGGAGCTGAAGTTAAGTGATTTTGCTGATGGAGGGTTCCCGTTCAGGGTTGTAGAATGCAGAGATTTCAAGAAGTCAGGTGTAAATCGGGGAAAAAAATTGCGTCAAATGTGAAACAGACTGCATGTTTTCTCCACCCAACTTTAGCTGAGGCTATTTATTAACCGGTGAAACCTTTATTGGAATCTTTCTCCCATGTCCAAAACTGCAAATAAAGCAAAATAGTTCAGGAGGATGTGTTGACACAAACTTTGTACTAACTTGGATTCCATTTACAGAGAATTGGCAGTATCTCTTTGGTTTTTCACCCACTGGCTCTTAAAACAGAGATTGTCTTGATTTTCTTCTATCTCGATAATTATTGGTGCATCCCATTCAGATGTTCGCAGTTAAATTCACTGCTTGGTCCGTATGTGGGCTGAGGTTTTTATAGAAATTACACTAATTCAGAATATTGTGGAATCCCTTAGACTCCATCAAGAGAATTTATTGAGCATTGAACATAGTAAGTGCTTGTAACATATCCTGACCACACCATTGTGTCTGGCAAATCTGAAGCAATAGAAGCGAAACCTAGCAATCAGCAATGCTGCAGTATGATCGTATAGTCACAGCTATCTGTGATCAATCCTCAGGGTGGACGTGTCTTTTGTCAAGGATCCATTGTCTTTTATCAACAAGGATGTATGCTATTTTTAACGCAAGTACAAAATGATTTTCAACAGAAATGTGAGAGTTAAAGCCTGACTGTTGACTTCATGTCAACACAAAATTAAAAATATAATTTTGTGCAGAGAATGCTTTACTTGCCTTGTGATTAAGTTGTGTTGATTTAAAATGTATTTGCATACTTGTATTTATGTATGTTGTAATACAAAGCAGAAAATAGAATGAAAAAGAAATGTGGTCATCCAAATTTTAAGTTAAATCAACCATTAATACTCATTTACTTGTGAATTGATATTTGTGTTATTCCCAGAATCACAGATTTCTCCACACCTTTTGAAAGGAAAGTTAGCAGTTCACCAACACATAGCTGGTATAAAAACTTCGAGGGGCTTGTTTATCACAAGGTACATTCATCTTAACCTGTAAATGTTATCAAAAATGTGAAAGTGAAGATACTCTTCCGTGAATCACTGAAGTTTACGTTACTCATTCTTAGAGTGTTGCTAGCAATTTATTGCCTATCTGTAATTGTCCTTGCAAAGGCAGTGGTGCATCAACATCTTGAACCACAGCAGTCTGTGTGGATAGACTCGGAGTGGACTTAGGAAGGGAATCCCAGAATTTTAACCACATGAAAATGAAAGAGGAACAAAATATTTCCAAGTCAGAATGTTGGGTCTTTGGATGCAAACTTGGAGTTGGTGGCATGTTCATGTAGTGCTGTCCTTGTTCTTTCAAGTGGTGGAGGTTGCATGTTTGAGAAGTGATAAAGTCTTGGTGCATTGCAGCCATGGCACACCAGTGATGGAGAGAATGAATGTTTAAAGTGGTAGATGGGGTGTCATCTTAAATGTTTGTGGAGCTGACCTCAACCAGCCAAGTATTCCATTAGACCTTTAATCTAAAAACCGAAAGAACTGCGGATGCTGTAAAATAGAAACAAAAACAGAAATTGATAGAAAAGCTCAGCAGGTCTGGCAGCATCTGTGGAGAGAAATCAGAGTTAACGTTTCAGGTCTAGTGACCCTTCCTTAGAACTTCTCTCCACAAATGCTGCCAGACCTGCTGAGCTTTCCAGATCTTTCATCTATGCCATGTAGGTTGTGGAAAGACTTTGGATAGTCAAGAAATGAGTTAATCACTGCAGAATTCACAGACTCTGGCCTACTCTTTCAGCTACAGTATTTACATAGCTGATCCAGTCAAGTTTCTGATCATTGCTAACCCACAAAATGTTGGTAGGGGATTCAGCGATGATAATTCCATCAAATGTCAATGGACAGTGGTTAGATTCTTGTTTCACACGGTTATTCATTGGCACTTTTTTGAGGTATGAATGTTACTTGTCACAAATCACTCCAAACCTGAATATTGTGGAGGGTTTGCTGCATGCACTTATGGACTGCTTCAGGAAATGAGGAGTCACAAATGGAGCTGATTAATGTGCAGTCTTTAGTTAACATCCTACTTCTATGGTACTGATGGACGAAAGGTAATTTATGAAAAATTTGCGAATTATTGGGATAGGACAATAAGAACTCCTTCGGCAATGTCCTGGCACTAGATAATTAACTTCCAGTAATGAATACCCATCTTGCTTTGTGCTGGATATAACTCTGACAAGTGGAGAGTTTTTGCCCTAATTCTCATTAACTTCAACTTTTGATGCCATACTCAATCTAACGCTGTCTTGATATCCAAGGCAGCTACTCTCATTTCAGCTCTACACTTCATTTGGTTTGTCCATGTTGGAACAATGTTATAATGAAGCTGAGAACTGAGTGAGTCTGGTTGAACCATTCCAAACGTTGGTGAACTGGTCATTGGTGAGTAATCAGGACTATTGAGTTTTCCCTTTGTCCATTCCCATCCACATTTTTACTGGAACATGACTATTGGGAATTGATCCTTCCAGATTCTTTCCCATTCAATTTATCCGTCCTGCTGCTGGTCATGTAGGGTCTGGGTAGGATGAGCCTTGGAAGGCCTGTGCCAAGTGGTCTCTTTCTGTACAGTAGGGATTCTATCCCCATGATCATTGCATTTGTACATGAATGTACCTCTTACTCTAGGAGTGAGTAAATGAATTTTAAGTGACCCAGCAGCGAAGGCTTTTGTACCTAAAAGGAAAGTTTAATTTATTTCACACTGTCAGTTCTGAGGTAACTAAGGAAATTAGGCCACACACGTGCATGCGTGCATACACTCAACATGCACGCACACACTCACACATACACTTGCCGCACACTCACACATATATGCTCATGCATACACACATGCTTATGTTTTCACTTGCGTGCACACACTCACACACAAATACACAATACATGCTAGCACATGCACACATACACATACACACTTGTGCACACACACTCATAGTACATGCATAAGCACTCACGCATGCCTGCATACACACTTGCTTGTGCAAGCACACTCACAAAAATTTAAACAGTTCTTATAAAAAGTTTAGTCTCTATTGATTGAAGCTGGTGTTTTATAAATCGAGATGTTGTATTTTGTTGCAGCATTTCCTCAGTAACAGTGATGTCTGTCATAGTTGAATTTCCAGAAGTTTCTTTCACAAGCAAGCTTAGTATTTGGAAGAGAATAAAGGTGAGAGAGGATTCGGCGTTCTTTGGTTATGCAGGCTAGGCACTTTGGGTTGCTGGAGTGCTTACAGCTGATCAGTGCTTTTCCTCTCTTGCAATATCATGATTGCCCATTGGTATTGGGAAGGTTTATGAGCAGTGGCAAGTTTAACTAATAACTAAGGAAACGCCCTGCTTCTCAGGCCCTGGAAAATCATTTCTGCTGGATGGGTCATCTGTTGCAGCAGCTTGAGCACTGGGTTTTGGAACTTGAACAGCAACTGGCATCAGTGTGAGATATCCACGAGGTTAAGAGCTACATGGACAGCAGATTTAAAGATATGGTCACCCCACAACTTAAGAGTATTCCGACAAAAAGGTGAGCAGTCAAAAGAGAACGGGTGTATAGTGCTGGAGTCCCATAAGCATGTCCCACTCTCCAACCAATATTCTAATATGAAAACTGATGATGGTGATGGGTCATGTGGGGAAAGTAGCCAGAGCCAAGACCATGGCACCATGGTTGCCTAGACATCATGGGGGGGTGGCTACAAGGAGGACTGGAAGAAGAATAGTGATGGGGATTTGATGGGGGAATAGATAGGTATTTCTGTAATCGCACAAGTGAATACAGGATAATGTGTTGCCACAGTCAAGGATATCACTGATGCAGAGCAACCAAAGGGGGAGCAGTAACCATCTACATTAGTACGAATGAAACAGGTAAAAAGAGAGATGTGGTCCTACATTCAGAATTTAGGGGATGAGGTAGGATATTAGCAAGCAAAACCTCAAAAGTAATCATCTCCGCATTGCCTCCTAATGCCATGTGCATGTGAGTAAATAAATAGGAGGAGAAGACTATTGGGTAGGTGGTTGGAGGTAGCTGGTAGAGGAGGAGTCTTTGATTCCTGGGATGTTGAGCTCAGCTTTGGGGGAAATCAGACTGGTAAAAGCCAAACGGTTTGCATTGCTACAGAGCGAAGTCTAAGTTCTAAAATTGTTTTGCTAGTACAATTGAGAGGGTTTAAATTAATTTCGCCAGGGTCTGGGAGCTAAGAGACATTGTCAGAAAGGAAAAGCAACATGTAGAAAATGCTGGGAATGATAGGTATGACCAGAATAAGGAATTGTAATAGGGTGGGGTTGGAGTTAGGTACAATTACATTGCTCTTTGTTTTGTGATATAGGTAAGAAAACTAAAATTGAGAAAACAACATTTTAACATAAAATAATAGCAGAAATAATGTGGTTGTAGCTCAGTCAGAATTGACAATTTTATACTCCTAGTCATAGAGTCATACAGCGCGGAAACAGACCCTTCAGTCCAACCAGTCCATGCTAACCATGTTCCCAAACTAAACTAGTCCCACCTGCCTGTGCTTGGCTCATATCCCTCCAAACCTTTCTTATCCATGAACTTATCCAAACGTCTTTTAAACGTTATAACTGTACCTGCATCCACCATTTTCTCTGGCAGTTCATTCCACACACTAACCACACTCTATGTAAAACGTTGGCCCTCGTGTCGTTTTTAAATTTGTATCCTCTCACCTTAAAAATATGCCTTGTTTTGAACTCCTCGACCCTAGGGAAAAAAAGCCTTATCTATGCCCCTCATGATTTTATAAACGTTAATAAGGTCACCACTCAATCTCCTACATTCCAGTGAAAAAGTCCCATCCTTCCCAGTCTATGTTTGTACTTCAAACCCTCCATTCCCGGCAAACATCCTGGTACATATTTTCTGAACCCTTTCCAGTCTAATGATATCCTTCCTATCTCAGGGCGACCAGAACTGCACACAGTACACCAGAAGAGGCCTCACCAAGGTTCTGTACAACCTCAACATGACGCCCCAACTCCTATACCCAAAGGTTCCTTGACATAAAATTTTATAGTGGGTTAGGGAAGGGAGAAGGACTAGAACTATCACATAGCAGTAGAAGTGCATAAGGATTTAAGTAGAAATACTGTAAGCTGTTCAGTGACATTCCTGGAAATACATTTCAGAATGTACAAATAGTGGACAGAAAATTGAGAATTAGATCATGGATAAAATGGAGACAACTCTATTCCAACATAATCATTGAAGATGACTATTTAACTGTCCAGAAAAGGGAAATTATAATGCAAAAGGAGATTTGTGAATGAATAGGAAAATATTTAACAGGTAGATGACACAGAAAGACAGGACAAAGGTAAATATTACGTGAAATAGAGAGAGCAGGAAAACATATTGGCACAAGATAAAAAGTAAATTATAGATATTAAATCCACTTAGAAAATAAAGAGGCAGACACATAGAGAACAGTAATGGAGTGGTAGATGCTGTGTTAATATATTACTATTATTTTCATGGAGAATACGGATTATGGAATTATACTTTTAGCTAGCTGGATAGGCATAAAATCACCTCACGACTCCTTAGGTATTTTTTAAAAAGTAATTAGATTGTTGTGTGAGAAATAAAAATTAAAGTTATGGGACACAAGTTTAAAACTAAGTGAACCTCAGGGGGAAGCCAATGTTAGAAAGTTGAATTAGAAAGGTAAGAGCCTTTTACACTGTAAAATTCTGATTCTTTAGGTCAGAACCAAATCTTCTGTGTTTTCAGATGTAAGGTGCAGTGGTTTCAAATAGCTGTTGGATGATAAAACAGGAAAATTTGTATGCAGGAGGGATGACTTCCACTAAGTTATAAAGCACGTTTACATGTTAATTTTCTTATGTTTTTCTCAGTGGTCACGAGCAAGCAAAGTGCTGAAGAACATTTTCATCAAAACACAATATTAAAGTACACCTCACACTATTTAGTTTGCTCTGAATAATGTTTTTCGAGGAATATGCTACAAGAATCCCCTGTTGAAATGTTTTACTTCTACAATGTAATTCAAACATAACAATGAAGTCTGAATTATTCACTTTATTCTCTTTTACTACAGATTTGCAAATGTTTTTATTTCCGTATTCCTCGTCTTATAAATGTTATTGTGTCTATACATTCATATGTGTTTTATCACTGCTTTGTGATCTTCTCTTACAAATTATTCCTGGATATTTGAGACACTTTACTGAGAGGTGACAATGGATGAAGTGTTCTAAGCAAAGTGCTTGAAGTTGTTTTGCATTTTAAAACTCAACACTTTCTGTCTTCTTTGAACTTGCCTCCTCAGCTGTGAATCTGCAAGCTGTCACTTCTCTACACACTATATATGAAAAAAGTCCTTCGCTAACACTGTCAGTCATCTGCCCTGTCCACAGGCTCCCACTATCAGCTAAGACCTGCTTAGTCCACGATGGACACTCTTCTGAAAACTCTGCTCGAAATGGATGATAATTTTGGTCTGATTAATATGGGAATGGATTCAGACGTTAGCTGGAGAGCTGAAGTAGACAACTTGGAGCCACGTCGAGTTCCATCACCTCATGGTTTCTCACCAGCATCACCATCCGAATCCTTCTATTCTCCTGTTCCTCATCTCTCAAAGGGGACAAGCAGTCCACCAAGAAACGAGCTCTTCTTGCAGTCCTTTCCACAAACCTGTACCATTGAAGAGAATTGTACATCATTCCGGAGGTCTCAGGGATTGACCAACAAGAAGATGTCAGGAAAGCGCAGAATGAAAGCGAGTGAGAGGGAGAAACTGCGAATGAGGAGGCTCGCTAGTGCTCTTCATACTCTGCGAAGTTTTTTACCACCTGTCTACAGCCAGAGAGGTCAGACTCTTACCAAAATTCAAACTCTGCACTGTGCCATCCGGTATATTTCTGAACTTTCCACTTTATTGGCACAAGGAAGATATAATGACCCTGTGCATAGTATATAGAATTAAATAGTTTATGAGACATCCCTTAATGGTAATTGGACTAGAATTAATGCTTTTCGTAAATTTCAATGAGTTCAGAATTAGTGTATTACTGTCTCCTTGTTTTCACTATTTAATATTATTGTACCACTGTTGTTGCTACAGTATGTATTTCTTTATGTATATATATCAGATTTTATAGTTGCATTACCAAAGATATTGAATGAAAAGCATGAAATCAAAAGCTTGAGATTGTTTAATTGAAATTTATCTGACTATAGTTATGATTATTTTAGGCTTAATTTTGAATTGTGTGAAAAATAAAGGCTGAAACAATGAACTTAAAGCAGATGAAATGTCTTCTGTGGTCACTTCAAAACTTGGTTTTTATTTCAGATGATGTCCCTACTTGCTAGCTGTGAACTGTTGTTCATAGGAATTTCCATTAACCATGTTAAAATCACTATATTAGTTTCTATTAAAAGTTAATGGACAGAACTTTCTGAGGGTCTGTGTGACTGACAAGGTCATGGATGGAATTATTGGATTAGTGTATAATGTTTGTTTTGTCATACTGTTTTCCATTCACATTAACGTTAATGGTTGAAATATCATGTGCGCTGCGGCATTGACTTTCTGATATGTCTCCACAGTCTGTGAAGTGCAGCTTGTAACACAGGGCTTCCAGGGCACTCCCCCTCTTTATTCTAAGCTTGGACCCAACATTGAGTTTGATTTCAGTCAATAACACAAGAACTACTCATTTGTGCCTTTTTCTGTCAGTCTTCTTTTCTCAAAATTTATTTGGAACAGCGACTTGATGCAGCAGTTGTGGAAGAGTTGTGGACTCTTCATTGACTGCAGGATGATTTTACATGGGGAGCATGGTGCTGGGGGATAAAGAAGAGGAATAAAAAGTAAAAAAATATTTTTTTGGAAAACTTACTTTCCAACTGGAGTATATAAGAACTTAAGAACTAGGAGCAGGAATAGGCAATTCAGCCCCTCAAACCCGTTCTACCATTTAATATGATCATGGCTGACCTCAGCTCAGCCACAATTCCACTTTCCTACCCACTCCCCAGAACTCTTCAGTCTGTTATTAATTAAAAACCTATTAGTTAATCCTTAAATTTACTCAATGTTCCAGCATCCATCACACTCTGGACTAGTGAATTCCACAGAGTCACAACCCTTTGATTAATTGATTAATTAAGTAATTTCTCCCATGTTTTAGTCTGTTACACCTTTTCCTAAAACCTATGACCTGTCATTCTAGATTACTCCAAATGAGGAAGCGTCCTTTATACATCAATGTTGTCAATCCCCTTTAGCATCTTCTTTACCTCGATTAGATTTTCTACCGTTCTTCTAAACTCCAGACAGCACAGGCCTAAAATTGCTCAATCTCTCTACATTAGAAAAACCCTTCATTTCTGGAATCAATCTAGTGAATCTTCTCTGAACTGCCTCCAATGCAACTACATTCCTCTTCAAGGAGAGGGACCAAAATTGTATGCAAGACACCAGGTGTGGTCTCACTAATATCTTGTACAGTTACAGTAACACTTCCCTACTTTCAAATTCTACTCTGTTAGCAATTAATGCCGAATTCCATTTGCCTTTCTTATTATCTACTGTGCCTGCATACTAGTTTTCTGCAATTCATGCATGAGGACACCCAGATCCCTCTGCACTAAGGCATTCTGAAGTTTCACCTGAATTAGATAATAAGTTGCCTTCTTTCAACCAAACTGGATAACCTCACACTTAACCACGTTAAATTTAATCTGCCAAATTTTGGTCCATTCATTTTACCTATCCATATCCATTTGTAAACTTCTTATTTTTTCATTACAATTTACTTTCCCACCTATTTTAGTGTCTATGGCAAATTTGGCTATTTCTATCCCCATATCCAAGTCATTAACATAGGTTGTAAATAGTTGGGCCCAAGGACTGAACCCTGTGGCACCCGACTAGTTACATCTTGCCAACCAGTAAAAGACCTAGTTAGCCAATCGCCTTCCCAACCTCAGGCGACGCACATTTTATTTTTACATGTGATGTGGACATCGCAGGCTAGGATTTATTGTCTGTTCCTAATTTTCCCTTGATCTAAATGGTTTGTCAGGGTTATTTCAGAGGGCAGTTAAAAATCAATCATACTGCTGTGGGTCTGGAGTCACAGAATCCCTATAGTGTGGAAACAGGCCCTTCGGCCCAACAAGTCCACACCAACACTCAGAGCATTCCACCCAGACCCATTCCCCTATAACCCACCTAATCTACACATCCGTAAACTCTACAGGCAATTTAGCATGGCCAATCCACCCAGCCTGCACATCTTTGGACTGTGGCAGGAAACCCATGCAGACACAGGGAAAATGTGCAAACTCCACACAGACAGTCACCCAAGGGTTGAATCAAACCCAGGCCCCTGATGCTGTGAGACAGCAGTGCTAACCACTGAGCCACCATACTGCCATGTAGGTCAGACCAAGTAAATATGGCAGATTGGCTTCCCTACAGGGCATTAGTGAACCAGATATTTTCTTAACCACAATTAATAATTATTGCATGGTCACCATGAAGCCAGGTTTAATTCCACACTTTAAAAATTCAAATTTCACCACCTGCTATGGTAGGATTTGAACCATGTCCCCAGCAGATTACTAACCCAGTGCCATTACTACTATACCAACACTTCCCCTGAAGCTACTTGATGGGAAACCATAATTTGAAATGTCATTTGTTCTCTTTGGCCTCTTGGGGCTTTGCTGAATGTGTGGAATTCAGTGAGGCCACATTTGTTGCATCTTCAATGTCATATTGGCCATGAAGAATCCTTTATTTCCAATGTTTCAATTTCTTCTTCATGAAGGGCAGTTTTATTTTATAACTTATACATTTTCCCTATATATTATGGCATATCATTTCCGCGTCTGTCCCAAATGGAAAACTGTGTTCTAAATTAATATTGTTGAAAATGTGTTAATCAGCAAAAATAAGGACTTCTAATGATGCTGTCCAAACCTTTAACTGTGAGTAACCTGATTTGTCGGAGGACCTGGGTGAGCTGACTCAAAGTTGTAGAACCCTATCGATGAAGTTTGCTCACTTTTGCTCTGGTATCTGAGTGTCCAACTCCCTCCATAGATGGGTTGTTATGAAGAGCAAGGTCCAACACACAGAGTTTGCTGGATGCACAAACACACAGAGCTGCCCTCCATCACTGTATACATTGGTGTTCAGCTCCAACTGCAAGACAACAAGGAGAAGGAGAGGTGCCTGTAGGCCCCTCAGCAACAGGCCCCTCTTCCAGAAATCGCCACTCCAGAGGTGGTCAGGTCTACCACCTCCACCTTCAGCCCTTTGTAAGTTTAAGCCATTGAGGATACACCTACCTCTGAGTAGGAAATACTCAGCATGTCTGGGGCCTGTACCACAAACATCCTCGGAGTGGCCTGACCAAAAATCCAAGGCCAATTGGGTCAACTGTAGTGTGGGCTTCCTCTACCCCAGGACTGCACTGAGACCTATTGAGAGGGATGGCTGAGCAGGAGAAATTCCAACAGAGGTTTACTGTTCAAGGCTCCATTAAATAAACCTGGTTGACTGATCATCAATGGGGCTGAGAGGTATTGATGACTTGGCTAGCTTAGTTATCAGGTTACTTCATTTGCCATATTTGACACTGTTCCAATGTCCCATTTTCAGACATGACCCAAGCACACCACATTCTCTTTTCCATACAGAGAGACATGTACACAACTGTCCAAGGTTAGAGCCCTTCAGACAGATAGCAGATGTTAAAAATTCCTCATGAGTAGTAGCAGCCGAACTCATCGTTCGCGTGCACTCCATGACTACTGGATGGATGCACACCAGATTTCATGATACAGGACTTATACCATTGAGGCATACGCCACTTCAGCAATGGTCATATACTTGCTGCAATCCAATTGTAGCTTACACTATATTAAATATGGAACCATGAAGAAAATAGTGACAAGCCAATATTAAATCAGTCCAAAAGCACAAATGAGGCTTCAGAATCAAAACTAAAAGCAAAATGCTGTGGATACTGGAAATCTGAAACAAACTCAGAAAATGGTGAAGAAATTCAGCAGCTCTGGCAATAACTGTGGAGAGAGAAGCAGAGGTAACATTCCATAGAATCCCTATATTGCAGAAACAGGCCATTTGGCCCATCAAGTCTGCATTAACCCTTCAAAGACCATCCCATCCAGACCCAGCACCACCTACCCTACTCCCACATTTAGCATGGTCAATCCACCTAAACTGCGCATCTCTGGACTGTGATGGAAACCAGAGCACCTCAGGGAAACCCACACAGACATAAGGAGAATGTGCAAACCCCGCACAGACAGTCACCCAAGGTTGGCGATATGAACCCAGGCCCCTAGTGCGGTGAGATAGCAGGGTAATCACTGATCCACTGTGTTATCCTAAGTCCAGCATGACTCTCAGCCAGAACTCAGTTCTGAAGAATTCATACTGGATTCAAAATGTTAACTGTTTCTTTCACCACATATGCCACCAGACCTGCTGTGTTTCTCTGTATTCTCTATTTTTGTTCAAGAGTCATAACATTGATACAGCAAATTCTTAATTCCAATTCAAAATTGTTTTGCTATGAAAACATTATCAATTTATTGTCACCAGCCATTCACCTTATCTATATCCCTCATGATTCTGTAAACGTCTGTAAGGTCACCCCTCAACTTCCTACACTCCAGTGAAAAAAGTGAATCTGGGTGTTAGCAGTTGTATAAATACAAAGGAAAAGCCTATTGTTTGTGCTGTAAAATAGGCTTTCAATTTGTTAGCAGTTATTCCAAACTACAACCAAAAAGCTAATTTCATCTCTGTTGTTTCACTTAATATTTAAATACTCCTCCTTAATTAATTAGGCCCCTCCTATCTTTTACAGAGGGTAGTATTAATAACTGATCTAGTCTCCAGATTAAAAATGCCTTTTCTGATGATTGAAAGTTTTGTTGAGCAATATTTGTTTGAAAGTCTGGTATGAACATCAACAAAGCAAGGCAGCTTTGTTCCAAAAAGAATTGCTGATAAATTAAAATCAGAATGGATTTCTGAAACTTCATTCTTATTTTTATTGAATAGGCTCCCTCAAAATTCTTTTGTCTGTTTAACCATATTGGGGATCTGTTAGAATGAATCTGGAGTAAAACTCTGATCACAATTTGGCACTAAATCTGCACAAGTTGAAAGTTTGCTTTTGAGAGTGCACCAGATTAGTTAGTAGGTGAAGTGAGGAAATTCACATTGGTCTGGTAGGGTATTTTCTTTAATGTTGGCTTGAATGAATAGCTCAGGCATGACTGAACTCCGCAGTGAACTCATGCAGTGCCTACTGAGGAATAAATGTATCTTCCTCTTCACAATGCACAAGTTGGGAAATGATGCTATTCTCTGATAATAAACTCATTTAAGCACAATTTTTTTTATAATTTTTAAAAAACTGAAAAATCTCAGAAATACTAACCCCTTTGAGTTTTGTTTTTACAAAAAAATACAGCATATTGTTTAGAAATCCAAGGTAGCTTTTATGACAGAAATGAACATTGGAGCAGGAGTAGGCCATTCGGCCCCTCGAGCCTGCTCTGCCATTCATCATCGAACTCAATAGCTTGTTCCCACTTCTCCCATATCCGTTGATCCCTTTAGCCCCATGTGCTATATCCAACTCCTTCTTGAAATCATACAATGTTTTGGTCTCGACTGTTTTCTGTGCTTGTGCATGCCACAGGCTCAACATTCTCTGGGTGAAGAAATTCCTCCTCATCTCAGCCCTAAATGGTTTACCCCATATCCTTAGACTGTTGACCCCTGATTCTGGAGTCCTCCACCATCTGGAACATTGTTTCTGAATCTATTTTGTCTAGTTCAGTTCAAATTCTATAGGTTTCAATGAAATGCCCCCTTTTTCTTCTGAACTCCAGCAAATATAATCCAACCTTTCCTCATAGTCCATTCTGGCATCCCAGGAATCAGTCTGGTAAACCTTCACTGCACTCCGTCCATAGCCAGAACATCCTTCCTCAGACTAGGAGACCAAAACTACACACAATACTCCAGGTGTGGCCTCACCAAGGCCCTCGATAATTGCAGCAAGACATCCCTGCTCCTCCACTTGAATCTTTTCACTATGAAGGCTAACATACCATTTGCCTTCTTGACCGCCTGCTGCACCTTCATGCTTACCTTCAGCGATTAGTGTACAGGGACACCCTGATCTTGTTGTCCTGTCTGAATTTATAGCCATTCAGATAATTATCTGCCTTCCTGTTTTTACTACCGAAAACCTCACAGTTATCCACATTAAACTGTATTTGCCATCCATTTATCCACTCACTCGGCTTGTCCAAATCAAACTGAAGCATCTCTGCATCCTCCTCACAATCCTTGTCAGTGGATTATGTTTCTAGTCACAGTAAGTGCATGGTGTAAAGCTCTCAGCATCACAGTGCTTTCGGTATTTTCCCCTGGATTGATCCGTGCTTTGTTGATGGAATGAATACATTGTGCTAAACCATGGATATATGTGTGCCTGCCTTCTCAATCCTGTCTGAACTTTCACTGAATGGAGATAGGAGCTGATGCTCCTGTGCACCGTGCCGAACGGATTCAAAAGTAAGGTCTGTCTCAACAGGGGAGATCAATTAACTAAAGAGAGAGAAGTGAAAACAAAATCAATAATTTGTGGATTTAAACCCTGCTAGGCAAATATGAACTTGCTGAAAAATCTGATTGAATCTTTATTTTCCTGAAGTGACTGTAGGTAGGGAATATCAAGTGCTTTCTTAACCCTTTGTTTAAATATGTCAGTTATGATTGAAGGATTGAAAATGGCACAGAAAAAGGTCAAACAAAGGTCCCCTAACTCAGTTAGAACTAGAATCCATGCTTCAGCATTAGTTTTGAGATGAGAAAATTGATGGCTGTGGTTATTTGCTTCCAATGTAGATTTGCTGAGCATATAAAACAGAAATGTAAAACATGCAGAAAGTATATTCAATTATCAATAGGCACAAATTTCCCAACACTATAATTAATGGCAAATAAGGGAAATTTAAAGACACAAAGGCAGGTGGATTTAGACTGGATGGGTTTAAAAATTCACATAATCTCAAACCTGAGCCCAACTGCAACCAATATATCCATTTCCAGTTTTAATGGAATAAGTCAGGGGATTGGGTACCAGGGAGCTGATGCTCAATAGTTGGTTGGCAGAAAACAAACTCGTTCCCAGGAGGCAAGTTAGCATTTGAAATATTGCAATGATGCTTTGAGGCCAAGTACAGACAATTTAAATAAAAAACAAAATAACTGCAGATATTGGAAATTGGAAACGAAGACAGAAATTGCTGAAAAGACTCAGCAAGTCTGGTAGCATCTGTAGAGAGAAATTTTGAGGAAAGGCCACTGGACCCAAAACATATACTCTGATTTCTCTCCACAGATGCTACCAGACCTGCTGAGTTTTTTTTGACAATTTCCATTTTCGTTTGTGTAAGGACAATTTAAATTCAGATTCTTGTGAAATGTTTATGGACCCGAAATATTAACTCTTTTTCTCTGTCCTGAGGCTGCTGGACCTGCTGCATATTTTCAGCACCATCTGTTTTCATTTTGGATTTCAAGACTCCAAGTTATTTTGCTGTTGTGTTTTAAATTTTATTTTGATGGCAGGGAAATCGGGAAACCAAAGGAAGTTAAAAACTGCAGGATCTAGATGGTGAATTCCACCACAATTTACCTGCTACACCATCCACTGTGGTCCTACCTTGCAGCCAATCCTTCCAATCTATTCCCCAACCCTAACGATCTCAGCACCATCTCTTCTGATATTCTCGTTTGATCCTTTCCATCTCCCTTCAACACTTCCAGTCTGCTTCCTGGTTTTTCTGGTCATTCTCACTAACCGTTCTGTTATCTATTGTACAATCTCCCCACTTTTCCAGTTTCATGGCTGTTTTTCATCTCATCTTGCACAGATCTCCAGTAAAGCCAAAGTTTCTTAATGTTCGACAAGCATCAGTCACAATATACCAGGACTTTATGCAAACAACATGGCAGATGCAATATTTGAATTCAATGAATAAATCTGGAATTTGATCAAAAAGCTAATCTACTGGTAAGCATGTTAAACCAATTGTTGAATATTGTGAAAACCCATCTGATTCATTAATATTGTTAACAAAGAAGAAAATTGCTGGAGGAACCCAGCAGGTCAGGTGGCATCTGTGGAGAGAGAGCAGAGTTAATGATTTGGATCCAGTGACCCTTTTTCAGAACCAATTATAGCTAAGGAAATGTTGGTATATATGCAAAAGAGGCTGGGGGTGGGGGGAAGGAGTAAACGATAGGTGGAGATGTAGCTCAGAGAGAGAAAAGCAGTTGGCATTCCCATACATCTGCTGTTCTTGTCTTTCTGCTGGTAGAGGTTGAAGGTTTCCTGACTGGAAACGATATTGCCATCTCTTTACTGTGACTGGGTCAAAATCCTTGAATTCCCTTCCCGACTGCACTGTGCCCTATGACCACTGGACTGTGGCAGGTCAAGAGGAAACTCATCATCACCTTGCCTAGGGCAATTACAGATGGGCAATGAAAGCTGGCCTAGACAGCGACAGTCTCATACCATGAACAGCTGAAAATTATTTGTTCTGGAGAAGAACAAGATACATGCTTTCTGAGAACAGTTGCAGATCCAGTTATGGGCCTTGAGGAGTCCCGTCTCAAAGTTCAGAACGAGGTTGATCAATTGCCTCCCCATTCCCTGAAGGGAACTAAATGCAACTGTTGGATGTTTTCTTTAGTCCAATTCAGACTTTCTCTTGCCTGATTGGCAGAGTGCCAGGAGATCCATGTCTTTGTCAGGACAGACAGATGTCGCACATCTATAAATTTAGGGACACATGACAGTTTTTAAAATATTATTTATACCTAGAAATTTGGAGTCAGTAGCACAGAAAAATAATGGCTGAAAGTGCCAACGCTCCATATTCCTGAATTCTGCAATGGGCATGAAGAATTTTTACAATGATTTGCTCTTCTTTTGTTGTTCATTTATTGGAGTCGATGGCTGGTAAACTTGGAATTTGTTAATATATGTATTCAAATTCCATTGTAGAGATCAGCCACAGGCCTGCATCTCACATGGACCACGGTTGTATGTTGGTAAATATATTGTTATCAAAGGGAAAAATAAACTCCACTGTAGCGTTTCTTTTGTGTCGCTCTGGCTCTGAGAGATGCATCATTTATCTGTTCTGAGCAGTTCTTAGTAAAACCTAGAAGGTGCAATATCAGCAGTTTGTACTGGTTTAATTGGTGTAAGGCAGTAAAACAACCGCTTCTCAGGATCATAGAGTGAAACTCGGGCATCTGTTTCTGCACCTACAACCTTTAATTAGGGGTGTCTGGCAGCTCAGCTTGAGCTGGTGTGACATGTATATCTCAAAAGGCTTTTATCTCATTAACGACTTTCTTCATCATTTGCAGTAAACAAAGACTGGACAGGCATTATTCTGAAGTATAATTTGACACAACATTTTAACATTGCTGACTTTTTAAGATTTTGTTCAACATTGTAGAAGAAACCCAAAAGGCCAGTTTTTATGACAAGGCGATGTATTGATGAGACCATAAGTAAATTATTACATCTTGTTGTGTTCTTTATGGAGGGTGTGTGGCTCACTGATATAAATAATTATTAAGCATCTCTCAACTAGATTTAGGCTAAGTTCAGGTCAGCCAAGGTTCCAGGAATATGTAAGCTAAAAGAGTGATAGGAGATCCAAAGAAATTTCAGTACTTTTAAAGCAATTTACTTTTGTATTAATTTTAGCACTCAAAAATATCCAGTCATAGGTTGTTTATAAGATTCTAGAAACCAGCACAATGAGCAGGATGTTTATTTCGATATGAGTGAATATTCATGTTGCTAGGCATAACAGTTACAAGCATAACAATTTCTTTGTTTCTTGTGTTACATGGATCCTGGATCATATGTAAAGTAGCTCCAAGAATTGCATTTGCATTTGGCAGTATGAAGGTTTCATTTCTGCTGATATTTCTATTCATACCCATATATGCGCACATAGTTGGTTCTTTTTCTGGAATTCAGTCAGCACTTCATTTCTATATTGTCTTCTATTCTCCTCTCTTTATCTCATCCAGCCTCACTTCTCTCTGTCTTTCCCTATTGCAGCACCAAGTCTTCTTCAATCCCTCTTCTAACTTATTACTCATTCCAAACTGACCTCCTTTCCCACTGTTTTCTTAGAGTTGAGCCCCTATTATGAAAGTACATTTTCTCCCTCTGCTCCTTCTAAGGTATATACCACTGTGCCCATTATGGCAGCTGTTATCGTTTCTTCCATTCATGCTGGGGTTCTGGTTGGTTTGCTCAGTTGTCATTATAGCTGGTCTGCGATGCCAACAGCACGGGTTCAATTCTAATACAGGTTGTGGACACCACTGAATTTCTATCTTCTCAACCTCACCTGAGGTGTGGGGATCCTTGGGTCAAACTCACCACCAGTTATCTTTCTCTCTTTGAGAGAACAAACTATGGTCATCTGGGACAGTGATGTGGAGGTGCCAGTCATGGACTGTGGTGGACAAAGTCAGAAGTCACACAGTACCAGGTTATAGTCCATAAAGTTTATTTGAAATCACAAGCTTTCGGTGGACTATAACCTGGTGTCATGTGGCTTCTGATCTGGGACTATGATCACTTTTAATTCATTAATCTTCAGGTTTGTGCATAGAGAGTTAGTGAGAGCAGAGAGCGTTGTTGCCCATCTAGATGGTTAATGAGGACAGTGAGTTGGGGCATAGATAGTTATACAGAGTGTAGAGGGTTAGATAGAGAGTACAGAGTTAGTGAGAGCAGTGTGTGTTAGTGAGATCAGAAAGAACTACAGAGAGCATGGAGGGTCAGTGAGTGCAGAGAGAGTTAATGAGAGCACAGAGGGTTATTGAGAATAGAGAGTTGGTGAGTGCTGAGAATTAGAGAGGGCAGAGAGAATTAATGAAACTAGACAGTATTAATTAGGGCAGAGACAATTAATGTGTGCAAATAGAGATAGTGGGAGCAGAGAGTGGCTGTGAATGCAGAACATATCAGTGAGCGTGTGGACAGTTAGTGGGTAGAGGAAACTTATAAGATAGAGGGAGTTAATGAAATCAGAAGATTAGTGAAAGCTAAAAGTGTTAGTGAGTATACAAATAGTGAATACAGAAATGTGTTAGTGTGAGTGTAGAGAGTTAATCAGCACATAGAGAGATAATAAGTGCATAGAGTGTTGGGACATAAGGTACAAGATTTATACATACTAATATTATTTATTTTAGAGTTTGGATTTTGAACTAGTGACATGTAGATTTGGTCTTTATGTATGAAGGGGATTAACTTGTTAGTTGTTCAGGAACCATGATTTTTATGGGTAACAGAGCAGCTCTTGATGTGATAATGAGACCTCGTTTGCATTGTGAGTTTTTTACAACCAAAGAGAATATGGATTAAAAAGCATTAACTTGTTTTCAGTTTAGAAGAATCAGGAATTGATATTCTTTTGCTTAGGGGAAAGAAACCCATAATTGGAAAGCTTTTGGTTTCAGTTCACAGAAAAGCTAGCTGAGGTTAAATGTGAGAACAGTTTTCTTTATCCCCGGAGAAAGGAATTAGTTCATGAGAGTTAGGAAACAGGTTCAGTCAGTTTAAGGATTTTAGTTTGAAAATTTCAGATCAGAAGTGTTTGACTAGAATATTTGAATAGGTTATTTGAAACTAAGAAAATTTAGACTCAGTTCCTGACTAATCAAAGCTGTCAAACTCTCAAGACTGGTAACCAGAAATTGAAAAGTAGTTAAGTCAAACCTGTAGAAGTGATAGAAAGGAGAACCCTTGTTGATATTTGTGTACTGTAAAGTGATGGTGTTGGGATAGATAGGATTTTATTTTTACCATGCACTTTGAAATCTTTCAAATTCTGTTATATGTAAATAGGTTGATTTGTTTTATTTTATTTTCATCCCTTTTGCATAATAAACTTCTGTTTTATTGTTAAAAACAAATCTGTAGCATTGTGGGTTGTGTTTCAGTGGAAGACTACTATGTTAAACAGGAAAACAAAATATTTGATCCATCAAGCCAAATTTCAGTCTAGGATCTGACTTGTCCATTAATAACCTCAGCTCGGATCATAACAGTTTAGAGAGTTAATTAATGCACAGAGGCTTACTGAGGGTTAATGGGGCAGACTGAATGAGTGTGGATGATGTTAGTAAGGGTTAAGACAGCAGAAAGAGTTTGTAAGGGCAGAGTGAGTTAGTGAATGCAGGAAGGATTAGTAAATGTAAAAAGGTTAGATTAGATTTAGATTAAATTTAGATTTATAGTCGCATGCATATAAAAATACAATGAAAAGTGTCTTTTTGCATCTTTTATACAAAGTGTTGGCCCGCTCTGGCACCATTTTGAAATGTTCAATATAATGCAAGATTTTACTGCAATAGAGTTCATCTTTCACTCTTCTTCTTGTTCCTCCTCCGCTGCTCCTCCCGTCACTGCTTGACATTGGCAGGAGTCTCTGTAACAGGCTCTGGGGTCTTGGTTCCCAGCCTCTGCCGCTGCCATAATCAGATGAGCTGAGCTGGAGCCATGGGCCTGGGGATGCGCAGGTTCATTACTTCCTGTTCACCATCCGACGTTCCTCCAGACACTGTCACCAGTCATCGGTTGTTAGGGTCCTCTGTCATCCCTTTTGCGACGCTTCCGCTCCTTCAAGCACCCGGGCCTAGACGTTACGTGGAGCCTCAGCTCAGGCCTCTGAGTCCAGGCTGGAGGAATCAACCCAGGGCCTGCTCCTCACTCGCCTGGAAATCCCAAGCCTGGGTGGAGCTGTGTCCGGCTCATCCTGCTATTGCTGCTGTCTCCAACGCTGCCAGATGCCTCCTCTTTCACCGACCACTCACCAGGAGGAATTGATGGGATTTTCGTCTGTGTCCTCACAACAGGGATATTCGCCGTTGACATCCAATTCAAGAGACAGGACGGACTGAAGCACATAGTCGTGGCCAAGTGGCCAAAGTGATAGATTAGAAATCCTATGGGGTTATCTCCAAGTTGGTTAGAAATTTGTCGACTATGATCCTTGCCTTACTGAAGCAAGTGCCTGCCCCCTTGCTGGATAAATCAAACACTTGTATTTTATCATGGCTGTTTTCAAAGAAATTTGCAACTTTCAAAAACATAGAAGAGCAGCGAAAGCACAGTAGTAGGGATAGAGAGAGTTAACGAGAGCAGGAGGTAACTTAGGGCAGGAAGAGTTCATGAATACAAAGGGAGTTGATGAGTGTTGAGGAACTTCATGAGTTCATGGAGATTTACTGAGAGCAGAGGGAGGGTTAATGAAAGCAAAAAGTGTTAGTGGGAGGGAAGAGAAATAGTGAGAGCAGGGAAAGTTAATAAGAGTGGAAAACATTAGTGATAGCAGAGACTGAGCGCGTGCGGAGAGTCAGTGGGAGCATAGTGATTTAGTGGGAACAGAGGTTCAATGAGAGAGTAAAAACCGAAAGAACTGTGGATGCTGTAAATCAGGAACAAAAACAAAGTTGCTGGAAAAGCCCAGCAGGTCTGGCAGCATCTGTGAAGG
>NC_063336.1:110448707-110467280 GCF_021869965.1 Rhincodon typus
GTTCTGAGGAAGGGTCACTGGACCTGAAACGTTAACTCTGTTTTTGCCTTCACAGATGCTGCCAGACCTGCTGGGCTTTTCCAGCAACTTTGTTTTTGTTTGATGAGAGACTCGATGGTTATTGAGCACATAAAGATTTAGTGAAAACAGAGAATTACTGAGAGCAGAGAGATTTGATGAGTTACCGAGCAGAGAGAGGGTGAGTGAAGTAGTAAAATGTTAGTGGGTTCAGAATGAGCTAACGACAGCACAGAGAGTACATTCAAAAATTGAGGATACATTCCTTATGACAAGTCCTAAGGTAGGATGCACATATTCAAAATGGTTGCACCTCAACAAGTTTGGAACCAATGTCATCGCAAGGAGATTCACTAGTATTGTTGGACAGGGCACAAGTGGAATTGGCAGCTGTAGATGAGCAGCAGCATATAGAAGTGAAAAAGGAGAATAAGGAATTTAAAGGAGTGAGAGTGTTGAATTGTACAAGAGAAGGAAATTGTACAATATTAGATGGGAGCACACTTAAAAGGACTGCAAGGAATACAAAGACAGGTTTAGAATGCAGATTGTAAAGGTGCAAAGTACAGTGAATAAGATTGGTGAGGTATAAGCACAAATTTCAGATGGGAATATGATGTAGTGGCAATAATGTGGCTTGAAAATGGTGTGTACTTTATATTAAAGGACATAAAGTGTTCAGGGTTGAAATGGGGATGGAGATTGGAGTTTGAAAAATAGGGAAGTCTTGGTACAATTGTCATGTCATAGTGAGGCTGCACCTGAAGTACTGTGTACAGTTTTGGTCCCTATGTTTAAGAAAGGATATACTGGCATTTGGCACCTATTTAAAATAGATGCTCCAGGCTGATTCCTGGAATGAAGACATTTACTCATCAAGATTGACTAACCAGGATGGACCTTTATATATTAGATTTCAGAAGAGTGAGTAGTGATTTTATTGAAACATACAAGATTCGAAAGGGGCTTGACAGGATTGATGTTGAAGAGAAGTTTCCATTAGTGGGGAAATCTCAAATCAGGGAACATATTTACAGAATAAAGTGACATTTATTTATTTAAAAATGATATTCAAAGGAATTTCTTCTCCCAGAGAATTCTCTACCCCAGAGAGCTGTAGAGGTTAGATCACTGTAAATATTTATAAAGAGGAGGTAGGTAAATTTTTGAAATCACGAGGAACTGAGACCTAGGGCTGATCAGCCATGATCTTGTTGAATGGTGGGGCAGGCTTGAGGGGCTGAATGGCTTATTCCTACTCCCATTTCTTTTGTGGCAAGACAGCCCTGATTAGAGATGATTTTTCCTGTGTTTCAGAGACATTGATGTGTTTCTAGAAGACTTTCGATTTTCTCTTTATGTTAATTGCCAGACTCTTATCATGGTTCCTCACTGCTTCTTGGACTTGTTTTTATCAATTCCCTTCTTAAACTTCTGTAGTCAACTTGTTTCTCACTTGTATATACTACCTGATCCTTGTCATAGAATTTGTAAATGCAGAAAGAGGCCATGTGGGCACTGACACTCCGAACAGCATTCCACCCAGACCCCCACCCTATCCCAGTTAGCCTTGCATTTCCCATGGCCAATCCGCCGAGTTTACACATCACTAGACACTGTGGGGCAATTTAGCATGGCCAATCCACCTAACCTGAACATCCTTGGATGTGGGAGGAAACTCGCACAGGCACGGGGACAACATGCATATTCCCAACAGACAGTTGCTCAAGGGTGGAATCGAACGCAGTCCCTGGCGCTTAGAGCAGCAGTGCTAACTACTGAACTACTGTGCTGTCCTAAGGACATTTTTTACTCAACATTAACTTGGATCTCTTCTGTCATCCAGGAAGCTCTGGATTTGTTATTGTACCCTTCTCTTTTAAGTAATTATATTTTTACTGTACCTGAACCATCTCCGTTATGAAGGCAGCATACTCTTCAACTACTGCTTTCTAACCAACCTTCAGTTACAGTCAATTATGCCCATCTGGATGCTAACATTTTACAATTCATGCATGAGGACACACTGATGTCTCTGTGCTGCTGTGCTAAGCAGTCTCTTTCCATTTCAATAATAATCTATTTTCCTTTTCTTCCCACCAACCTCATATTTTCAAATTTTATACTCCACCTTTCCATCTGGCACTGAAAGATGCTTCATTTGCCTGTTTGGAACAGTTCAAGGTAATCACAGAAACTGTGCATAATTAAGGAATAATATTGAAAATCACAATACGTATGATGAAACCTGAACTGTGCTGTATCATCTGTTTGGACTGGTTTAATTGGTGCAAGGCAGTAAAACCACAGATTCCCAGGATAATAGAGTGAAACAGCGATAATTGTCTCTACATCTACCACCATTAATTAGAGGTGTCTGGCAGCTCAGTTTGAAATGGTGTGAAGTGAATATTTCAGAAGGCTTGTTACTCACTGATGGCTTTCATCTTTACTTGCACTAAATACTAGAGGACTGGCCAAATGTTAATCAGCAATGATTGATTAGTACGCATTAATAGTGCCAGCATAAGAGGTGTGAGGCTTCTTAGTACTCAGCTTTGTTCTCAGTACAGATGGGCAACTGTGAAACTAACACCATATTATCTCCTGTAAATGTACAAAAGGAAAACTTTTCAACTTTACACAACTGTTGTTTTACTTACTCCAACGTTTGGAAAAATTTAAAAGCCTGATTTTACCATGCATTATACTGCACAGTAAAAGACACTGCGATGGTGAGAATGAAAGGCATAATTAGATGTTGTGCTTTTGGTACAAAGTGATCTTTCCTTATATCCATCAGATGAAATAATTATTCAGCATCTCCAAAACAGATTAGCCTAGATTCAGATTAGACTGGGTTTATTAGCTTTGTTTCAGCTAGGCTTACTTCAGGAAATTTGCAGGTAGCAAGGATAACAGATCTAAATAAACCTGAGTAACCAGGAGCCAATTACTCTTCTCTTAATGTTCAAACTCAGAGTAAAATATATGTGTAGGTTGCTGATAAAGTTCTGGAATCTATGGATATGCCAAATTGTTTTCTTTATTATTAATGAACATTATAATGGAACTAACAGCTCTATACTCATTGACCTATATTAGCTGCTCAAATAATTCCTCAATTTTAAAATTCTCGTCCATGTTTTTAATTCCCTCTGCGATCTTGCACCTTTCTACTTCTAATCTCCTCCAACCACACAACCCTCTGAGATATCTGTGCTTCATCTAATTCTGGTCTCTTGAACATTTCTGATTTTAATTAGTCCACCATTGGAGGCCGTGCCTTCAGCTACCTATGGCCCAAGTTCTGGAAACCCACTCCTCCCACACCTCTCCATCTCTCTAACTTTCTTCTTTTAAGGTGCTACTCCTAAAAGTTTTCACTACCCTGCCTAGTATTGCCTCAGTGCCTAACATAGTTTTGCAAAGGCTGCAGAGAATCACACTGAGATCTTTTCATCATTTTAACAATGTTTTATAAATGTAAATTGTTGCTGTTGTATCACTGCCAAATGCAAAATAAACTACTTGCTTTTTGTATTAATTATTTTTGTGAACTGATGCAAAGTGACTCCAAATGCGTCACTGTTATTAACATTGCATTTGCATTTCACAACATAAAAGATTTCATTTCTGATATCTGTTATCTTCCAAACCACCAGCCTACATATAATTTGCTACCACTCCTCATTTGCCACTCATTTTGAACTGACAGCTTTCCTGATTTTTCTTAGAGGTGGGCCCCTTTCAAATAAACCTGTTGCTTCTCTCTCTGCCCCTCTCTTGGTATTTTCCTCTGTGCCTGTTTGGCACCTGCCTCTCTTTCCTTCAGCAATCCTCAGGTCTCTGCTCTTGTTTACCTCCAATCACTAAATACCATCTTTGTTGATTCCTCCTTCAAAAGGCTTTTCTCATCCAGTTCTCCTTTCTATTAAACTCCTTATAATGTGACACTCTCCCAATTACCATGTTGCCTTCCTCACAAAAATATTCTCCCTTCTCTTCTTCCTCTGTCTTTTGTTCTAAGCTACTCTTCATTCAATGGTGATTTCACCTGAATTTAAAATCCTCTAGTCCCCTCTCCTCAGATTTCTTTGCTCTTTTATCCTTAGCAAATCTTAGCTGTTGTGAAAATTCTCCCACCCCTTTGACTATCTCATTTCTTTTGGCCCTCCACATCCTGGATCTCAATCAGTGACTAAACCATCTTTGATCATTGCTTTAACAGCATTATCATCTACATCCTGCTACTTCCCCTAACCCCAACACCATCGTTATTAATTCCATTACTAATCTACATTGCAGAACAAAGAGTCCTGAATGTTATATTCCTGTAAACCAGGTTGTTAAAGGTAGAAGTGGAATCTTTTTTTTATTTAAACTATTTTTCTAATCAACCTGTTCAGAGGTGTTATTACACACATCTGGAGCAGGTGCAATTTGAACCTAGGCCTCCCAGTTCAGGGGCAGAGACACTACCACTGTGCCACAAGAAGGCCCTTTATATACTTTTATAAACATTTCCACATAGAAATGCACATTACAAACATGTACTTCCTGGCCCCAACAGCCACAATTTTGGTCTGTTCTTATTTATAAGAGCACATGTGAATCCCCAGTTAATACCTAACATCAGGATACATTTAAATACAATTGATGGTCAGTTAACATCAGGTGCTCACCTAGGTGTGTGCTAGAGCATGGAACACTTAATCTCAGGATCATGGGTTTGAGTTCCAAGTTGAGGGTCGTCATTTCATAGAATCCCTACGGTGTGGGTACAGGCCCTTCGGCCCAACATGTCCACAGTGACCGTCAGAGCATCCCGCTCAGATCCATCCCCCTATAACCCACCTAATCTACACATCCCTGAACATTACGGGCAATTTAGCATGGCCAATCCACCTAGCCTGCACATTTTTGGACTGTGGGAGGAAACCCACGCAGACACAGGGAGAATGTGCAAACTCCAAACAGACAGTCACCCAAGGCTGGAATCAAACCCAGGTCCCTGGCGCGGTGAGGCAGCAGTGCTAACCACTGAACCACCGTGCTACCCTAAAGAGCTCTTGTGGCACCGTACAGTGTAGTTTACGTACCTCTACCTCCGAGCCAGGACATCTGGGTTCAAATCTCATTTTCTGCAGGATGTGTCATCACACATCCAAACAGATTGATTAAAATAACAATTAACACCAGATGTCTTTTCATTGCCGCTTTCTGAAGTCCCTCTGAATGTCTGTTTGACAAGGGCTGTGCCCTCATGATTGTGCAATTGTAAAGCCTGCAGCAGACTACAACAAATTTGGATACGTACTCAGATAAATAATGGAGGATCCAGGCCAGGCAGCAGGACCATTACTTCAGGATGTTGGTAGTTTGATCTATGATGTTTCTTATAGCTGCAAGGGTCATATTGTGGGCAAGATGTCTTTACTGATCAAGAACTTATCTATCTCTATCTTAAATACAGTCAATGGCTTGGCCTCCACAGCCTTCTTTGACAAAAAGTTCCACAGATTCACCACCCTCTGGCTGAAGATATCCCTCCTAATCTCAGTTCTAAAGGGTCGGCCTTTCACTCTGAGGCTATGCCCTTGGGTCATAGTCTCTCCAACTTGTAGAAACATCTTTTCCACATCCACTCTGTCTATGCCTCTCAGAATTCTGTAAGTTTCAATCAGATTCCCCTCATCCTTCTAAAGTCCATCAACTACAGACCTAGTGTCTTCAACTGCTTCTCATATGAAAAGCACTTCATCCCTGGGATCATGCTTGTAAACTTCCTCTGGACCCCCTCCAATGCCAGCTCATTCTTCCTTAGGTATAGGATCCAAAACTGGTCGCAATAGGCCAAATGAAGTCTGATCAGAGCCGTAAACAGCCTCAGCAGTACATCTCAGCTCTTGTATTCCAGCCCTCTCAAAATGAATGCTTACATTGTATTTGCCTTCCCAACTGCCAACTGAACTTGCATATTAACTTCAAGGGAATCCTGACCTAGGACTCCCACGTCCCTTTGTGCTTCAGATTTCTGAAGCCTTTCCCCATTAGAAAATAGTCTGCGTCTCTATTCTTCCTACCAAAGTGCATAATCTCACATTTTCCCATTTTGTATTCCATCTGCCATTTCTTTGCCTACTCTCCTAAACTGTCCAGGTCCTTCTGCAAGCTCTCCACCCACTTTGTGACATCTTCAAACTTAACAACAATGCCCTCAGTTCCTTCATCCATATTATTAATGTATAACGTGTATATTTGTGATCCCTGCAAAACTCCACTATTCACCTGCTGCCATCTTGAAAAAGGCCCCTTTATCTAATTTCTGCCCCACTAATTAACAAATTAATGTAAAACCATGTTGTTACGTCAAAACTCTCCAATAGTGGAACAAATATTTGCAAAGGTGTATTCAAAAAATGCAAATATATTTAGGAGCTTTACATAGGTGTAGCATTTGATTTGCTTGCGATTATTCTAATAGTTAAGTACATTGTGCATTGGCTCATATAATTAGATTATCAGTTTGTTGCTATATTTCATCACTTATAAACATTGCTTACACCTGGCAACCACATTAGATGGCGAATCACGAATCTACTGACTTGTTTCATCGAAGGTCTAACAAAAAAATCAAGTACCTAACGAAGCTGTGAGTATAAATTATTCTATTGGCTTTGTTTTATTGTGTGTTCAGTTTTTTGAAGTCGTTACTAAATGTAACATGGAGTGATTCTCTTAATCTAAATGATCAGTGTTACTAAAATGTGATTGAATAGAACTGAATCCTATATTACTTTAAAAATAAAAATGCCCTTGAATCAAACTCACAGGTTTCTCAAAGCAACATTTCCAGTATTGCAAATTATATACAACTTTTTTTAAATCTCTTCCTCATGGTGGGGGTGTCCAAAACTAGAGGGTAGAGGTTTAAGGTGAGAGTGGAAAGATTTAAAAGGGACCTAAAGGGCAACCTTTTCACACAGAGGGTGGTGTGTGTATGGACTGAGCTGCTAAAAGAAGTCATGGAGGCTGGTACAATTACAACATTTAAAAGGCACCTGGATGGGTACATGAATAGGAAGGGTTTGGAGGGATATGGAACAAATGCTGGCAAAAGTGACTAGATTCTATTTAGAGATAGTAAGAACTGCCGATGCTGGAGTCTGAGAAAACACAGTGTGGAGCTGGAGGAACACAGCAGAAAGAAGGGTCCCTACCCGAAACGTTAGCTTTCCTGCTCCTCTGATGCTGCCTGGCCTGCTGTGTTCCTCTAGATTCTATTTAGGATATCCAGTCGGTGTGGACAAGTTGGACCGAAGGGTCTGTTTCCATGCTGTACGTCTCTATGACTCTATGACTAATTGATTTGTTCTTGATGATCAATTAAATTATTCGACCATTCATTTCTGATGTATAGTCAATATTTGTAAAAAAAAAATCAGTTCTTAAACAGGATTTATTCAGTCACAGGGAGCTTTATTAGGTCAACTTTGTCTCTTCATACAACAGTTCTAGCTAACACTTATTGCTTAAGATAAAACAGATCAACTGACATTTGGACAGATACAAAATAGAAATAGAAAGCGCAGGCAAATGGAACTTTTTAGTTTGAGAAACTTGGCCAGCATGGATGAGTTGGACTGAAAGGTCTTTTTCCTTGCTGTGTGACTCTATGACTGTATGATTCCATGGTTATTTGTTTCGTTTAATTTTGATGGATCTTGATGCATTCAAAGCAACTGATGTTACATTTGGCTCAGGATGAAGATACTTAATTCATTACACTTCTAGATGGGTTGGCCCCAAATAGTTACGGTCTTGGGTGAGCAGGGATGTACTGCTCTCTTTCTCACTTAACTTCTCTCCTGTCTGGTCGCAACAAGACCAATTAATAAAAAACAATCTTTTCCCCTGTGGATACATTTCACCAGACTAGGCTTGTGGTGCAGTGACAGTATCCCTACCCGATGACCAAGGAGGCCCAGGTTTAACTTCCATTTGCTGCCGAGGTGGAAATAACATTTTTGAATTGGTTCATTAGGAAAATAGGTATAACTTTGTTTTAAAAGGTGCCAATGCAACCAGGCTTTATTGAATAAAGAAAGATTGAGTTTATTAGCTACTAAAATGCAAGAATATGTAGTAAAGTGCCACTTACTCATTAGAAATGAGAAATGAACCTAAAAAGGAATAGTAGAAAGAGAATACAGGAATCAGACTTTGGCTTGTCCATGACAAATAAGTTGTGAAACAGTATGGCTAATAAAGCGGATAATTTCAGTTGCATAGACTTTGGGAGTTGAGTACTTGTTTGGGAATTCTTGGTTTTGCAGTTTGTGTAGTTTCCTTCAACAGTGCTTTGGACATGTCTTGTTTTCAGCCAGAGACAGCGAGTGAGAGAAACATTGGACAGAATCTTATAAAGGTCTGAGTGATGTGGGTTATGGCAAGATTTGTGACAGAATCAGACAAAATTCCAGTGAGACCCACCTTAATGTCAGGTGGCAACTCATTCCAACTATACTTTTCACAGGCAGTATGGTGAGTTTCTCACCACGCAGTGACAAGTTGCCAGTTAAGGGAGATTGTTACATGTTAAATAACTTGTTGATGGGACAACTAACCTCATTAAGTTATATCTTACAAATGCGCCGAGCAAGGTAGACATTGAGAATTCTCCACATGGAAATCAATGTAGGTAGCCAGCAAATTCAGTTCATTGCTTTTTCTGAATAACTTCATGTAAGACACCATACACCAACATTTCAGGGCACATACCCCATTTTCATGGACATTGCACTCAGTATGTGCCACCTTCTAACAACCCTCCTGGCACACCTCCAATCCACATTCAGGATGCATCTGTACTTGAATGCTGGAACTCAGCCATTGTCATTGCAATGCTATTACAGCAACGACACTGTGCTGCATCTCTGGACTTGTCTCTTGCTGTCGTAGTGCTCACTCACTCTGAGCATACCTCGGTGCTCTCTGAAAACCTGCCTTGCATCGGCACCAGCTGCACTCACCCTTCACCCCAGGCATTGACATCTGACATTTATCAACGCGTCACATTACGCATGGCACCTCTCTGATCCACTGCAGAGTCCTCTGGAAATGCTATATGGTGCTGAACAAGATGGTGGTTGTTTGCAGGTAATGAGCTGTAGTCACCAGGTACCTGCTCTAACTTCCATGTTGAGAATTTTTGATGTCTATCTTGTTTGGCGTGTTTGGTAAATTCAGATGCTGAATACTAAGGAGGTGGTTAATTAGTGTTGATAAGGCATTTAACAAGCTCTAATCCCCTTTAATTGGCAGCTCACTGTAGCTCAGTAAGAAACTTGCCTTGCCACTGAACAAATGCATAAAAGACTCAGTGAGTTGCTTCCATTATAGAGATAGGCTTTGCTTGACCTCTTGCATATAGTTCTGCCACAAGGTCCATATTGTTCAGACCCTATAAGATTCCATTCAATGTCTCTCTTTCTCTCTCGTAGTGAAATAAACCAAGACCTGGAAGATAGCTACCTATCCTATCTCCTTAGTTGCCGTAAGGCGTTGCCTTTAGGCAGTGACTGACAGAGTGTGCAAATTGCCCTGAATCCTCACCAAAGAACTGACAGGATGTAGAAATAAAGAAATCAGAGTTCAGTAGGACAGGAGAAGTAAAAGCAATGTCTCCTCGAATCCTGTGAACTGGTGCTATTGAATTGCATTTCTCTCCACCCATGACATCTGCGTTCTTTTCTGACAGTGTCTATCTACATGTGTGTATAGAGGTTCAAGAAAGAGTTATATATTGAAATCTCAGATTTTTATTTGTGTGTAGTTAGAATTGATTGCTTCTAAGAGGTAGTTCTTGTTAAATCAGAAACCTACTCAGTGTTTTCTGTTAATCTGAGTCCATTAGGCAGGTATATTGGGGACATTGATTTTTTTATAAACTTTTCTAACAACCCTGGGAATAATGTCCATACAGGGTCTGACCGATGTATGATTCCAATCGCACTATAATGCAGTCTGCTGAAAGTGACCTCTGAAATGACTTTGCAAGCCACTACCACCTCAGGGTAGCAGTTCAAGGAACAAATGTTGGCCTATACATTCAGGCCTGCATATATTCTTTCTTTAAAGGAACTCTTTCTAAATACACTGTAACTTCCTGGAATTAATTGCTTCTTTTTCCAAAGGTAAATAGAGAATGTCATCTGTTCAACAAAATTATTTGGAACATGCATTAGCTTGGCCATGCTGTTTACTGACTACTCAGTGTCAGGACAATATTTGCATGTACTTCTCTGTTTCTAGCACCACCTGGTCTATGTTTGGGCAAAAAGGGAACATGAACTTTGTGGGAAGCTAGGGCGGGATTGTTGGTGAGACATTTGCATCATCAATAGCTACAGGTAATGTGCCAAGAAGATTGGAGGTTGGCTAACGTGGTGCCATTATTTAAGAAAGGCTGTAAGGAAAAGTTAGGGAACTATAGACTGGTGAGCCTTACATCAGTGGTGAGTAGGTTGTTGGACGGAATCCTGAGGACAGGATTTACATGCATTTAGAAAGACAAGGACTAATTAGGGATAGTCAACATGGTTTTGTGCATGGAACATTGTGTCTCGCTAACTTGATTGAGTTTTTTGAGGAGATGACAAAGAAGATTGATGATGGCAGAGCAGTAGATGTTGTCTATATAGACTTCAGCAAGGTGTTAGAAAAGGATCTGCATGGTGGGCTGGTTAGTAAGGTCAGATCAGATGAGATCCGGAGGGGAGCTAGCCAACTGGATACAAAATTGGTTTGAAGGAAGGGGACAGAAGGTAGTGGGGGAGAGTTGTTTTTCAGCCTGGAGTCCTGTGATCAGTGATGTGCCACAAGGATCAGTGCTGTGTCCACTGCTTTTCGTCATTGAGATAAATGAGTTGCATGTGAGCACAGGAGATATGTTTAATAAGTGTGCAGATGACACCAAAATTGGTGGTACAGTGGACAGTGATGGAGATTATCTCAGAGTATAACGGGACCTTTATCAGATGTGCCAATGAGCCAAGTGGTGGCAGATAGAGTTTAATTTAGATAAATGTGAGGTATTGTAGTTGGAAAGGCAAAAACAGGGCAGGACGTAAACAGTTAATGGTAGGCCCTGGGGAATGTTGCCAAAAAAAGAGATCTAGGGATGCAGGTGCGTAGTTTGTTGAAAGTTGAGTCACAGGTAGATAGGATGGTGAGGAAGGCATTTGGCACACTTGCCTTCATTGATCATAGCTTTGAGTGTAGGAGTTTGGATATCATGTGCGGCTGTACTGGACATTGGTGAGGCCATTTTTAGAATACTGTGGACAATTCTGATTGCCGTCATGTAGGAAATATTTTGTTAAACTTGAGATGGTGCAGAAAAGATTTACAAGGATGTTGCCGGGTCTGGCGTGTTTGAGCCATAGGGAGGCACTGAATAGTCTGGGGCTATTTTCCCTGGAGCTTCGGAGCTGAAGGGTGACCTTATAGAGGTTTATAAAATCTTGAGGGGTATGGATAGGGTGAATAGACAAGGTATTTTTTCTAGGATAGGGGAGTCCAAAACTGGACAGCATAAGTTTGAGGTGAGAAGGGAAAGATTTAAAAAGGACCTGAGAGGTAATTTTTTCACACAGAGGATGGTGGGTGTGTGGAATGAGCTGCCACAGGAAGTGATGGAGGCTGCTACAATTACAACATTTAAAGTCATCTGGATATGTATATGAATAGAAAGGGTTTAGAGGGATATGGGCCAAATGCTGGAAAATGGGACAAGTTCTGGTAGGCACAGATGAGTTAGACTGAAGGGTCTGCTTCCATGCTCTATGACTCCATATCATGGGCCTAAAATACTAGGACCTGCCAATCATAGCTTGTGCATCAATTTGTGACCGCTAGTGCTGATCAAAGCTGAGAAGGTCGAGATGTGGATCACCTAATTTGAAGGCACCGCTGCCCTAAGGTGGAAATGGGATTCTTCCGTAAACTGTTTACCTCTTTGAAGTTCAAGCCACAATCCACTTGCCGTCTCATCCCATTACTCTTCAGCTCACTACTCATGAGGAAATTACAAACTTGCATTTTCGTTGTTCAGTTAATGATTGAGTTTATAAAATATTTCTTCCAGGAAAATCTCAAAACCATGCATGTGATGCTTCTTGTAATTGTGGCTGTCTCTCTTCTGCTACCGCCTTTGAGTTCTCAGTTATTTGTGAGTAAATGGTCTTTCTACTTAAAATACATCCAATCCAATGCAAGTGTGGCATTCGAGATCCTTGCTGATTTTCCACCCAGCAATGTTGCATATTTCTGGTAGGCTATCCAGGTCTATGGAAGGAGCTATCTACAATATAATAAGGATGTGAGTTACATTGTAATTTGCTGATGGCCATCAAAACTGGTTCCCAAAAATATTTTAGTTGGAAATATTTCCAAAATACCATTTGATTAAATGATATAGAGGATGTGTAGGGCAGCTATCAAAACGTGATGTGGTCTAGTCAGTGTACTGTTATGAATGAAATTACAAACAAAACCATATGCTCCCTTATGTTCCTACATACGAAGGTGAACTTGCTCAGGTTTAGTGGTCTGCAAGCAAGGATGGGGAGAGTATCAGCTGATTGTCGAAGGAGTAAAGCCCCCAATTATGAAATATCGTAGTCAAAGCAAGCAAATACAATACAATAATGTCTATGAGATTGCAGGCTGATGAATATGTAGAGTTTGAACGAAACAGTAAAGTAAAATGGAATGAAATCTGGTTGATGATATAAAGGCACTAATTACATTATGATTGAATACATGAAGGAATTCCATATAAAAGATACCAGGGAGATAGTGGTAACATCGCTGTTCTAACTTCCAGAACTTCAAACTATTGTTCTGGGCGTCTGGGTTTGAATCCCACCAGGCAGATGGTGACAATTGTATTCAACAAAGTCAGGGATAAAGGACTGACCTAATGGTGACATGTGATCTCTGTTGATTGTCGTAAAAACCCATTTGTTTAGTGAAGAAAATTTGCTAGCCTTGCCTGCTCTGGCCTACATGCAACTCCAAACCCATAGCAATGTGTTTGACTCTTAGCTGCCCTCTGGGCAATAAATGATGGCTCAGATAGCAACACCCACTATCCTGTGAATTTTTAAAAAAATAGGATGATTGATTAATGTGATTGTATAGATGTTTTTATTGATGACAGGAAACAATGGAGAGAATTAGCAAAACTGCAGCCTCTGGGAATCCCTTGCTTCCACTGTATAATAATTAACTGAATATGCTGTACATGCATTTCAATATAATCTGTGAAAATTTCTGGGATTGAATATGATTCATGACACAAGTAAATTACATTTTGAACATAATATATGCTGCATGATATATATTGCTATCTACATTGTACATGACTATTCATCTGCCTGAGGATCTCTTTCAGATAATCTTTAAATAGCCTTTAACTGGTTCATCAGTAGGTTCACTGACCAACCTGAATTAATTTATTTGATTAGACTACATGAATTTGGAAAGCTTTCCTGATTGACTATTCTGTGAATGTGATATTGTTGGACGCTTATCCAAATTAAGCATTAAGAATTATTGTTGGCTTACCTTCTGTTTTGAGCAATGTGAAATCTATAGAAAAATGACAAGCATTCAAAAATCAAATCATTCATTCTTATGTTGTTGGTCATGTGTCTTATTTATAGGATGCCGTTTGCCCAGATAAAAAAAGCTTTGTGACAAGTACAGCAAACAGTGGTAAGAAGTAAAATCCATCCATTTATGTTGTCCAGTGATTAAAGTACTGTGGTAAAACCTAAAATAATTTCCTATTCTCTTAGCATCAGCATATTCAATATCTTGCAAATACTGTAGCAATACATTCTTAGTTACCTTCATTTTGCACTATGGCCCTTTTTTGTCTGGTTTCCAATTCTGCTTTTTACTTTTTGAGTTTCATTTCTCTCCTTGTTTCCACCTTCTCTGTCTCCCTGTTCAAGTTCCCATCTCCCTGCCATTCCAGTTTAAACCTTCCCTGAGAGCACTACACCCAAACCACCAAACCCAAAGACATTGGTCTTGGTCCTGCCCAGAAGCAACTCATTCTGTTCGGACCCAGAGCTGGTCCCAATATCCCCTCAATCAGAATCCCAACCGGCAAACTATTTCTTCAGCTTCATCTATTCTTCTGAAATATCCTGTTACTTTGTTGCTTGCTAGTGTGTAGCACTGGTAGGAATCCTGAGATTATTACCTTTAAGAACCTACTTTCTAATTTAAGGCCTAACTCTCTATATATTGAGCTTCTTTATCTGTGTTATTGATACCAATATATACAATGACCAGTCTAATTTCAAATGCCCAATTCCTTCTTCAAGATATCCTTGACCTTAGCATTAGAAAGGTAAAATGCCATCTGGGAATCTATGTTGTGGCTGCAGATATGTCTGTCTGTTCAATTTATTATTGATTCCCCAATCACTATTGCCCTGCCAGTCTTCTTCCTCCCTTCACCACTGGAGACTCCTGTGGTGTAACGTTCCTGGCTCCTGGTGATCATTCATCCCCCTTTCTGCCTGTTTTTTTTTTTTTAATCTTTTTTTTTAATGTTTAATCTTTACCTGCAGTGTGAAGACCTCCCTGAATGTGCTATCCATGACAATATTAGCTTCGCGGATACCCCGCAGTGAGCCTATCTACAGCTCCAGCCCTGCAATGCTGTTAACCTGTAGCTGCAGCTGGATACATTTCCTGCTGGACATAGTTGCCAAGGACACTGGACATATCCATAAGATCCCACACTGAACAGAAGAAGCAGACCACAGGCGTGAGCTCTGCTGTCATGACCTTCCTTTAGATTAAACTTCTTAGTTATTCCCTTTAAAGAATACTAATTACTCTAGGGATGTTTTTCCACTCCAAACACTCCCATTCCAGTCCAAAGTTCCTACCTTATTTTGTTCAATTAATGGGCTGCAGCAATTTAATTCATAGGAAGAGTAGAAGTACTTAACCTGACCCTACTCCGGATGCTGTTAGAGCTATTTAAAGACATACTCACCACTCTTCACTCATGCAAGCATGACGAGCTGACTGTCTGCATTAAGCAGCAAGGCAAGACAGAAGTACTGTGAGCCTTTAAATTATGGCTGAAGAGGGGGGAAAGCACAAATAGACATGGCAGGGATGCTGTGAGCATTCAGGTAGGTGTGATAAGAGTGAGCACTGAGAGAGTGAGTCCTGAGATGTAGCCTGGTCCAACCCGTAGCTGGGTGCCTGCTCTTGAGTGCAAAGTGTTCTTGTAGCTGCATTCCAATGGTGGGTATCCGTCTGCTCCGAAATGCAGCATTGAAGTGCAGTACTTCAATGTGCTTGCTCATGCGAAGAGGCCGGTACACATCAGATGGCACTGTCTATGTGGCTGTTGCCTATAATGCGTGCCCTGCAGTGATGGCTCCAAGTCTCTACGATGGTGGTCTGGAGGAACAAGCAGCGACCTGGAGTCACTGGATACCTGCTTGGCCTTTTATATCAGGAATTCACAGCATCTAGTTCCTAACTGACAGGCGAGAGAATGGCGCACTGCACATTAATGAGGCAAAATTAAGTAATTATGAGAGTGATAATGTTATAGGCCTTTCGTCACTCACTGGTTCGAATCTCATCTTGACACCAAGGACTTGGTAGGAGAATGCAATGTTTTGGTCTTGATGTTAAGAGGGACCTCACTGGACGTCTCATCTGAGTGTTATAAATTTCTCGTCATAGCCCATCTCATTCAGGGTCTGGGAAGATTCCAACCATAAAATCTATGCATTCACAGTTCTAATCTAAATGGATGGTGTACAAAAGGTTATGATTTATGGGGGAAAAGGTTGGACAAAGCTTCTTTTCCCAAAACTTCTAATACACTTCTCATATAAGGACACATTTTATATTTTTGCGTATGTTTTCCAAGTGAATTAATTGCAAATTGACAATGTGTATTCCTGATAATGGTACTTCCAGTTATCCCTTTCAATTGACATATTTTGTCAAACTGGCAATGTACAAACTATTGCAATTTATACAATCTAATGTTGGATATTAACAGAAGGTAGAAGGATTTTTGAATTCCAGCTGAAGCTCTTCCTAAAATGGCACCACCCGGGGTTGGAGGACATTGAGGAAGCAGCTGAAGATGGGTGGGTCTAGTTCAGGAGGAACTCCTGCAGTAATATACTGATGGGCTGAATTGATTAGTCTCCAACATACACACCTACTTTCCTTTGTGCTAGCTATGACTCAAAACAGCGAAAATGTCCTGCTGATTCCTGTTGATCTCATTGCTATGGGTTCTTGATGCCAAATATCATCTTTATGTAAAGGACAGTAACTTCCACCACTGGAATTCAGCATTTTAGTCCATATATGATGAAGTCTATAATGAGTTCAAGTGCTGAGTAGTCCCGATGAAACCTCAACTGATCATCAAGAAGCAGATTATTGATGAGTAATTGTCTCTTGGCAGCGCTATCAATATTATATTGTTTTGCAAATGATTGACAGTGCACTCATGGGGCTGTAATTTGTCAGGTTGGACTTGTTCTGCTTTTTATAGAGAGGAAATAGCTGGAAAAATTTTCCACGTTGTCATTACTGAAACTGCTCATGTTTCAGGGGCTAGGTCTTCAGCACTGATGAAGCCAATTGTCCAGCATCTTCAGCTCCTTTCAATATCATGTGAAGTGAATTGAATTGGCTGAAGACTGGGATTTGTGATGTTGGGATTTGTAAACTAACTAGTGATTAGTTTTCTTTGTAAAAAAATCTGAAATTTTTAACTTGTTTTCATTCATTGAAATAATTCAACCTGTAGGAATGAACTGTCTCTTAAAATTGAAGAGAAATGAGCATTTACCCAAATCACCAGTGCGATGTTATAATTGGAGCAACACTACAGTACATGGTAGGTTATATTTACTACATTTTAAAAAAGCAAGACATAGTATAATTTGCTGAGAAACCACATTCCTATTTCCTAATATTGATACCCATCATTAGTACCCACTTTGCGTCTATATCTCTTCTTTACTACCATTAACACCCCTTTTGTCTTTTGCTCAGAGCACTCTCACCATCTGTTAATCTCAACCTTCCTGTACTTTGTCAAACCATTATTTCCAGACCCCTTCAGTTCAAGATTATGAGATATTGGACTCAAAAACGGGAACTCAGTTTCTCATTCTACAGATGTTGCCAGACCTGCCAGACGTTGGGTTTCTCCAGCACTTTCTGTTTTTCTCGTTCAGATCTCCAGCATCTGTAGTATCTTGCTTTTATTTAAGTGATTCACTGCCTCTTCTCTCTCAGATATAAAAACAGAAGTTGCTGGAAAAGCTCAGCAGGTCTGGCAGCATCTGTGAAGAAAAAAACCAGAACTGAGCAGAACGGAGCATGGACCTTCCCACTCAAACTTAATTTGGGTAAAGGTGGGAAGGTGGCTGGTTTCTTGTCTGCCATTGTTCTGCCAAATTACATTCAATTCTTGCCTCCTGTTCCACCACCTCAGAGCCCAGAAGATTCAGTCCAATATTCTGTTCTCAGTCTGTAAACTCTCAGGAACCAGATCCCTTAAAAAAAAAGCTGGCTTGGACTGATAGTCAATTTCTATTTGATTTTGATGTTGCAAAAAGTTAAATAAATAATATGTGCAAATAGAAGAGGAGCAGAATAAATCAGCAAAATGACCCATAACGTAGTTTGATAAAAACACATTCACACCTCATACATTTGCAAGTTTTTAGCATTCTGATAATAACTGTTTTCTTTTCTCAGATTGTCGCATTCTGTGTTCCGACACTTACTATGGGCTAGTTGAGTCAGGGAAGATGGCAACAAAAGAATGCCCAAATAACGAGACTGGATGTATGAGAATAAAATGCGAGAAAGGAAACTACGTATCAGAAGAAAACTTTTGTTTGTTGGCTGAATTGAGCAACATTCTGGAGGTACTGCACATTGTGATCAATTCAGTTACAAAAACAGAAATTACTGGAAAAGCTCAGCAGGTCTGGCAGCATCTGTAGAGAGAAATCTGTTCTGAAGAAGGGTCACTGGACCTGCAATGTTAACTCTGCTTTCACTCCACAGATGCTGCCAGATCTGTTGAGCTTTCCCAGCAATTTCTGTTTTTGATTTAGGTCCACACGTGCTTTGGACTGATTGACAGCTACTGCCATGTAAACAATACAATGGTACACGATGAAAACTAGTTTCTGATTTCCAGTATCCTTAGTTCCTTTGGTTTTAATTTGTTGTCAATTCAGTTCTTTCATAGGCAAGCAATTTTTCAGAATATACTTTGATTTAGCTGCCTGCCTGGACATTTGAAACCAATTCCACGGTATAACAAAGGTTAATATTTTTGTTCAGAGATAGTAAGAACTGCCGATGCTGGAGTCAATGATAACACAGTGTGGAGCTGGAGGAGCACAGCAGGCCAGGCACATCAGAGGAGCAGGAAAGCTGACGTTTCGGGTCGGGACC
>NC_063336.1:110467680-110508245 GCF_021869965.1 Rhincodon typus
GGTCCCGACCCGAAACGTCAGCTTTCCTGCTCCTCTGATGTGCCTGGTCTGCTGTGCTCCTCCAGCTCCACACTGTGTTACCTCTTAATATTTTTGTTTCTGCCTTTCTATTTAGGAATTAAAGTGCCTCATAGATTTTCCCCGTCTGCTTGGATACCTTTGCTATAAATGTTCCTCAAAGAACTGCTTAGATCAAAACTGAATTATTGTGCTCAGTTCTGGGTATGACAACTTAGGAAGTTGAATCAGTATTACATTCAGAGAACACCTGAACTCGGTGGGTAACATTACTGGGAGATGTTCCAGAAAACTATGGTTGGATTCTCTGGAATTTAAAACGTTAGACATTGTTTGAAGTGTTCAAGATGTTAAGCAGAGCTTGTATGGTAGATGGAGAGAAACAGTCTGGGGAGTCTAGGACTAAGGTGCAGAGCTTGGAAAATCCAGGCCAGACACTTCAGGAGTGAAATCAAGAAACATTTCTACACAAATGTGGTTGTAGATGTTTGCTACACCCTTTCCCAAACGGAAGTTGATAGCAGATCTATTGTTAATTTTAAAACTGAGATTGAAAGGTCTTATAACCAAATGCACGGGAGTCAATGTGAGTAAATGGAATTAAGTCATTGATCATGATTTCACTGAATAGCAGAACAGACTTTAAGGGCTAAATGGCCTACCCCTGATCTATATGGCAGAAACTGGTGGCTTTTGAATTTCAGGGTGCGGGCTGAACTGAGTTTGTTGGGTTAAAGTCCTCTTCTGTACTATATGATTCTATGATTCTAAGGCATCTGTTCTGCCATGGCCCATGTTGAGTTTTCTCTTGCAATCTTCTGCTAATCAGCTTATTAATTAAGAAGAAAGAAAGAAGGTTTACTGGAGTCCTCAAAACATTATCTCTTCTTTCTCTGTGCAGATGCTGCCAGACCTGATGAGTTTCTCCAGCAGTTTCTGTTTTTGATTTAGGTTCACATGTACTTTGGACTGACCAATAAAATGTTGCACAATGTTTAAGCCCAACTCGTTCATCCTGGAAGCAGGTTTCAGTTAGGTTTTGTATGGTCTTTTGTGATCAGTGGTTCATAACCTCTTACAGGTCCCTCCTGACCAATGTCCTGATCTTTATCACCTGTCGTTCCCTCAGGGATATCCTTCTTTTACCTCCAGCTGCAGTTGTGAAGTGTGCCAACATGCCAGAATGATGCAGCATACTCTCCCTTAGGTATAAGATGACCAGAGCTGCCCAAGCATCAAAACCTCATCTTGGTGCCTATGATCTATTCCAGTATGACCCTTATAGTAGCATAGACAGAGTTACATCAGGGTAAGTGTTTCATGTGAGTATCATGAGTCTGAGAATAGGGTGGAAGCAGATTCAAATGTGGCTTTCAAAAGGGAACTGGATGAACACATGAGGAGTAACGAATTGCAGAGCTATGGGAAAAGAGCAAGGGAGTGGCAGTAGCTAAGTTACTCCCCCAGTGAGTAAGCAAGGAGAGAACAGGCAGAACGACCCCATTCAGTGCTGTTATAACTCAATGTGTGGAACCTTATAAGGGTCTGAACAACATGGGCTATGATGGGTTTTCTGGCAGAATCAGGCAAGAACTCCAGTGAGACCTATCTCAACATCAGCATCAACTTACCACATCTTTTATGTATTTGCTGGCAGTTTCTTGCTAGGTAGTGGCAAGCTGACAATTCAGGAGAATTAGAGCTTGTTAAATGCCTGCATAAATGCAACATCCTGCCTTGCCTTGCCTTGCCAGTTAGCACAGTCAGACAACAAGACAGCCTTCCTTGCTACTCAGCAATCTTCATTCGAGTGGGTAGATATCTCACCCCATGATATGTTGCAATGTTAACCTCAAATTGACACTACATGGCAGCAGTTTACATGACCAGTACACTACATGTGCAGCAAAAGGCAGCTTTATCTCAAAGTCGTAAGGGAATAGTTTTTACTGAAGTCCATGGAAACATCTCTTAGGGTTGAGAGGGTGGGGTACATGTGGAGCCCACAACAGTGGGCAGCCTCCCATACCGGTCAGGGGGATTGACCAGGATCAGGCATCCAGATGGGGAGTGATCACCGTCATGGAGTCTACACCTTTGTAGTCCCGGGAGTGGTTCAGGGTCTGTCCTGGAGATTCATAGTGGTCAGTTTGGGAGTGCGGGCACAATGAGGTTGGGGAGATGTACAGTCATTGGTTAGGGGTGTGGCCTCCTCTGCTGTTCCTCTGGTAAAAGGATGCCTCTACTTTGCACCATTCCTCCCAACTGCCTCTTCAGGTCCCTGTCAGAGAATCACATGGCAATGTTCCTTTCAACAACATACTCAGAATTCAACCTTTAAAACAGCAACTCCACCCAACTCACATCGGCCTTATCTTTCTATGCTACCGATACAATGGAGCTAAATTTTGAGAAAATTTCAGGCCACAGTCTGTGGGATCACAGAGGCATCATTATATAATGAACTAGGAATGATCGATATAATTATCTCCGGTATTAGAATTCCAAGTTATTCAATATATATGTATAAAATTGATAGGCAAGAATAAAAAAACACTGGTTCATTAAGTCTGCCCTCTGCCTCTGTGGTTAGCATAACATGAACAACAATTCCTGTCTACATTTTCCCACTTCCCACACCTCCAATCCTCACACAGCCTGGGGAGATACAATTAAGAAGAAAGAATGCAGGACCAATACCAGAAGAAATACTGAGAAAACTTCACTTCTCCACTTCTCATGTGATTAAAACCAGTATAGGAGATCACATGGTACAAGTGTTATCTAAAATGATGCTGTATGAAATACAATCAGGAAGAACCACGGGAGTTTTCTCTTGAGTGTTATTCTTTTCCGTGATTTTTCCACAGCTCTACTAATGAAGTTAGAGGTAAAAGTAAAGTTGTCATAGTCTCAGTGGATTATAAGGTTGCTTTCCCATTAGAGAGAGATGACTGGTGGTGGTTTAACCTGAGGATCACCACACCTCAGGTGAAGATTGAGGTTTGAGAAGGCAGGACCATCGTGGTGGCCTCAGCTGGTGTGGGAAATGAACCTGTTGATGTCAACTTGTATGACAAGCCAGCTTTCCAGCCAACTGAACTAAGCAACACCCTTAAGTTGTGAAATGAGGTTAAGACATGTGTTTGGAAAACCTGCTCTCTGGAAATTTGCTCTTCCAACATTTTTAGTATTTCTGAGAGGCTAAGTCAGTATAATATTTAAAAATCCTCCCTTTCTAAAGTGTGCCATATTGTAGAGTTGGCTTTCATTCTAAATCTTTAATATTATCTTTTTCTAGTCCACTCGGAACAAAACTGAATTAGCAAAGAACCTTCCCGAATTAGTCAAGCAATTGGCCAATATCTCAACAAGTAGAGCTGTCACAGAACCTGGAAACCTCGCAACCACAGTTGAAATCCTCACGGCTTTTACATCTGTAACAAATGTTTCTGTTAACCTGTCCGTAGCGCAGGTAAGAATTATCCGCAATGTAAAGAAAAACTCAGAATTACCGAGTGTTAATTATTATTAAAACTCATTGAAAAAAGCAATATTCATCGTATTGTGGAGAATCATTGATATGGCTATTTCACAAACACGGCCACCAGTTTCTAACTTCTTCTGAAAGTAAGAAATAAAGCAGGGGAGTACTAATTGGGCCTCCCATTGTCCACCCATGCAAGTTGGGGAAGACCACAATTACACTTCAACTTTGTAGCAGCTATTTTTTGGTTAGGATTCCTGCCAGCTGTGTATTCACTATAGCTGCATTTTAAAATTTATTTTCATTTATTCATGGGGTAGGCCAGCATTTATTGCCCATCTCTAATTACCCAGAGGATAGTCAAGAGTCAACCATGTCCCTGTGAGTCTGAAGACCAAACAAAATTGCACTAAAGGGCTCTAGTGAACCAGATGAGTTTTTTTTTTCTCCTGACAGTAGTTTATTGATTACCATTTAACTCCCAATTTCAGATTCTTATTGAATTCAACTGCCATCTGTCGTGTACAGGATTTGAACCTACGTCCCAGAACTTAACCTGGGTACCTGGGATACTAGCCCAGCAATAATACCACTAGGTCATGACCACCCTGTATACAGAACAGTATATCGTTCCCTGCTTGAAAGAATTGCAGCAGATTAAAAATCCCAAAATCACCTTCTGAAATGTGCCAGAAAACTCAAGGTAACAACGGAAACTTGTGAAAAACCACCTTTGTACTTGTCATCTGCTTTTCTGAATATGCTTGGGTTGCTTTATTTAGAACAGAGAAGGTGGAGAGGTGATTTAATTGAGGTGTACGAGGTAATGAAGGGCCTAGATAGGGTGGACAGTGGAAAACTGTTTCCCCTAGCAGAGAGGTCAGTTATCAGAGAGCACAAATTTAAAGTGATTAGTAGAAGGATTTTCATGAAAAAAAACCTGTTTCATCCAGAGGCTGGTATTTGTCTGGAAATCACTGCCCAATTTTGTGGTTGAGAAGGAATCTGGATCTCCACTTGAAGTACTGTAACTTACAAGGCTACAAGCCAAGAACTAGAAGTGGGAATAGAATGGGTGGTTAGTTTATTCAGCTAGCACTGAGCTGAATGGTCTTATTCTGTGCCATAACTTTTCTATGATCCTATGGGAAGATCTAGATAGGAACACAGGAATGACTAATATTGGGATTTTTCACTGGGCTAGGCCAAGTTGAGAAGTTTTTAAAAATGGCAGGTGAGAACAGATTTCTGCCTCATTCCTGTTTCCAGATTTTTTTGCCCATTGGGATATAAGAGTGTGGATAGCCAACCTGCGCTCAGCACTCCTGCCCGAGCCAAACTCCATTGTGGGAATGGGCATTTCAAACCTCCCTAACTACAAACCTTAAGGGGTCTGAATCATTCTGTGAGTAGATATGATTCAAGTCTTCTCAGAAGAACCACAGGGACCCCTAGTCCAAATTGGGGAACCAAAAAATAAGCTAAAAACAGAAAACAGCAGATGCAGGAAATCTGAAACAAAAATAAATTGCTGGAGAAACTCAGCAGTTCTGGCAACATCTGTGGAGAGAGGAAGTACAGTCACCATGTGCTCAGTGGCCCTTCTTCAGAACCTCCATAGATAGTGCCAGACCTACTGAGTTTCCCAGTGTAGTGACTGGAGCCATGTAGATCTCATTGACAATGTGATCCTTGATTGGGGTTGTTAACCTGGGCCAATCAGGGAGCCCTGGCTGACAGATATAAACAGGGGATTCAGAGAGTCTCCTGACTTCAGGACTGACTCTGAGCTGGCTGGTCCCAGCCAGTGTACAGTGCACAAGTAAATAAAGGGTGACTTGGTGACAAGATACCAGCCTCTGTGCAGTTATTTCATCCAGCAATTTCTGTTTTGTTCCAACAATTAAGCTGTTCAACCTTTGAATTATATTTCCCCCTTACCTTTTCATAAGATTGTAATCAAAGCCAAAGATCTATTTTACACCCCTTAATTGACTGTAAATAAATACATATATTGAAAGAAAACACTTTAAACAGAGATCTGACTATTAAAACATAATAAATATGAGATTCAAACATAGAAATCTTTCCCCTCTGGAGTTGCAGGAACAGCTCCCTGCTGACAGTTAATTGGATTTGTTGATTTTTAGAGCTCAGCTAAACCTTTCTAATTAGACAAGCTTTCAACTGATTCAGCAGTAACAAGTAGAACAGATTTTATAAAAAAATCTTATTTGCTGCATCAGAGCCACCTCTGGAAACAGCATGTCTGACCTAATTCTGCCCTTACCTCTCCAGAAAGAATATGTGGTGGGCAGGTGTCACCTTAATGGAGATGGGCTTCTGGATGGAGGAACTTTCTTGACTTCCAGCACATAGTCCTTTCACCAAAATCCAGCCCTCAATGGCAACTTGCTTCATGGCACAAGGCTAAATGGAATGATAATGGGACAAACAATCAAAAGGCGCATTCGGAGAGGATATGAATAGCAGAATAATGTACATCTCTCATCCAAAAGCAAAACTAAGGGGGGAGTGGGTTAAAGCCAAGATCTGCAAAAAAAAGAGACAAAATAAGGGGAGAGGTTTTGAACTAAAATTGTACAATTCAATTTTGAGTCCCGAATACTATAAAGTGATGATCTGAAATTTGAACTGCTGTTCCTCAACTTTATGCTGAGCTTCATTGGAACACTCCATAAAACAGAGACCAAAAGTTTATTAGAGTGGGAGTGTTGTAGAGAATTAAGGCTGAAAGTTCGGGGTCACGCTCCCAGGCCAAATGGAAATGTTCTGTAAAGGGTTTACCCAAAGCGCATTTGGTATCCCCACTGCAGGGTAGACCACCCTTGTGAGCAAGAAATATAAGTCCAGATCTTCCAGATCTACGTGAAAGATGCTTATTGGGACATCTCGGAATTCCTGATGCAGCAAACTGCACTATAATTATATGGGAAGTTGAGACTTACCTCACATATGGAACTGCCCCCCACCCCTCCACACCCTCCCCACCCCGCCATGTAACTATCTCTTTACAGTCAGAGAGTTTGGAGTTTTCTGACTTACCTCACTAGTTATCCAGGAAAGGTGAGAGGATTAAAACATGCTGTAATTCATGGCTCTCTATAAAACCGCACCCCAACCCCCTGACCCTTTACCCTCTTACTCATACAGATCTCCACCCCTCCAGTCAACTGAACCATACTCCCACCCCTCACTGGAGAACAGATGACCTGACTCACCAACCACTGAAAACCCCACCCCCAAAAGCAATCCCCCCAACCCGTATCAGATACCAGCTCCCCTTTCCCTTTCCCCAGACACCCCACCCCATCACCTGTGACCTTACTGCCCCAAAGCTAAACCCACCCTATCCTCTCTCCTATTCACCTGCCACCTGCATCTGCCTGCTGCTATATTCCCTCACCCATCTGCCATGTTATCCCCTTACACACTTACAACCTTAATCTATTTATTCACCTGCCACCTCACCCATTTAATTGCTGCACTACACACTTACCTATGTTGCACCCTACAAATTACCTAATTTGCATGCCATCCCTTATTTAGCCACCCTAGCCCCTCGCCCACGTACCTCCCACACTACCCCTTTCTACATCTTGCACCCTGTCCCTTACCTGCTGTAACCCTACCTGCTCACCCACCTGGCACTCTACCCCCAAACTGCCTGGCAACCTACTCACTGGGCCATCTTAAATTGTGCTCCTTACCTGCCACCCTATCCACTCAGCCACATGGCACCCACTCCACATACCCTCCTAACCACCACACTACTTCCTCATCCACTTACTTTACACACTTACCTCCTCTCAGTAGCAGGCTTTCAACATTTTAATTCAGGTAAAAGGCAGCTAAAGCTGTAAAAGGGTGTGGTGCCTGTGATGATCCACTCTGATACTGCCTGTGCAGTTTGCTGGACTGTGTCTTGGGTTTAGATCCTGCACCATAAATTGGGGCTGAAAATCTTGGCAAGTTAAGTAGGAAAACTTTTCATTTGACATGGTTCAGAAATAGTGATTCTGGATGGGTGCCCTCAATGAAGAAAGACCACCCTCTGAGTATAATACTCCCTTCCTGACATTTTCAAATACCCGTTCCCCCACGCCAACTGATTTATGTTGTTTGAAGAGTAATATTGGGGTCCATCAGGCTTTTAGCAAGCTCAATTTACCCTTAATTATTCATTTATGTAAGATTGGCTAGCTTCCGTATTTTGGTGCTTCCCCCCATCCCATTTATAATTAGAGTGAACTAGGGGCTGGGTGGGAAGATGGTGGGTTGCTATCCCACTGAAAACACACCCGACACAGGCATATAATACCCAGATCACGAAAAAGCAGGACATAACCATGATTTCAAAAACAGAAATTGCTGGAAAAGCTCAGTAGGTCTGGCAGCATCTATGGAGAGAAATCAGAGTTAACATTTTGGGTCAAGTGACCCTTCCTCAGAACTCTGAACTTCCTCAGTTCTGCGGAAGGGTCATTTGACCCGAAACGTTAACTCTGATTTCTCTCCACAGATGCTGCTGGAGCTGTTGAGCTTTTCCAGCAATTTCTGTTTTTGTTTTTGATTTACAGCATCCACAGTTTTTTTCAGTTTTTAACCATGGATTATTGGGAGAAAGCGAACAGAGTTAAAGAAGAGTTTGTTTACCATGCTAATGAATTCAGGCAGGCAGAGGTGAGAAGAGTGAACATGAGACTTTTTAGGTCTCCCATTGTAAGATCTGACTGTCTCAAATACACTCACTTCCTTTTGTTCCAAATAAAATGAATCATCTAATAAAGCTTTGTCTTATGTTTCCAGGATTTCCTTGTCACAATAAACGCTATTATTGATCAATCTACCCTGCCATCCTGGAAAATAGTGACAGAATACAAGAACATCAGCTCTCAATTACTGTTGTCTGTAGAACAAATTACCAGGCTATTGTCTCCAACTGAAGAAACTTTCAACATCACAAAGCCTAATGTTCAGTTGAAGGGAGTGAAGATTAACTCCAATTCTCATAAGGATTATGAATTGAATTTCAGTGACTTTATATTTAGAAATATATCATTAACCAGTTTTGTGAGAATTGATCAAAATGATTTGCTAATGCTCCCAAATGGTTCCCTTGTTATCAGCGTCGCATATGCAACATTGATTGATATCCTTGGCCTATTAAACAAGGATTCGAACAGCACAGCCAAATTGAATGGTCTTGTTGTGACAACAACAGCAGAAAATTCTTCAATTAATATCGAGATGGTTTTCTCAACACTGAACAATACATTTGATCTCGATACTGCTAAGTGTGTGTTCTGGAACTTTTCTCTGAATGGAGGGGAAGGATGGGAATCAACGGGATGCACCGCTGAAACAAATGGGGACAATGTTGTTTGCAAGTGCAAACACCTGACTTCCTTTTCTTTTCTGATGTCACCTTATTTACGTGAAGAAAGCATAACCCTGAACATCATAAGCCTGATTACAACGGGAATATCTATTGGGTGCTTGATAATTGGTCTTATTATAGAGGCAGTTGTGTGGAAGCATGTGACCAAAACTAAGACATCACAAGCCCGTCACATGATGATGCTGAATATTGTTCTATCCCTACTTGCAACTGATGTATTCTTCATCACGTCTCACTATCTGAAAGCAAAAACAATAATCTGCATAGTGACTATTTTCTTAATGAACTTTTTTTATCTTTCTTTGTTTTTCTGGATGTTTACTCTAGCACTTCTGCTTCTTTATCATTTGGTTTTTCTTTTCAAAGATTTCAGCAAAACAACAATTATGATCATTTCATTTGCTCTTGGCTACTTGTGTCCACTAATAATTTCCATCAGCGCTTTTGCAGTTGGCTTCCCTCAAAATCATTACATACAACAAGAGAAGTGCTGGCTCAGCAAAGAAAAGCTTTACCTGCATCAGCTTTTTATTGTCCCAATATCGAGCATCATTGGGATGAACATCTTCATTACGTTTCTTGCCATATTTAAAATACTGAGACCAACCGTTGGGGACAAGCCAAAGAACAGTACCAAGGACACTAATAAGACCAAGCAAGTCTGTAGAAGTGTTGTTATCCTCAGCTCAGTCCTGGGCCTCACTTGGGCACTTGGATTTGTATTCTTTTACAAAGATTCCTCCAAAATCTTCGATTATGCATTTAATATCCTCAATGGACTCCAGGTATGTACCATATAATGCCTGTAACTCTTGATATTTTGCTGGTTGGTTTTGTACAGCTTATACAAGCAACATGTAAGAGTTCTTTGCATAAAATATACTGAACATGTTATAAAGGTACAATATATTATGGGGCAGGAGCTCAACACAGGCAGAGCAACAAGAATGTGGAGGGAACAAAAGAGTGACAGTTATTTTGTAGCACTGACAGAGTTAAACTTGCATTATCCAAGAGGCACGGGAGCACCTACATCAGGCATTAAAGAATGAGAAAGTAATTCTCACCTTCATCTTAAATGTGAGACAACCCATTAATTTGCTGGCCAAGTAATAAGGGTCATTTATTCAAGGCTGAGCTGGGCAGAGTTTTGACAGTAAAGAGAATCAATGGTAAGGGGATAGGCAGAAATGTGATCAGGGCAGCCAAGATCTTATTGAAAGTCAAATGGCCTACTCTTGCCCCTAAGTGCTGTGCTCCCCTACGAGGAGAATGTTTCCTTCACCTTGTCATTGTTGCATTCAGTGCATTTACAATGAAAAATTCAGCATTGTCCATCATATGTAGCTCCCTTCAGTGGGATGTTGGGGTTCACTTTAAGGTGCAGGACCATGAAGTAGGTGACTTTCTCGCAGCATCCTGCAAGATAGTCTTTTAGCAGCAACATTCTCAGCTCAGAACAACATTCTCAGTGGTGTTCCTATTAATGTCACTGTTGGGGTTTCATTAGCTCAGTCGATTTCAGACTGGAGGCTTGTGACCAGCGGTGTGCCACAAGGACCGGTGCTGAGTTCACTGTTTTTTGTCATTCATACAAATGATCTGAATATGAACAGAGGAGGTATGGTTAGTAAGTTTGCAGATGACACCAAAATAAGTAGTCTAGTGGACAGTGAAGAAGGTTACCTCAGAGTATAACGGGACATTGACCAGATGAACCGATGAGCCAAAGACGGATGAAGTTTAATTTAGATAAATGTGAGGTGCTGCATTTTGGAAAGGCGAATCAGGGCAGGACCTATACACTTAATAGTAAGTTCTTGGGGAGTGTTGCTGAACAAAGACACCTTGGAGTGCAGGTTCCTAGTTCCTTGAAAGTGGAGTTGCAGGTAGACAGAATACTGAAAAAGGCATTTGGTATGCTTGGTCAGTGCATTGAGAATAGGAGTTGGAAGGTCATATTGCAGCTGTACAGGGCATTGGTTAGACCTCTTTGGGAATATTGCATTCAATTCCTGTCTCCCTGCTATAGGAAGGATGTTGTGAAACTTGAAAGGGTTCAGAAAAGATTTACAAGGGTGTTGCCAGGGTTGGAAGGTTTGAGCTATAGGAAGAGGCTGAATAGATAGGGTCTATTTTCCCTGGAGTGTTGGAGGATGAGGTGACCTTATAGAAATTTATAAAATTGTAAGATGCATGGATAGGGTGATAGGATAGGTCTTTTCTCCAGGGTTGGGGAGTCCAAAACTAGATGTCATTGGTTTAAGGTGAGCAGGAAAGATTTAAAAGAGACCTGAGAGGCAACTTTTACATGCAGAGTGGTGGTGTGTGTATAGAATGAACTGACAGAGGAAGTGGTGGAGGCTGGTACAATTATAATATTTAAAAGTCATTTGGGTGCGTACATGAATAGGTAGGGTTTAAAGGGACATGGGCCAAATGCTGGCAAATGGGACTAGATTAATTTAGGATATCTGGTCAGCATGGATGGGTTGGACCAAAGTTTTTGTTTCCATGTTGTGTATCTCAATTACTGTAGGATTGGATGGCTGATTTGCAATGCTGCTCTGAGAAAGGGTCATTTAACCCAAAGCATTAACACTGATCTCTCTTCACATATGCTGCCAGACCTGCTGAGCTTTTCCAGAGATTTCTGTTTTTGTTACAGTAAGATGTAGTTTACTGTACTTCTCAGGCCTGTCCTCTGTTCATCCTGGTATGAACACTAGTCCTAAACTGGTAGCCTTAATGTAACTGAAGATTCATCTTCATCAGAGAAAGCAAGGTTGGGGAGACTGTCATTCAGAAAAATGTTGAGACATATAAATGAATTGGATATAGACAGCTTATTCAGTATGGACTGTGAGGTTTGAAGTAAACATGGATCTTAAAATTTCCTTAGCAACTTATGCTTTTCTACTTGCTTCACTAGTTTTGATAATACCAACAATAAACAGTGTATGGAGTAAGAATCATTTCCTGCTAAAACAGGATTTTTAGTTGCCAATCTACCAGTGTTTTTATTAGATGTTAGTAGGTAAAATTTAAAGGTCATTAGTTGAAATTTTACATTCACATCCCTATTTTGTAGCAGCATTCTGCTACTGGATACCAAGCCATATTCTACCATGGCTACACAAATGGACATGTCCAAACAATGAGATCTCAATAAATCATAAGAAATAGGTACAAGAGTAAGCCATTTGCTCTATCAAGCAATTTCCATCACTCAATAGGATCATGCCTGGTCTAATGATGGACTTTCTTGCCTGTCACTTATAACCTTTAACTTCTTTGCCAATGAAAACTCATCTATTTAATTTCACATATAATCACTGACCCAGTCCTTACTGCTCTCTGTGGAAGATCTGTGAAAAGCAATGTATACATATTCAAGTTTCTTGTTGGAACAGCACCACATACTGCCAAAATTTATTATCAGCTCTTTATGTAGCAGTATCAATATCTGCAACCCTTCTGGTTGTGCATGGAGATTATAGTCGAGTTTTTTTGCTGAGAACATTTTTAAGGCATTTATAAAGTACCTTTTAACATAGCAAAGCATCCCAAGGTGCTTCAGGAGCATCATCAAACCAAAAATGATACAAGATTACATAGTGACATATTATGTGAGACATTGAGCTGGTAAAACAGCTAGGTCTTAAGGGGGTGACTTAAAAGAGAAGAGAAAGAGATAGGCAATCTAGAAGAATTTGATGTGTTGGTAACACCCTATTAATGCCTTCAAATGGAAGGTAAATCACCTCCCTTATAAAATTAGATAACTATTTATAGTAGAAACACTTGTTAGCTATTATATAACATTGAGTTCATCGACAATTGGAAAATCTATAATTCAAGAGCTGAGAGTGGTTGTTAGCAATGGGACTGCAGGAAGGTCTAATAAAATGGTTAACAAAATCCCAACCATGCCCCTGTTTTCTACAGCTGGTCAGAAAATCTTGTGAAAATATATGAGCTATATCAGCGTAGAGTAGACAAACAAGCCATTTATCAGTGCGAGTGTTTTGTGTCAGTCGTTAAATGGTTGTTTATCAACTTTTATCTACTTTTGTTTTCAGGGATTCTGTATTTTGATTTTTGGCATACTCATGGACAGTAAGGTAAGTTGCAATCAACAGCTTTCCCAACTTCATGTGTTCTTCACCCCACTTAATTTTTTTTCCCTCTAATTACTACTTTAGATACAAGCAGCGTTAATGCAGAGGTTTGAACAATCACCAAATTCTTCTCAAAAGACGGTATGTTTATATTCAGTTTCTGTCATTGTAAGTCTTCACATTCTACCATTGTATCAGGTAGAAGGCAACTTCTCCTCCTAAAATCCACGAAACCTTGTCCTTAGAGAACACACACTTTGACAAGTTGAGCATGGGGACAAAGACATGGTAGATACAGTTTAACATAGTTAAGTGCGAAGTTATAAAGGTTGAGTATTGTTGTTGTGTTTTGAAGTAAGGTCACTGGACCTGAAATGCTATCTCTGCTTTCTGTCCACCGATGTTGCCAGGCCTGCTGAGCTTTTCCAGCAATTTCTCTTTCTGTTTCTGAGTATTATTTCAATGGTAATGTTAGGAAATGTGGATATGCAAAGGGATCTAGGTGTCCGTGTACATCAGTCAATGAAAGTAAGAGGCAGGTGCAGCCTCATTTAGAATGCTGGCCTTCATTGCAAAAGGATTTGAGTTTGGAAGTATGGGCGATGTACTATAGTTATATAGGGCCTTGGTGAGGTTATACCTGGAGTATTTTGTGCAGTGTTTGTCACACTACCTGAGGTAGGACATACTTCTCATAGAGGGAGTGCAGCAAAGTGTCACTAGGCTGATATCACGGATGACAGGACTGTCTTATGAGGAGAAATTTGTTCAACTGTGCCTGTAATTACTACAGTGTAGAAGAATGAGAGGGGAACTGATTGAAATGTATAAAATTCTGACAGGGCTGGAGAGACCAGATATGTTTCCTGTGACTGGGCAGTCTAGAACCAGGAGTCACGTCTCAGGATATGGATAAAACAGTTAGGATTGAGATGAGGAAACATTTCTTCACTCAGAGAGTGGTCATCCTGTGGAATCCGCATCTACTGAGGGCTGTGGCGGCCAGGTCACCGATTATATTCAAGAAAGATATTGATACATATTTAGATATTAAAGAAATAAAGAGCCATAGAAAGGAAACAGGAATATGGCTTTGAGATAATGGGAAAACTCTTATCGTATTGAATGGTGCAGCAGGCTCAAAGACCAAATGGCCTACTTCTGCTCCTAGTTAATATATTTCTATGTTTAGATAACCATGGCCATTGGGAAGATTTGATCAATCACCAGATTTTTCAGTTTAGTTTTGTAAATTAGAGTTTACACATATGTATACTTTCTGTCCTTTCCATGAGCTGTTGATTTGTTGTATACTGGGGAAATCGAATAGTGACTCTCCTTCCGAGCATGTGTCATGGCCCCGTTAATTATTCTAAATCTCTTTTCTGGGGCTTCAGCTGAAGTCAGGAGGAATAGTCCCCAGTTAGGTATTGCAATACTAAAGCAGATAGCAACAGCAATTGGAGTGCAACTCAGAAACACTTGGAAATATTGGAGAGCAGTATCAGAGCAGTTGGTTCCAAACCTTGGTCACACCTTGTTGAGAAGTGTAGATGCAGGATGGGTTTTTTATATGCAAAGAAAGGGGAACCCAGACAAGACAGAGAATCAAGATCTGCAGAAACTAATCCTATCCAACAGGTACAATGTACTTGCTAACTGTAAGAATAAGGATAGAAATTGTTATAAGAATCTCTGTTTCTCCTGCTTTGTTTATGTCAGCATCAAAGATTAACATTCATATTTATCTAATTTTTAAAATATGAACGTGGCTAACATGATAGTGAATAGATAATCAGCTTTTGTCAGTCAAACAAGCTGAGTTTCTCCAGCAATTTCTGTTTTTGTTTCAGATCTTGAGCATCCACTGTTCTGTTCTTTTTTTAATCAGCTTTTGTGATATTGATTCAGAGATAGATGTCGATCAGACACCAGGAATAAGTCATCACTTCTTCTTTGAAATCGTGCCTTAAAATCTGTTACATGCCATTGGCCGATATATGTTATAGGCCAATAGGGATACAGTTTAATGTTTTGCCTAGAAGCCAGCATCTCCAACAGTGCAATGCTCCTACAGTACTACAATATTGTCCTATCAGACTCACTTTGTATGCACACTAGCCATGGAATAAAATTTGAACCTTGGATCTTTTGGTTCACTTGCAAGACTGCTAGCTATCAAGTGAGCCACAACTGATGTAACCAGAATGCAAGTTGTGGCACTTTGGAGCTGGGGACTGTCAAAAACAGATTGGTGGAGGTGGGGAATAGAATGAAGAGGGAAGCTTAATTTGGTCGAGTCATTGAGGTATTCAGCGTGGAAACAGGCCCTTTGGCCCAACTCGTCCATGTTGAGCAAGTTTCCTAAATTGAACTAGTCCCATATATCTGTTTTTAGCCCATATCGCTCAAAACATTTCTTATCTATGTATCTGTCCAAATGTTTTGTAAATACTGTAATTGTACCTGCCTCTGCCACTTCCTCTGGCAGCTGTTCCATATATGCACCACACTCTGTGTAAAAAAGGTTATAGTTGTATGCAATTCAATAACTAGGGTTGAGGGAGCCGATGAAGTATATATAACCAAGATGAAGAGTCCCACATGATACACTGTCCATTGGTGAGGCACATATCAAGCTTGCATGAGAGGCTATTTGAGAGGATGGAAGAGGAGTCAATTATTCTGATCCATATTGGCATCAAGAATATTCTGAAGAGTAGGAAAGAGGTCTTTACCAGGAATAAGGAGCCTGTGTTTGTCTTGATAAAATAACTGAGAGGGGCAGTGCTTTTTCACAAAATATTCCCTTTCACAATTTGTAAACAAAGGTTTACATGTAGTGATTGAATTGAAACTCCAGTTTTGTTGATTCAAGTGTTACTTTTTCCATAAAAAAGGGTTAAAATCCAGCTAGGTATGTGTTATAAAGATTTACAATCCCAATTCCCTTTTAGTCAGCAAGATTTTTTTTCTGATTATCAATTATTGTCATTTCTTTAATTAATGAATTCCTGTAACTATTAGTTCATTTTCCATATATATTTTCTTTCTATTGCAACCCATTTCCTCATTTTACGTACGTTTTGAGTCCTCAAATTCTGCAGAGGTTCTTCTGTTTTGAGAAATGACCCTTTAACTCCAATTGCATACAAGACTTATTCATGCAGTCATTTCATGGAGTTATTTTAACCAACTTGGTTGGAGATGCTGTGACACACCTCCAGGGCAGGTGGGACTTGAACCCAGATCTCTGGCTCAGAGGTAGGGACACTACCACAAAACCTCAATCACCACATTGTAGCAATTCTGTTAGTATGTACAGGTTGCTCCTAATTCTTACATTAGTTAGTCTCGTTCACTCTAACCTCCCAGCTAATACCTCTGATTTGCCTCCCCATATACTGCATTTAGTTTCCGTACTTCTTATTAAAAAATAAAGGATTTATTCATATTGTACCTTTCAAGACCAGGATCAGAGGTTGAGGCGTGACCTTATAGGGTTTACAAAATCATAAGGACCATGAACAGGGTGAATAGCAAAGATCTTTTTCCCAGGGTAGGGGAGTCCAAAACTTGAGGGCATAGGTTTAGGATGAGAGGGGCAAGGTTTAAAAAGGATATGAGGGGTAACTTTTTCACACAGATGGTAGTGCATGTATGGAAAAAGCTGCCAGAGGAAGAGGTGGAGGCATCTGGATGGGTATATGAATAGGAAGGTTTTAGAGCAATTAGGGCCAAATGCTGGCAAGTGGGATTAGGTCAGATTGGAATATCTGGTCAGCATCGAAAGTTAGACCTAAAGGTTTGTTTCTGTGCTGTATGACTCTATGTCCAAAGCACTTTGCAGCCAATGAAGTACTTCTGAAATGCAATCATTCTTACATAAATATAACTTAGAGCATGATTCATATTCAGCAAACTGTGTAACAAGATGCTCTTTTAAAACACTCACTTTGACTTATTCTGGTATTTTTGGAGCATTGTCTAAAAGAGTAAAAAACGTATGCAAAGAAAGATGATACAAATGGTTTCACGTTTCAGGTCCGGTGACCCTTCCTCAGAAGGGTTCTGAGAAAGGGCCACCGGACCTGAAATGTTAGCTCTGATTTCTTTCTTCACAGATGCTGCCAGACCTGCTGAGCTTTTCTGGCAACTTCTGTTTTTGTTCCTGATTTACAGCATCCGCAGTTCTTTCGGTTTTTAAACAAATGGTTCCATTTGGTAAGAGTCAATTTTGTTTCTTTTTCAGAAACTAATTGTCAGTACAACTTCAAATACTTATTGAACATCTGGTGATGAAGTATTTTTCAATAAAAGGTTAGTACAATAACAAAACAAACATACCAAGTCCCTAGCTGGTTATTAATGGAGATCTGTCCATGGTGATTTTCAGGTAAAATGTCACACAGGGTTGACAAGTGGTTTTGCCATAAATAGGTGAAGGGCCTAGTTGAAATCTTCAAAAAGCAACCAGTTGATATTGCCATGCCTCCTAACACTTTTCATGCGTCCATTAGCAAAGCCATTGATATTTCCTCAACTCATCCACAAATCATGGGCAATACAGACAGGGAAGTAGTTTTTACAGTGCAACTTAAAGAAAATGTGGCATGGTGGCTCAGTGGTTAGCTCTGCTGCCTCACAGCGTCAGGGACCCAGGTTCAATTCCACCCTCAGGCGACTGACTGTGTGGAGTCTGCACATTCTCCCCATGTCTGTGTGGGTTTCCTCACACAGTCCAAAGGTGTGCAGGGTAGGTGAATTGACCATGCTATAGTGCCCAGGGATGTTTAGGTCAGGTAGGTTAGACAGGGGAAATGCAGGGATAGGGGAATGGGTCTGGGTGGGATGCTCTTCAGAGGGGCAGTGTGGACTTGTTGGGCTGAATGGCCTTTTTCCACAGTGTAGGGATTCTATGAATGTGCCACAAAGGCCCAGAAGGACTTATTTTGGTTATATGCTAGTTAAGGGGCTAAGCTACCCAGAAAATTTCAGAATATTTTCTGAAGAAGGGTCTAGGCCCGAAACGTCAGCCTTCCTGCTCCTATGATGCTGCTTGGCCTGCTGTGTTCATCCAGCCGTATGCCTTGTTGTCTCAGATTCTCCAGCATCTGCAGTTCCTACTATCTCAGAAAATTTGTGTGTTTGTAGTGACTACTCAACCTTCTACCACTTGTAGGAACTCCTGCCAATTTGGCATTTTCAAGCTTATATGCTCCATACTGTGCAAGTGAAAAGCTATAAAGCATCAGCATTTTAGATGAAAATCAGTTACTGTAGATGAAATATGAAAATAAAAAGCAAAACATAAAATATGATAAGAACAGACTGAATGTGAGCATCCGTTGTTTAGAAATAAGCAAATCATCTTCATTTGGGAAAGTCTGAGAAATAAATATATTGGGGTATTGCAGATCTTCTGAGTTCAGTTTGGACCATCACACAGCATGCTTAAAATGTTAGCCAACATTCTTATACTATGCAAAATGGTCTTTCCAATGACCCGGTGCTGTCTCAGTATTTTCTCCCTGACTTTCCATACCTCCTATTATCACAGCTTTGTCTTGGTTGTCATGCTGTCTAACATGGCAAAAAGGCAACTACAAAGTGGAAACAACAACCGGGCTATCCACTTTGAATGGCATTGAGCGAAAAGGCTGTCTGCTGCCCCGTACTTCAAAGTATCAAAATGCAATTAATCACCTGAACCAAATTCCTAACGGCTCATTTCATTGGGACGCTGGCAGAGGCCTGGAAGCAGTTGGCTTGGCTGGAAGTGGGGAGTCAGGAAAGGGGAGATGAGAAGCACTAACACAAAGTTAAAGAGGAGCAAGGTCAACGTGGCATCAACCTACATCGCTTTTGTAGAATAAGGAAAATGTATCTGTTCCTTCCACCTTCATAAGATATAAAAGTAGTTATTGCAATATGTTGATGGAAAAATCAATGCTTATGGCAGAACAAGCAGTTCCCTTAAACTTGCAATTCAGTCCTGGCTACAGCATCTGACTAGGACCATGACTTGCTAAAGCTTGTTCCAAGCAAGTGCTTCAAGCACGTTTGCATGTTTGTAGCCTTTTGTCTCATAAGGTGATTGTTTATGTCACAGTGGTGAACTTTGAGTCAGACATCACCTGATGTGGTTCAGGATATCCACTTTTGTATGGGGGGGGTCACTGTCACATTTATAGCAGAGGATGTAAGTATACTAACAAGGTGCACAATTCACTGGCTTCTGTTTCCTCTGACCACCTCCTTGGCTCACTGAGCTTTCTGTTCCTCCTAGCCTCTTCCGGTGCCCCTCCAAAAAGCCACCCTCCAGACGTCATGGCCATTGGCAACTGTATCCCAGTTATCACAGAAACTCTTTGGGTATATAGCCATCATCCATTTGATGAACATGATTGGGCAGAGGTAATGAGGTGATAACGCTCTTGTCTGAAACTTGGGCCCATACTAACATCTCCGCTAAAGAAGTTAAGAAAGAACTTGGATCAGGAAGGAGTATACCATATACAACCCCAAGTATTCTTTACCTTTCAATAAGACAATGGCTGAACATTTACACAAACTCTACTTTTCAACTCTACCCCTAATTTTCCAGATTAAAAATTTGCCCTGACATTGAGCCTACTGTGAAATCAAGTAAGAGTATTCCGATTCTCAAACAGGTTAAAAATGTGACTCTTGTAGGGTAATATCATGCATCCGACTGTGCCCTGTGATACCTGAGTCTTAATAGTTTACTGCTACTTAATTTGTATCCCATTTTTGGCCTTACAGGTTCCTGGAATATTACCGAGCAATTACGTGAAAGAGATCGGGTTACTTCATGGGACATTCGACTTGTATATGAGAGATTGGCATTTATTCATTTATAATTGTGCGTGTGAATCATTTATAATCATGGTGCACTGAGATTCCAACACACTGTGCTATCATTAATAATTATGGGAATGGTTAATGCAGTAGAAATCATGTGAAAGGCAAAAATGTTCATAACATCTTGGAGGTAGCATCATAGATTGCAAAGACATGATCAATAGATTTCACAACCTCCAATATTTTCAAAGCATATTGGACAATTGTTTTCTTTCTGTAGTTTGACAATAGGGATACATTGATACTATTATTTCATCCTTTATCTGAATACCTCGCCTCAAATTGCTCATTAACATTGTGCAAATGTCTAATACTGCACTTCCTACAAATCTCTTTTAAGCTAATGTTTGAATGTGGAAGGCATCGGGGAAAGTTATCTTCCAGAGACACTTACATTGCCTAACGTGCCACTTAGTTGTATCAAAATCAGATATCCATATGGACTGCAAAATTTCAAGAAGGTGGTTCATCACCAACTTCTGAAGAGCAATTGGAAACCAGGAATAAGCGTTGGCCTAGCCACATCCTGTAAATGAATTAAATCTAAACATGCATTAAGTCTCCTTCACTCGTGATAGCAAGAACATCAGGTTAGACATATTAGAACATAGTCTAATATGCAGTAAACACTACCACTGCGCACCTCCCCCACCACCCCCACCACCCCTAGCCACCCACTAAAAAGTCACTCTGATAAAGCCAGAACTGTTTGGCCAGCATCAACAGCCCAAATTGCATTTCCGATCCTATCAAAGAATCTGGGTCTGTGCCCAGGCAATTTCTTTTCTGTCCCTCAGTCAACACCACCCCAACAGCAAGCCATTTCCTTGGCAGAGGAAAAATAGCAAATAACAAAGGAAATAAAAATCTGTCAAACCAGTTTCAAATTCAATAACAATAACACGAATCAGCTGATATGTTGAATAACTAAATTAATGTACATCATGGCACACATTACAAAGGCGACTACAAATGGAAAACACTTCAATGGCTATAAACAGTTCTGGGATGAAGATGACATGGTGGTGTGAATGGTAGTATCATTTGTTTTTTTGAGTTACCCAGTGTCAGTGACTACTTACTGGGTTTCTATTTTTAAGATGTGGATGTGTAGGCGTTGGATTGGTGTGGACAGAGTCAGAGGTCACATGACGTCAGGTTATAGTCCAACAGGTTTATTTGAAATCACAATCTTTCGGAGCATTGGCCCTTCATCAGATGAAGTGAGAGACTCTCTGAAAGCTTGTGATTTCAAATAAACCTGTTGGACTTAAACCTGGTGTTGTGTGACTTGTGACTTTTATTTTTAAAATTCCAGATTTTACAAATGAATATTGTTGCTTGTGATTGGCAACGGTCTTGTTTCAAGACCGTTTTAACCAATGAATTATTTTAGATTAGTATTTTTCTTATGTCTTTCAGCAGTTTAGTATCAATAGTTATGTTGCATATATTTTATGGAAGTCAATCTCTTCATGGTAACTTTATGATTAATAAGTAATGCAAGAGTGAAATCAGAATCAATATATTAACTCAGATCATGAGGTGGTTTGTTTCTTATCAAGCAATTTTTCACAATATTTGAAAGTAATACTGAGAATTAATAAACTAATTAATAAATTGTGCTGATTTTTGCATTGCGTATTGTACGTATACTTGCAAGGTATGAGTGAATAGTTTAGTTATTCCTATGTTCTGAATACTGCATTGTGTTCTCTGATTTAATGTTTGATTTAATATTCATTTTTACTATGATTTCTATACACATTGGCATGTTAGTGTAAGGAAACAAACATTTAGCAAGATAAGCAGGAACTACATCTGGCTAAATGTACTAATGTTGAAACTTTGTGTCTTTTTGCATTAGAGAGTGCGCTGTGCATTATATTACACTGATTAGTAAGTTTATATTTCTGCATCATTGTATTCTAATGCATTTGTAATTATTGTATCTTATTGATGGATGGTTGTAATGTTAAAGTGTTTTAAATTGATCAAGAAGTGACAATTTTAAATAAAATAAGTATTAGATGGATGGCAAAGTAGTGCATCTGGAATTCTATGTTATAGAAGTAAGATCATATTTTATGAATAAACCTAATAGATACCTAATTCATGAATTGTTTGATGTAGAGTCTGCCATCTCTGCCCACACTCAACACATTTTCATCTCCTGGAGTCAGGTCGAACAGGCTTCGAGTAAAACACATCTACCTTTTAATGCAGCACTTGAAGTTGTCAAAGCATTCAACTCTTACCTGTCAAAATGCTCTCGACTCCTCAACTAGTTTGCATCAAACATTTCCAAGCACTCAAAGTGTCATTCTTCACTGGGACAGCGCACTGGAAATTAAGCACAGGAAATCATTCAGAGTCATCACTCTAGTTAAAGATTTTAACAGTGTGCAAGATTCAGCTTAATATCAAACATGGACCAGGTTGCTGTACTTAGCCAGAGCTGCTGTTAATTATGTACCACAGATAAATGATTATAAATTGCTGACATTTATTTATAGAGTAAAAACTCTAACCACCTTATAACCCCCCTACACACAAACATACAGACAGATAGACAAAGAAAATGTTGTAAAAACTGAAAGAACTGCGGATGCTGTAAATCAGGAACAAAAACAGAAGTTGCTGGAAAAGTTCAGCAGGTCTGACAGCATCTGTGAAGGAAAAAACAGAGTTAACGTTTCGGGTCTGGTGACCCTACCTCAGAACTCAAAAAACTGTTGTTATGGGTGGAGGGAAAGAAAACTGGGAAAGTAGTTCAATAGCCCCAGTCAACATGGTTCACTGAGATAATCCTTTTGCTTGGCATTCTTTAATCTTTTTCCTCCAGGTTCTTTTTCATTTCTTCTCAGGGGGCACAGGTGACTGGTATATTATTTGCAAAGTGTCTTAGTTATTGATTACAGCAATTAGTGTGGGAAAATGAATTGATTTTCTTCTGGCTTTAGGTATTTTAGAGAGAAAGACAGCATCTCTATTTTTGGAGGTATGATAACATCATGCCATATCATTTGCTCTCACAAGCTGCACAGCTGTCCAGGAACCAATCATGTTGTTGTTGGCAGGCAGATTACCTTTGTCATTCCACAGGTCGCAACTCTGAACCAATCAGCTATCTATTGCTGACTCAATCTCACTTTGTGTACACCCACTGGTGTCCCCTCCATTGCTTGAGCAAAGCTACAGTGTAAACACTGCTTACAATGAGTTTTGGTACACTCTTTTATAAAGTGCAGCAATCCCTTCCACATTCTTTGGTTTTAAAACAGTCCTTTTTTCAATTTCTGTCCACAATGAAAAACACAGAAAACTGAAAGGATTTCAGAGATAGTAGGAACTGCATATGCTGGAGAATCTGAGATAACAAGGTGTAGAGCTGGATGAACACAGCAGGCCAAGCAGCATCAGGAAGGGTCTAGGCCCGAAACGTTAGCTTTCCTGCTCCTCTGATGCTGCTTGGCCTGCTGTGTTCATCCAGCTCTACACCTTATTATCTCTAAACTAAAAGGATACTGTCTTTACAATATGTTTTCAGAAGCCTTCTAAATTTAATTGACTTAACCTGTTAGAAGTACTGGAGACAGGGAAACAAATTTCCCCTAAGGTTATCAATGGCAACGCCTATGTCAGAGGATGTGCATTTGGTGTCTTAAACCAAAATTAACTCAAACATTTTCCTGACTATGGTTAGATTGCATGACATATTTTCCAGTGGATAATTCAAAATTAAATGCTGCAGATTTCTGTTTGTGCTAAACCTACAACTGACGCAGACTTCTTTGGGAATAAAAACCAGGCTGAAAGATTGTTTTCTCTTTATTATTTCAAAGCAGATGATCTGTCAACCTAACAGGTGATCATAGATAGCTTATGGCACAGAGAGTGACCACTTAGCCCAAAATGTAGAACGTTACTTGGTACTGAATGAAATGATCAGACTTCTGACTTTGTCCGCCCCAGTCCAACACTGGCATCTCCGCATCCTGAATGACACAGGCTTTGGTGGGAAAGTTGGGTAAATCGCATAAAGTTGCCAGTGAGGAATTTCTCAACATTGAGGGCAAAATGTCCCAATTACCAACCAGGTGTTGAATAACAAGGCGGAATTCTTGCTAGCGAGAGACAAGAGGGCTATAAGTACCATTTGCATGTATTAACATCTCATTATTAGTTAATATCACTTTGGTAATGTGTAGTTTCCCATTCTCCCACTCAAAGGATAAATATTGGCTTCCGACATGCCAGCTCCATCACACCCTCTAGGTCCAGCTCTGATCTACTTACACGATGGGTCTGCACCTCAGTGCTGCACCTTCCATCGCAAAACTGCTGCAAGGACACTTTGAACACAGGGACAGACACCTGCTTCATAGATACAACCAAGCCGTATCACAGGCATCCTCCTTTGCTCATGGACCAGCTAGCACTGACTTTCACACTGGAAATGACAATAGCAAACACAGTCCTGTCGACCTTGCAGAGTGTTCCTTACAAGCAGCTGAGGGCTAGTACCAAAATTGGAAGAATTGTCCCAAAGGCTACTCAAACAACAGTCTGATATAGACATAGTGCAGAGAATCATAACTGACAGACAATGTCCCAGAACATGTCATCACTGTTCCTAGTATGTCCTGTCCCAGCAGCAGGACAGTACCAGGAGAGATGAGATCAACATGGGAGTACGCCACACTGACTCCAGATATCACAAAGTCTCATAGCTTGGGTTAAACATGTACAAGGAAACCTCCTGCTAATTATCATGTACCATCCTCCCTGACCGGATGAACCAGTACTCCTCCACATTGAACAACACATGGAGGAAGCACCAAGGATGGCAAGGGCACAGAACATACTCTGGGTGTGGACTTCAATGTTCTTCACCAACAGTGGCTTGGCAGCATATCTACTGAGCTGGTTGGGTCCTAAAGGGCATAGCTGCTAGGCTGGATCTGTAGCAGGTAGTGAAGGAACCAACAAGAGGGAAAAACATACGTGACCTCATCCTTAACCAATCTGCCAGCTGCAGATGCAACTGTCCATGATAATACAGAAACAGTGACCACTGCACAGCTGTTGTGGAGGTGAAATCCTGTCTTCACTTTGAGAATGTCTCTGTTTATGGATTAGCTGTATCATCATGCTAATTCAGATGGATTTTGAACAGATCCAGCAAATTCAAGGCTGGGCATCCATGAGGTGCAGTGAGCCATCAGAAGCAGCTAAATTGTACTCCAACACAGTTTGAAACCTTATGATAAATAAAACTAAAAACTATGGATGCTGAAGGTCTGAAACAAAAACATAAATTGCTGTGAAACTGAGCAGGTCTGGCAGCATCTGTGGGAAAAAAAGCAGAGCTAACATTTTGAGTTTGATGACTCTTCATCAGAATCATTAACTCAAAGCGATAACTCTGCTTTCTTCCTATAGATGCTGCCAGACCTGCTGAGTTTCACCAACAATTTCTGTTTTTGTGTCTGAAATCCTATGACCAATCTAACCCTTAATCTACCATTACCACCAAAACAGGGGATCAGCCTTGTTCAATGAAAAGGCCATGCCAGGAGCGGTACCTAGAAAACCTAAAAATCAGGTGTCAACCTGGTGAAGCTGCACAATCAGTTACGTGATTCCACAACCAATGGATCAAATCTAAGCTCTGCAGTCCTGTCATATCCTGTCAATGGTGATGCACAATTAAAACAAGTCACTGGGGTAAAAGTCTCCACAAATAGCCCTAGCGTCAATGATGGGGAGCTCAGCACATTCGTCCAAAAGATAAATCTGAAGCATTTGCAACAACCTTCATCCATCTCAGTCTCCTCTGATTGTCGTCACCATCACAAGTGCCAGTCTTCAACCAATTTGATTCACTCCATGTGATATCAAGAAATGGTTGGAGGTATTAGATATTGCAAAGGCTATGTGCTCTGACAGCATTCCAGCAATAGTACTGAGGATGGGTACTCAAGAACTTACTGCAACCCTTACCAAGCTGTTTTAGTATGGCTGTAACACTGACATCTGCCTTGCATGAAGGCTGGGGTCTGAAAAGTGTGATTTACTGGTGGTGAAGCAGAGGAGTGGAGACAGGGCCTTAGAGAAGTGAAGTGGGAAGGGTGTGGCTCCTGGTTATGGGGGAGTAGAGTGGTGGGAAGGGAGGTGGTGAAAGGAAGAGTCAGTCAAAGTAACAAAATGAGAATCCTACAGGGTCCTGTTGATACTGTTCACCTCAGGTTATTAACTACCAGAGTCCCTACAAGACTTTAAACTATTGTACAACATTTTAATTCACACAAAGACAGCGACGTTACAATCTCCTTTATAATGCATGGAAAAGGGGGCTCGCTGAGCCTACAAATTAAACTGTGCCCTGCAGTGTGGATACCAACATGAACATTCAATGAAGAATGAATGTAAAAGTATATAATCTCTTCCACAGTCAAGGTATGTCCCTCATTCCCCAGTGACCATGAATGTGCGCCAATGATAAGATGAACCAGCACATTTAATTCTGCAAGTTAGTCTCAACAAATAAAAATGAATACGTCAAATTTAAACCAACGCAATGTGGAATATTTACAAATGAAATTTAAAAGATGCATACCACCTTTGTGCTCTGATTAAGTCTTATGTCATTGACAATGGACAGGAAAGCCGTTGGCACAATGAAGACCTCATTGTTTGTCTGCGAGTCTCGTTTATGCAACCATTCCCCCAAATCCCACTTCTCCCAACCGGCTGCACTGTCAGTTAACAGCAGGGTTTCACATATGGAAAACTTCCACTGCCTTGTTATCACACAACCTCTCATGCACGTCACAGGGTGGACAGGTCAATTACTAGGGGACGCAGGTTCAAGGTGCAGAGAAGGAAGTTTTAAAGAGATGTGCAATGCAGGTTTTTCACTCAAAGGGTGGTGAGTACTTGGAATGCGCTGCCAGCGGGGGTGCTGGAAGCAGACATAATAGCAGCATTCCAGAAACACCTGGGTGAATACATGAAAAGGAAAGGAATAGAGAGATAAAGATCCTGTAAGTGGACCCTCTAAGTGAAGACAGCTTTAGTATGGAAGTGCAAAATGTGTCAGTGTAGGCTTGGAGATTTGAAGGGCCTGGCCCTCTGCTGTATTGTTCTTTGTTCTTTGTCACTGGTATTTCCACGTTTATTGGATCTGCATATGAAATCGCACAAAACAAGACAATAAAAGTCGAGTCCATCTCTGCTGCAGAAACGTGTACCATGGCTAAAAATTCTGCCCATGGTCTCCACAAATATGTGGATTAAGTAGTCATGCTCTAACATAATTTCAAAGATAACATTTCAGGATACATCAGTTTGTTATCTCTCTCAAATTCTCCAAGATAATGTATCTAAACAGTATTGAGCTTAATAACTGATACAGGTGTACCATATGTAAATCCTTCTGAGCATAACAAACCAAGTGAATGTTCATTACATATAATAGGCTGATGAATTGATATGTAACTATCTGTAATTTAGCATGTGTGGTCAACAAACATTCTGCATTCTTCCTACTAGTGCCCCATCCACAGGATACAAAGCCTTTTGAAAACACAATGGTCCAGAATTTGTCAAATTGTTTTGCTAGTGCTTACCAATTTGAATTACCATTTAATCAAGTTCAGACTGGCACCTCACAGCTTATAGATCACTTTAATGATAAGATTTTTATTTTTGCTATGCTACAGTTCATTATTTGTTGTTAAAGATTTTTAAATTGTAAATTACATTTGTTAGTTTTCCTTTCAAATTCTTTTTACGTCTTCTCTTAATCAAATATTCCCGCCTTCTGTATCTAAGTTGACTCTACTTCACCTTCTTTCTCCGTCATCACCCCAATTCTCAAATCTAAAATTTTATTTGTTCAGGAGATAGACTATTTGTCCCATCTTTCACAAAGTGCTGACTCTTACATATTTTGGCAAAGTGTAATTTCTGCTAAGTTTCATGGAGAGTTTCCCTGCATGACGACTAGCGAGTGTGCTCCTAATACATTGTAGCACCGCTTTCGCCCCATACCGGCCTGATTTCCCCACTTTGAGGAAGCACTCACCACTATCTGGACATCCTGGGATTCCTGGCTCTGGCACCATCTTTAAAAGGCCATTTTACCCCCAGTCAAACACTGCCAATCTGGAACTGCCCTGCTTGGCTTAGTTTGTTTGTCCTGGGCATTAGCAGAGAAGAAGAAATTGACACCCGACTTTGTGGACAGGGACTGGAAGGTTTTGGTGGATGGTGTGTCCTCTTCGCCCAGGATGGACACGGCCCCAGTCTGGTCCGACATTGCCACCCTGGTCAGTGCAGTCTCAGCCATCTGTGGAATACCCAGCAATGTAGGAAGAGGGTCAGTGTCCTACTCCGCTATGCCAAGAGCACCACCATCTACTCTCTGCTACTTCGTAACCACTCTATCGCTGCTACTGCACCCAGTTGCCACTGGGGCTCATGCTCACCGCTGTCATTGTTGCATGTAACATTTACTCTCACCCACCCAGCACACATACCTCCTCCCACACCCACAGACCCTGCCACACCACTAACTGCGTGCCATCTGTGCTGCCTACTCACTTGCTCAGGAGACCTCACTACCCTCCCCCCATCGTCACCAGCAATAACAGCTGCACCATTCACATTTATCTCACTTAATACCTTTATTTCTCCTTTTCTAGGAGGAAATCAACCCCTCATGATGTCAGGAAAAGCCGAGATGGGTGATGGGCTGCTGACCTTCAACTTCTCATCCCCGACAATGAAGCGACGAGACACTCCAAGTGGCTGACTTACCGTATCAAAGCCTCTAGACTGGTATTATAGGCCCCTTTACTTACTGTATGGGGACGCCCTGACTGAAGCTGTCTCCCTTGACTTGACTGAGGACCAGTGCTCTTAGGCTTTGAGGCGTGGCCATTTGGTTGATGAGCATACAATGTGTTTACTGCTGAAGCTGCTGGTACAGGCTGGAGGTGTTAGATTGCTGTTGCTAGGTGCTGTATAGCAATATGTGCACCTCTTTGATTGAGGACTGCTGATGACAATAGCAAGTTTCTATCTGTGCCAAAAGGCATGTCAATACAGCAGTAATGTGAGCTCACAAATAAAAACCAAGGCAAGGCAGGAATACTGTGAGCATCAACATCAGTGCAAAGTAAGTGAGTGGGAAGACAGCAAGTGACAAGCCCTGGTCAGTCTGTGAGCTGGGCACCTGTCCATGTGTGCAAAGTGTCCTTGCAACACTGAAGCGCAGAAACGTACTACATAATGTGCGATGATGGTGTGAAATTGATGTCTGTATGATGCCAAGGTCTGTGGATGTGTGGTCCATGCAGCCTCTGCTGTAAGATGTTGGTGCCAGGTGACCAAGACGGAGGTCTGGAGGAGCAGGTAGCAAGTTGGAGTCATCAGATACCCACTCAGACTTCCTTTTCGGGAATTCCCAGTGTCCGAGTTTCTATCCGGCAGGGTTCAGAATGGAAACCAGCACAATGATGAGATGAGATGAAATAATAATGAGGGTGATAGTGAGCGATAATGCCCATTAATTGACAACTTGCTGCTCCCTAGCAAGAAACCCATCTTGACATCCAGGACTTAGGTGGAAAATGTGACTTGTTTCCCCTGACGTCAAGAAAAACCTCGCTGGAATTCACATGTGATTGTCTCAGATTTCTCGCCATTACCCACAACATTCAGGGTCTGAAGATCCTAAATGCCTCTTTGCCCACACTTACAGAATTTACAGGGTGAATTTGCTTGTGAAAGTGATTGTGGATAATGACTAACTAATGGCATATATTGTGCAATAGTCCACTCCAGGAAATTCTGACCCACTTAGTTTCATTTCAATATGCAAATATTTTAATTCTTCCATTTCTTTCATCAGTTTACAAGAGAATGTGAGCACGAGGAGCTGTTATAAAGCTATATACTCAGTCCATCAAATATAACTGCCAACACCCATCAGTGAAGACAAGAATTGATCAAAATTGCTCCTATTGAGTAAATCCAGTGAAAATCTAAATGTTTTACCTGTGTTAACTGAACAACGGACAATCGGAAAGATCTGAAGCCTTTGTGTCAAATGTGAGTATAAACTACTGGCCTCTTTAAGAATTTGATTGTACGATTCCATCTATGTAATGCTTCTTAGGAATTAATGCAGAAACAGCAAGAAGGCTTTCTTAAGAGCAGTTCTTACAGTTTTTCAGAAAAAAAGCTCAATTATTTAGCTACAGCACATCAATAAATCCTTAGGTATTGTCTTCAGGGACCCCAGATTGAATTTCCCTGAGCTCTCTTAAGCAGCTGCCTGTCATTGAACATACTGGGCGGTGCATTGTCACTTGTAAAATGGATGTAAATTCTGTTTTTAAATGGTTCTTCTCATCTAACATCTGAGTTTATGGAGTTTGTGAGGTTGCTTGAAATGTCCTTGGCAAGTAGGATTAAGGAGAGTCCCAGAGGCAGTTTATATTTGTATTAAGAGGAAGGGGGTAGCTCGGGAAAGGATGAGTCCAGTTCAGGACAAAGGACAGTATGCATGGAGTAGGTGAGATCCTTAATGAGAACTTTGATGCATAAATTTTAGCAAAGCTTTTGATCAAGCCCTACATGGCAAACTGGTCGAAAAAATTAAATCTCATGGAATCCAAGGGCAAGTTGGATCCAAATTGGCTCAACATCAGAAAACAAAGGGTTATGATTGTTAGGGTTATAATTTTGTGGTTGGAAGACTGTTCTTAGTGGGGACGCACAGGCTCAGTGACATGTTCCTTTGCTGTTCCTGGTTTATATGAATGATTTAGAGTTAAAGTGGACGAGGGATATAGGCCAGGGGCAAGCAGGTGGGACTAGTTTAGTTTGGGCTCATGTTCAGCATGGACCAGTTGGACCGAAGGGTCTGTTTCTGTGCTGTATGACTCTATGGCATGATGAAAAACATTGCAAATTATATGAAAATTTTCCAAACAGTTGTTAGTGAGGGAGAATACAGGAAGGTAACAAAGGTCTGGTGTGGTGGAAAGAGAACGGTATACATAACTCAATCCAGAGAAGTATGAAGAAATTTGTTTAGGAAGGATAAACAAGGAGATAAACGGCAGAATTCTGAGAAGTACAGGGGGATCCTGAAGTGCTTGTCTATTGACCACTGAAAGTAGAGGGGTTGCTGGACCAGTGTTCAATTCGGCACATGGAATATATTTCTTTGTTGAAAAGAGATATATTTTGTTAAAACCTTTCATCTTACATTGGTCAAGGCAATTTGCAATACCAAAGTAAAGAGAATACAACATTTATATGGTCTGAAATGATAATGGCAATTAGTTGGCAAGTGGCACTGATTTTTTAGAGATATTGCCATTGTTATTGCATCAGTTGATGTCAACTGACAGCTAACTACCAAGCTTTGTTTAAATTTAAAATTAGGCAGGTTGATCTAAACCGCTTAAGGAACTGCTCTGTGAATTGAACCAGAAAATGGCTGTCATCCAATTTGTTGAGTTTTTTTTTAAATTTATTCATTTGTGGGATGTGGGTATTGCTGGCTAGGCCAGCATTTATTGCCTATCCCTAGTTGCCCTTGAGAAGGTGGTGGTGAGCTGCCTTCTTGAACTGCTGCAGCCTACCAGCTTTGAGTTGACCCACAATGCCATTAGGGAGGGAATTCCAGGATTTTGACCCAGCGACAGTGAAGGAGTGGCAATATAATTCCAAATCAGGATGGTGAGTGGCTTGGAGGGGAACTTGGAGGTGATGGTGTTCCCATATGTCTGCTGCCCTTGTCCTTCTAGATGGAAGTGGTTGTGGGTTTGGAAGGTGCTCTCTGAGGATCTTTGGTGAATTTCTGCAGTGCATCTTGTCGTTAGTACACACTGCTGCTACTGAGCGTCGGTGGTGGAGGGAGTGGATGCTTGTGGATGTGGTGCCAATCAAAGCGGGCTGCTGTGTCCTGGATGAGGTCAAGCTTCTTGAATGTTATTGGGGCTGCACTCATCCAGGCAAGTGGGTAGTATTCCATTACAATCCTGACTTGTGCCTTGTAGATGGTGGACAGGCTTTGGGGAGTCAGGAGGTGTGTTACTTGCTGTAGTATTCCTAGCTTCTGACCTGCTTTTGCAGCCACTGTGTTTATCTGGTGTGTCCAGTTCAGTTTCTGCTTAATGATGATCTCCAGGATGTTGACGGTGAGGAATTCAGTGATGGTAACACCATTGAATGCCAAGGCAGTGGTTAAATTGTCTCTTATTGGTGATGGTCAAAGCTTGGCATTTGTGTGGCAAGCCTGGATATTGTCTAGATCTTGTTGCATTTGAACATGATCTACTTCAGTATCTGAGGAGTCATGAATTTTGCTGAACATTGTACAATCATCGGCGAACATCCCCACTTCTGACCTTATGATGGAAGAAAGGTCATTGATGAAGCAGCTGAAGATAGTTGGGCCTAGGACACTACCCTCAGAAACTCCTGCAGTGAAGTATTAGAGCTGAGATGACTAACCTCCAACAACCACGACCATCTTCCTTTCTGTCAGATATGACACTAACCAATGGAGAGTTTGCCTCCAGATTCCCATTGATTTTAGTTTTGCCAGAGCTTTTTGATGCCACACTTGGTCAAATGCAGCCTTGATATCAAGGGCTGTCACTCTCACCTCACCTCTGGAGTTTAGCTTTTTTGTCTGTGTTTGAACCAAGGCTGTAATGAGGTCAGGAGCTGAGTGGTCCTGAGGGAACCCAAATTGGGCATCACTGAGCAGGTTATTGCTGAGCAGGTGCTGCTTGATAGCATTGTTGATGACACGTTCCATCAATTTACTGGTGATCAAGAGTAGACTGATGGGGCAGTAATTGGCCAGGTTGGATTTTTCCACCTTTTTATATACAGGACATACTTGGGCAACTTTTCACAATTTCAGGTAGATACCAGTGATGTAACTGTATTAGAACAGCTTGGATAGGGCAGCGACAAGTTCTGGAGCACAAGACTTCAGTACTATTGCTGGAATATTGTCAGGGCCCATAGCCTTCACAATATCCAGTGTCTCCAACTGTTTCTTGATATCACATGGACTGAATCAAATTAGCTGTAATGCTGGAGGACCACTGGAGGAGGCTGAGATGGATCATCCACTCGGCTCTTCTGGCTAAAGATTGTTGTGAAAGCTTAAGCCTTATCTTTTGTTCTGATGTGCTGGGATCTTCCATGATTGAGTATGGGGATATCTGTGGAGCCTCCGTGTGAAGTTGCAACAGTTATACAGAGTGTACATGTTATTTTAATCTGCACTAAAACAGGATCTGTATATTAATATATGTAGCTTCCATTACACACAGGTGCTCCACACTGAGAACCTGACTGACAATCCTAAATTAGTCGTCACCATTATTTTTAGCACAGGATTATTTAGCAAATCGTATCCAATCACGGCATTAGATCTAATGTTGGACATGAAGAAACATGGTATTGATATGATCTGCCAGTGTTTGGAATGTATAGCCTATATACCTAGCATCACACAGGCACTAAAATTCATATACCACATTATTCATTTTCTCAATAAGGTGACTGTTTCTTTGGCTTGACAGAGGCATCCTGTTAATGGTGAACACCATAGTAGCAACATGAATTAGCTAGCTTCACCTGTTACTGAAACTTTTGAGATATTTTACCCTTTCAGGGTAATCTGAGGCAGATTACTGTGGGCAAGTTTCAGGATCAAATGTGATAGTCTTAGGCTTGTTCATGAATATACGATTTACAGGGAGAAAAAGTCTAATAGCCATTACCCTGCAGGATGGCTTTGATGTTTTCTATTTCAGCATCAAACTTGCACAGTGAACAAATGGTTCAGGCCCTGTGTCCAAGGTTGCTGATAAAGACATTTTTAACATAGAACATAGAACAATGCAACACAGGAATGGGCCCTTCAGCCCACAATGTTGTGTCGAACATGACGCCAAATGAAACTTATCCCTTCTGCCCGCCCTTGGTCCATATCCCTCCTTTCACATTCATGTGCTTACCTAAAAGCCCCTGAAACGGCCCTATCGTATCTGCTTCCATCATCATTCCTGGCAGCGTGTTCTAGCCTCCTACCATTCTCTGTGTAAAAAACCTGTCCCTCACATCTCCTTTGAACCTTCCCCCTCTCACCTTAAATGCATGCCCCCTTGTTTTAGACATTTCAACTCTGGGAGAAAGATTCTGACAGTCGAGCCTATCTACACATCTCATAATTTTGTAGACTTCAATCAAGTCTCCTCTCAGCCTCTGCCACTCCAGAGAAATCAACCCAAACTTTTCTAGCCTCTCCTTATAGCTCATACCTTCGAATCCAGGCAACATGTTGATAAACCTCGCCTGCACCCTCTCCAAGGCCTCCACATCCTTCCTGGAATGTGATGACCAGAACTGAACACAATACTCTAAGTGTGGCCTAACCAAAGTCTGATAAAGCTGCAACATGACATCCTGACTCTTGGACTCAGTTCTGCGACCAGTAAAGGCGAGCATGCCATATGCCTTCTTCATCACCCTATGTCCTTGTGTGGCCACTTTCAGGGAGCTATGGACTTGAATCCTAAGATCCCTCTGTACATCAGTGCTGTTCAGTGTCCTGCCATTTTCCTTAATATTTGATCTCCCAAAGTGCAACACCTCGCACTTACCCGTATTAAACTCCACCTCCATTTCTCTGCCCATATCTATAACTAATCTATATCCTGCTGTATGCTTTGACAACTTTCTACACTACCCACAAATCTACCAATCTTCATATCATCTGCAAACTTACTAACCCACCCACCTACATTTTCATCCAAGTCATTTAAATATATCAGAAACAACAGATGTCCCAGTACAGATCCCTGAGGAACACCACTCGTCATGGACCTCCAGCCAGAAAAACACCCTTCCACTACCATCCTCTGCCTTCTATGGACAAGCCAATTCTGAATCCACACAGTCAAGTCACCGTGGACAGTGCAGGGAGCTGTAGGGGAACACCAAGATATGTAATAAATTGTGAAGGTAGGTTTGAAGACAGAAAGTTAATGCGCATACACTGTTTCAACTTAACAAGACAGTGTTTCTCTAATTAATTTCTCAGTCAAATTTTCCTGCATCTTTTCCTGCTCTGACTTGGACTTGTTATGCAAAGTGTTTATTATATTTTGGGGATTACTGTTGATTGGAACCTTGACCTAACCAGTTACATTGGCATAACGGCTATAATAGCAGTACAGAAGCAGTGTGATCTGTGATAAATAGCTCACCTCCTTTCTTGGCTCAAGTGACAATTAAGTCCACTGGAATACCTACCAATCGTATGGATGAGTGAAGCTGCAATAGCAATTGAGAACTTTGACAATATCCATACGGAGCAGATGACGGCACCTCAGCATTGTGGTTGTAGTGTGTACGGCCTCTATATGATTCCCTTCAGCATGTTGACAAGTGGCATCCCCTCCCCCATAACCTGGGAAGAACAAATGCAGATGTGTGGTTGAAATGCCATCAACCCCAAGTCACACGCCATTGGGCATAGTTTGTCATTATTGGGGAATATTCTAGAATCCCCATCTGGGAGAAGCACCACCAGACGGAAATACAGTTGTTCCATGAGAAGGCTGCCATTTCAGGATAACTAAGAAGTTAGTGTTGCCAGCACTGAGAAAAATAAAATCCGTCAATAAATACAAGACATAGGAAGGAAATTAATAAGGACAGGAATCGGATGTGTCACTTTTCTGTCATTATTGACTCTCCCACAAAGCAATGAGTAAGGGCAACTGTTTCAAGATCGCCACAAGTTTTGTCAACTTCTGCAAAAACATCTATAATTCAACAGGACAAGCAAGTTCAGCTTCAGCTTCAATGTTTCTGCCTTTGCCTCTTCCAGTTTTAACATAGGAATGACCTACAATGTGTTGCACACATGTTAATGTAACCAATGCCTAATCAATCAGCATTGTCGGAAATATTTACCAGGATGTTGCCTGGTATGGAGGGAAGGTCTTATGAGGAAAGGCTGAGGGTTTTGAGGCTGTTTTCGTTAGAGAGAAGAAGGTGAAGAGGTGACTTGATAGAGACATACAAGATGATCAGAGGATTAGATAGGGTGGACCGTGGGAGCCTTTTTCCTCGGATGGTGATGGCTAGCACGAGGGGACATAGCTTTAAATTGAGGGGTGATAGATATAGGACAGATGTCAGAGGTAGGTTCTTTACTCAGAGAGTAGTAAGGGCGTGGAATGCCCTGCCTGCAAAAATAGTAGACTCGCCCACTTTAAGGGCATTTAAATGGTCATTGGATAAACATATGGATGATAATGGAATAGTTTAGGTTAGATGGGCTTCAGATTGGTTTCACAGGTCGGCGCAACATCGAGGGCCGAAGGGCCTGTACTGCGCTGTAATGTTCTATGTTCTATGTTCTATGTTCTATATTGCCACTTTTTCCACTGAGCAAGAACCGGAGCAGATTATGACTGTCATTGGCAGCACATTACTCTCGCCTCTAACTCCCACCTCCTGCATGCAACACGTCCACATAATGTTCACTTCCTCTGTGGAGGTGTACATTGCCTGCTTTCAGCATAGGTAATGAAGCAGACATGTTCTAATGTTATCCTCAGGGTAGGGAGCTCCAGATGACTGCACATGGTAACCCCTCTTTATGCCTATTTCTTACAGGAGCACATCAGCATCAATGCCACGGAAAGCAGATTTCATGTACCACCCCTGCACTTGCTCACAAATCCCATTTCAAGTCTCTCCATCCGTTTGCCATCCATGTTATTTTTGTAGCGCTTTTGTTTTCTGTCCTAAACGTCTGATGGAAAAATTGAAAAGCTTGGCCCGACTCACCTCCACATGGTTGCATCGTGTTAAAGGACTTTCCTTCCAGTCACCTTTGATGTGTCCTAGAATATTTGATTTTTTGTCCTTTTGGGGCTGATCCAGTTAGAAGCTTATCATGCATAACAAATAAGAACTGAATCCAGTTATGTCAACCCTTCTTGACACACGCAAGCTGTCTGAACATTACATTTGTCACCAGCAAGATTACTCCTGCTCCAGTTGCTTCATTTCAGGCCCTGTGTACCTCCCAGGTATAATGTCACCAAGCTATTGCACTTTCTGGCCCAGTGTTTCACTTCTGTCCAACTGCTCGTTGCTTCATTGACTCAGACAATTTGGGACAATAGCTAGTGTAAAATAAGACAATAGTCTTGTCACCCAACTTTTACAGTAACATCCTCCAACACGCAGCTAGATCTACTTCATTAACCCAGATCTAGATAATTGTTTTTACTGTTTCTCTTTATTTCAGATAAAGAGCAAAACCATGGCAAAGATGTTCTTTGTGACAGTGGTTTACTGCCTTTTGCTGCCCCTTTCCCAGTCAAAGGTTGAGGAGAGTCAGTATTGCTCAACACAAGAGTCAAGTGTAAGTCATCACTTTTTTTAATATATGTCTTCCAGATGTTAACATGGTTCTAATACACATGATATTATGGCCTGTACATTATTACCCTCAGTCAAACATCACCTTCCAAATGGTGTTCCAAAAAGTAACAGAAGAGAAATGGGCTAGAGACCTGGGTTCCATCCTCTGCTCCCATTCACACATGGTGAGCTCGATTGGGAAGGTGAATTGAGCCCACATTCTGATGAACATAAATTGTTTACATATAGATGCACGGATATTTCATTTAATCGTATCTTCCACACCATTATAGACAGCTTTTCTTTTTAACACGAAGCCCCCTTTCCCCAAAGGCTCATCAACATCAGTGGAAGAAAGATAGCAAAATAATTATCCGGATTTTCCAATGGCCAGACAGTTTTTTCTCTGCAGCATAGGCTGGAGTTGTGCATTGGGACCCGGTGGAATCCCTGATGTAGCAGACTCCAAGGGAATTCTTCAGGAAATTGCAGATTCCAATGGGCCACTCCCCTGCACCTTGAACTGTCTGAAAGTATCTTTTCAAATTGGAGACTCTGGAGGTTCCACTGCAGTTAAGTAAATAGTTACGCAGGAAAATTAAACACTTGGTCTAACTTCGAGGTAACTTTCCCTTGACTGACCTATCTCCTCCCTAACTCCCCACCTACACTCACCTTTACTGGCTCTAACCTTGCCTCTTTGACCTGTCTGTCTCCTCTCCACCTATCTTCTCCTTTATCCATCTTCCATCATCGCCTCCTCTTCTCTCCCTATTTATTTCAGAACCCCCTTCCCCTCCCCCATTTCTGAAGAAGGGTCCAGACCCGAAACGTCAGCCTTCCTGCTCCTCTGATGCTTCTTGGCCTGCTGTGTTCATCCAGCTCTACACCTTGTTATCTAACTTTTAAAATGACTCTTCCCCACTCCCCCTCCCCGCTTACCACAGGGACGCCTAACTATACATTTCCCAAACCCCTTAGACCACCCCCATACCCCGACACTTACCCAAAACAGCTCCTTGCTCAGGACCCAAAAACACATCTCTCCACACAATCTGAAGAGGTCCCGACCTGAAACATCAGCTTTCCTGCTCCTCTGATGCTGCCTGGCCTGCTCACTTCTTCCAGCTCCACATTGTGTTATCTCAGACTCCAGCATCGGCAGTTCTTACTATCTCCATACAATCTGGAAGTTGTCCCTCCGCACAGATGAATACTTCATGGTTGTTCATGGCACACCTCTATAACTCCTCAACCCAGTTTCTGACAAACCCCTCTCACCACAGGACCTGATGTGAACACCCCACAGCATCCCTCCCCCATCCTGCCTGGGTAATGATATCTACCCTGTTCCTCTCCCTCCTTTCCCCTCAAAAGCCAGCAACTCCAAATGTTACCAGGACTAGAGGGTTTGAGTTATAAGGAGAAGCTGGATAGTCTGAGGTTTTTTTCACTGGAGCGTAGGTGGTTGACAGGGTGCCTTATAGAGGTTTATAAAATCATGACAGGCATAGATAAGGTGAATAGCTAATGTCTTTTCCATAGGGAAGGGGAGTTCAAAACTAGTGGGTATATTTTTATGGTGAGAAGAGGAAGATTTAAAAGGCACCCGAGGGGCAATTTTTTCACACAAAGGGTGGCCCTTATGTGGGATGAACTGCCAGAGGAAGTGGTAGATGCAGGTACAGTTACAACATTTAAAAGACATTTGGAGAGGTACATGAATGGGAAAGTTTTAGAGGGATACGGGCCAAATGCTGGCAAGCAGGACTAGTTTGGCAACTTGGTCGGCATGGATGAGTTGGACCAAAGGATCTGTTTCTATGTTGTATAACTCTATGATTCTATAACTCGCTCCCGTGCCACTGGATCCAAACCCCCCAACCTCCTTCACCCCAGGACCAACACCCTCTTCCTCCCCGGACCTAACAACCCCTTTTCCACCAAGAACGTACCACACCCTCTTCCTGTCTCTCTACAACTGCACTTAGACCTCACAAACACTGCCCCCTTTTGCCAGGTATGATACCATCCCCTCCTGTTGCCCACCCTGGCCTAACTTACCTAAACTCCTTACTAGCTTGCATCCTGACACCCTATCATCTACTATCCCACTGACTTATCACCCTACATGCCTGGCACCCTGACACCTGGCAACTTGGCACCCTAACACTATACCCACCTAGCAACCTAACCACATAGCACCCTTACCCACATGGCAGGCTACTAGCTGGCATCCAAAGTGCATACTTACCTTACATACATATCCTTTCCCGGAACGTTTAAATCATAGAATATCACAACTACTGCCAAAAAAGAAAGGGGCATAGTATGACTCCTCTGACCATCTGACACAACGTTAGATTTAAGGTGCGCTCCATGTTACTAAAGGAGCCAAGATCAGAAGTTCCTGCCAGAATTGCAGAGCTCTGCCTTCTTGGAAAACTTGGAGCACAGTGCTAATCTGATTGTGTTTGCTGCTCATTGGAAAAACTACCCAGGGTTATTCTCTTTTATTAACATGCTTCTAATTCAACAGAAGCTCCTTTACCATAATGGCCCCCTTTGTCTTTAGCTTTCCTTAAAAAACTTCGGTAAAATACAACTTCCTTCAGGTGCCACTGAGTTTCAAGAAACTTAAAGTTCAGACACGAATAGTTTCATACATGGAGCTACAGCACAGATATAATTGAATAATCAATCTTAAATCATTATTTGTCTATCTTGCAGGCCTCCATTTATTCACCTGTGAGTTCAATAAATGGTAAGAAATAAAACACAGTACTAATTTCATGATGCCTAGTGACTAAGTCTTTTTTTGGTTAATTTCCATTGCCAGCTAATAATCTACAAAAAGTGCAGTATTGGATGAAGCAAAAGGATTTGTCTCAATAAATGTAGTAAAAATTCCAAACAAGCGTATTTTTCTTCTGTTTACATGCTCCATGTTTCATATAAATAAATGATAAAATAAATGCATCAAAGACGTTTTCAAATTAGTAATTCCAATAAGAAAGAATTTGAATTTCCAAACAGTGAAGTTGCTTTATGAATAGGAGATAGTAGGAACTGCAGATGCTGGAGAATCCGAGACAACAAGGTGCAGGGCTGGATGAACACAGCAGGCCAAGCAGCATCA
>NC_063336.1:110513245-110536292 GCF_021869965.1 Rhincodon typus
AGGTGGTTGCCCGATATGGAGACAGAGAGGTCCAGGAAGGGGAGAGAGGTGTTAGAGATGGTCCAGGTAAATTTAAGGTTGGGGTGGAAGGTGTTAGTGAAGTGTATGAACTGTTCGAGCTCCTCGTGGGAGCACGAGGCGGCACCGATACAGTCATCAATGTAACGGAGGAAGAGGTGGGGTTTAGGGCCGGTGTAGGTACGGAAGAGGGATTGTTCCACGTAACCTACAAAGAGGCAGGCGTAGTTTGGGCCCATGCGGGTACCCATGGCTACCCCCTTTGTCTGTAGGAAGTGGGAGGAATTGAAAGAGAAGTTGTTGAGTGTGAGGACGAGTTCGGCTAAGCGGATGAGGGTGTCAGTGGAGGGGGACTGGTCGGGCCTGCGGGACAGGAAGAAGCGGAGGGCCTTAAGGCCATCTGCATGGGGAATGCAGGTGTAGAGGGACTGGACGTCCATGGTAAAGATGAGGTGTTGGGGACCGGGGAATTGGAAGTTCTGGAAGAGGTGGAGGGCGTGGGTGGTGTCACGGACATAGGTAGGGAGCCCCCGGACCCCCTTCCCCTCCCCCTTTTCTGATGAAGGGTCTAGGCCCGAAACGTCAGCCTCTCTGCTCCTATGATGCTGCTTGGCCTGCTGTGTTCATCCAGCCCTGCACCTTGTTGTCTCATGCTTTATGAATACCTCACTACAGAAACTGCTTTTGGGTCTCTCACACGCGCTACAGATGGGCCCTTAATTGAAGGTCACATCCAACGAGTGAAATTCGATAGTGTTTACATCAACTCATAATTGGCTTCAAAATGAAAGAAAATAGATTGGGAAATGAAATGTGCTGCCAATTCACAATGAGCAGTTTTGTGTTACTTCAGAGGAGGAACTTCATATCCATTTTCTTTGCATAATTTCACAATGAGTGTCTCATTCTTTGTTTCCTTTCGTACGTTAGATAATCGACATGTAGAGAGATTTTTTCATGCAGATTTGAATTTGGAAAAGACTCTGTTTGAGACTGTTGCTGCATATGTGGAAAGAATAGTTCTCCCTATTTCTGTTGTTATCCCCGGAACAGATGCTAATATCATTATAAGCAATCTCAACATCATAAAGGGTAAGTTATACTGATTGCTGCATGCAGATGTTAATACCTTACTTAAGATTGTTAACTGTACTTTGGAGATGAATTTAACTTCAATGAGGCAGACAGTGAAAACTCATTTAGATTAATCACCCACTATTGTAATTTACAATAATACCTGCTCATTTGAGCAGGTGGCAAGGACAATTAGTGGGATCATTTTTCATAACTGCATGTTGTCTCGATGAGATGAGCAAAATCTGACTGTTTAACACAGTGAAACAATTGTGTAATGAAAGGAGTTTGATTTACATATAGTATTTTTTTTAGAAACATTTGGACTTAAAACTAGTGACACATGGGTGTTAGTTATTTTTGTGAAGGGTATTAAAAATCAAGGTCAGAGAGTCCTTTCTTGATCAGTGACCGAATATCATGTATGTCTGAGAACAAGTGATTTCAAACCTCTGGAGAATTAATGGAAGTGCCAGCCCCCTAATCCTAGCTTCATAGCCCCATACTTGCCAGGGCTAATCCACCTAGCCTACACCTCCCTGGACACAATGGGTACTTTAACTTGGCCAATCCACCTAACTTGCACATCTTTGGACTGTGGGAGGAAACCAGAGCACTCGGAGGAAAGCCACGCAGACGTGGGAAGAATGTGCAAACTCCACACAGACAGTCACCTGAGGCTGAAATCGAACCTGGGTCCCTGGCGCTGTGAGGCATCAGTGCTAACCACTGAGCCATCATGTTGCCCCTGGGTATGCCAGCATTTATTGCCCCTCCTTAAATATTTGAACTGAGTGCTTGCTAGGCCATTTCTAAAGATAAATAAAGATCAACCACATTGCTGTGGGTCTGAAATCACATGTAGGCCAGACCAGATAAGGATGGCAGATTTCCTTCCCTAAAGGATGCTAGCAAAACCAGATGGGTTTTTATGACAATCATTATATGGTCACCATTAGATTCATCTTTAGCTCCAGGTTTAGAATGTCACCAGGTGCCATGGTGGAATTCCAAGACATGTTCCCAGAATATCAGTATAGGATTTTGGATTGCTAGTGCAGGGACACTAACACAATGCTACTGCCTTTCCTGTGAGGGGACCCTCAAGTTCTCTAGGCAGGTCCCAGGATATCTGAAGCAAACTTCCAAAATTTGTCATCAACAGCCGTATCTAAGTTGAACGTTGTTGAAGTGGAAGCCTTTTATGATGATAGACTCTATAGGTTTGTGATAGGACACTTTCAAAGCAATGTTGGTTCAGTTGATAGTGCCCCGCACCAGGGGGAAGACAGTGATCGTGGACAATCCCATTGCCTGGACTGCTTGACTCTCCTCATTGTGGGGGAAGGATGTAAACAGTGTGACCTGGTGAAAATAGAATCCGTTGCATCCTGGATGTGTACGTCGTTTGAGAATTGGATAATGTCACAAAAGCTTCCAGTTGCTCCTTGAAATAAATCATTGGCATAAAAATTCAGGGCAGCTCTGACCTTGATAATGGGATGATGTTGCCATCCAGTCCCACTGAGCACAGGTCCTGCACCAGTAAATGATAGAATATGGTGATAATGAGGTGGGACATCATTAATTGGTACCTGCAATGTCATTCAAACCATTGCAAAAAAAATGCCAGCAAAGCCTGTAGAAGCAGGGTCTCATCATTATTCTCCACCTCCTTAATGGATCTTCACCTGACGCTTTACTGTCTGCAGGCTACATGCCAGCTATAGAGTCATAGAGATGTACAGCCACTGGAAGTTATTGTTCTTGCTGGGCTTGCTGGTGGATTTGTTGTTGCTGTCTCCTTCTTCACTGTCCTCTAATTTGAAGCAAGACCACAAGGACTTTGCAATGTCCCTGTCAGATGCAGATAATCTGTGGGGAAGTTCAGAATAAGTCAATTCTATTAAAGAAACTCATGAGTCCTCACATCCATGACAATGAGGCCTCATGTTATGCCCTCACACTGTGGTATGGAGCCTCCCCAAGGAGGTCATTGTCGTGTCTCCATTAGAAACATTGATGTATGTCACCTTAACAAAATATATATTGCACAACCAAAGTGTTCATGCTGCATTAGGGGTGTACAATCCTGCCAGTGAACCAATGTGATAGCACACTCCAGAAAAGAAGAGACTGTCTTCTGTAGTGATTGTAATGAGGTCAGCCAGCTGGGCCTCATAGAATATGAGTTCCCTGATTGGGGCTATTAATCTGGCTAACAGATAAAAAGGGGAGTGTCAGTGATACTGACACTCTGACAGCTTGACTCTGAAGAGATACTAAAGGCAAGGACCGTTCATGTAGAAATAAAGGGTGACTCGGTGCTGGGATATTGGCTTCTGTGAAGTTATTTCACCCTCCATAGTTACAGTTAAGCATGTCAATGTGGCAGCTAGAAAGATTTGTCTCCTACTCTTAACTGTGGAATGTGTTTCTGATATCTGAAGCTTATATTTATTTATCAACCTGTTCAGAGGCATTGTTACACACTGTTGGAGCAAGACAGACTTGAATCAGGGAACTTATAGCCTAGTAGCTTGGGCACTACCACTGCACCATTACAGTCCCCTAGAACATAGTTTTAAGCATCTTTGTCTTATTATATGGTCTTGGCTGACAAGACAAGGTGTCAATTAACACAGACAATGAAATGCTAATTTGTAATGTCCTAATTAATCCAGTTACTGGCTTAATGGCTGATTAATCGCTGCAGAGAGACCAGCTGGCTTGCTCCCTATCAACATTATTCTGGCTGTTGAACAAGATAAGAAAGTTACTGCTCAGATTAATTGATCATTACCATATCAAATCAGTAGAGTCCCCAAAGGCATGAAACAATTCTGAAAATTTTCAAAGTATGGAAAGAATATAGATTAGAATTCTTCCCTCCCTGGTGTGCTGTGAGCACTGACTTATGGACTACCAATCTTTGTGAGGGACACATTGCTTTTTAGCGTAAAAGGCCTTATATGTTCAGTTCAGCCTTTGTGTCTTGAATTTTCTTTCGCATAGAGGGAAAGGCAAGCAGCTTGTCATGTTCAAGTGTTCTGAACTGTCAAGAGAGTAAACATGTCACTGTGTGGTACCATGCCACATTGACATCATCCCTGCAGCATGTGCCAGCAGTTTAGATAACAAACACTCCAACACAGTCAGTCAAAAGGTTGATCTGAGTCCAGTCCAGGGAGTAGAGCATTGTTAGTCAGGTGCTCAGTCATACCAGAAGCTGCAGGTCTGGGTTCTTGATGTCAGTGGATTGGGCCATGATCCATCCTACAGCTTAAGTGCAACCATGGATGACATGTAGTTAGCTGGGTGGGAGAAGGTGGTGTAGGGAAATAGGTTCAGGGATTGGGTGTGGTACAAAGTCAGCCCTGAAGGTTTGGGACTTATCAATGGGCTGTTCATTGATTCTGGCAGAGTCGGGAGTAGCTGGTGGAGGTAGAGAGGCAACGTACCGCTAAACTGTCCTGAGAGGAAGCTTCTGGGGGTCCTGTGCGGCTCAGCCTCCCCATACATTCCCATTGGCTCCACCCTGTTGCCCTGGCCAAGGTCCCTCATGCCCTTTTCGCTTTGCCATCGACGCTGAGAAATTTTGTCTATAGAGATGCAGGGCGTGTCTGTGCACATGTCCAGTAGACACTGAATGTGCTGGACACAACCTGTCCTTAAAAAACAGGCAGACACATGCATGTCGAAACCAGTGTGGTACTGACAGCATTGGTGGATTTCTCTATCCTTCAATTCAGCTTATCGACTGTATCTGAAATACCTGCCTGCTTTTGCTGTGTCTGTGTGTAGAGTTTCACAAAATCATTGAAGGTCAATAGGATCATCTTCTGCCTGGGCTGTCCAGGTGCCTGGTCTTTGGCAGTTCTCCATGTGTCAGTAATCTGGACTTTTCTCCCTTGACAAGGCAGGTCAGTGATGTGCTCACTGGATTGTACTCGTGAGACTAACCTAGCTGGAGAGTCTATTAAAGTAAAAGTCTCTGAACTAGTGGAGGGTGCAGGTAAAAGTCTTGCCAGAGCATCTTATGAGGGTTGAGTGGCTTCCTCCTCAGAGTTGGAGATGGAGTTGAGGGTCTTCAGCCTCCTTTTGTTGGTTTGCTGGATACTGCTATTGCTTGCATTAGAGAAGGGAGCATATTAGTTTTCAAAGATGTTGAATTGTTATCCATTAACGTCACCTAATCCCTACACAAATAGTTACTCTTTTCTGCAGATAATTTAAGAAACTTCTTGCATGGAATGAAGAGCCTAATGTTCACTACTCTTCCACTGATGGTGGACCTCTCGCTTGCTTATATGTCAATTTTTCTTGCAATGAGACAAAGGGATGGATTGAATGTCTTGGAAGTGGATTGAACAGCAGTTAGTGGTGATGCAGAGACAGGAAAGGTGGTGAGTTGTTCCCAGTGAGGGGATAGGAAGCACCAAAGAAAGGAAGGGTTAGTAGTTTGGGAGTGCGAGGTGAGTGGGAGCCATTGAATTGATATGATATATGCACTAGGAAGAGCTCTAGTCCATGAACCTTGGAGAGAAGCATCTTCATTGGCAGAGTTAGAGTGAGAGGTAGCCCTTTGAGTGTGAGGCTACAGAAAGAGAGAAGATGGAAGCAGTTAGCTTTGCACAGCTAAATCATTGAACTTATTCCTGCACTGCTGGGTATCTCTCCTGACTCAGGGAACAGCACTGATCCAGGCTGCTCTCTAGATCTAGGCTGGCTTGGTCTGGTGGGGTAGACTCCTGTCCACGATCTGCAGGACTACCTCCTCTCCACCATCACATCCACCAACACCACCAACACCTTGTGGTCCATGTCCACAAAGTGAGATGAAAGATTTATATCCCTCTGTGCTGTAATGATCGGGCAGGACAGTGTGAAAGGCAGTTCTTGGTTTGTAGCATCTGAAGTGCTGCGTGGCTGGGCTTCAAACATAGCACCGAGGCATGAACACCAGACAATCTGGCAGTGGTGAGTATTTCCAATTCTCCTACTGTGCAATTCTATGAGAAGTGGTCACTTGCAAAATTAATGAGATGGAGAACAGATGGTTTAATGAGAAAGACAAAATGTGCGCCATGAATCACATGAGAAAAACACTTTAGCTGAAAATGGAACATTTCACCTGTAATTTGGACATTACAAAGACAGCACCTTAATCTATAAAAAAAGGACTGCTGAAAATTGCGTATAGTTTTTAAAGATTAATCATTACATAAGTTGCTTCTAACAGTACAGTATGTTCATTCACTGGTATCCTGTATTAATACACTAGGAATGACAACAAATCTCACACATTATCCCACAAATGTTTTCTTGCTCTAGCTCAGGTAATTTTATAAACAATTTTAGAACATTCTGTTCTGAAGAAGGGTCACTGGACTCGAAACATTAGTTCTACGTTCTCTCCACAGAGACTGCCAAACTTGCTGAGCTTTTCCAGCAATTTCTGTTTTTGTTTCTGATTTCTAGCATCGGCAATTCTTTGGATTTTTGGTTCAGGTTATTTCAGGTTGTACCAAATGAAGGTAAATCCCTTTACCTTCATAATAAAGTCAAAGTCTTGAGAAAGCAGGGTTATGTGTTGGAGGAGTTAGCATAGAGATATGTGGTAAGGGTGTGAATTTAAACTGAACTGAAAAATTTCATCCAAAACAGGCTGAATAGATGACCTCATTATGAATAAAAACCAAGAGAACTGTGGATGCTGTAAATTAGAAACAGGATGGGGGTTGCTGGAGGGGCTCGGTGGGTCTGGCAGCATCAGTGGGGAGAGGTCAGGGTTGACACTTCGGGTCTGAAGACCCTTCATCAGAACTGAGAGTTGCCAATGTTGGCTTCAGTTTCTCTTCGCGGATGCTGCCGGACCTGCTGGGTTTTTCCAGCAACTTTTGTTTTTGTACCTCATTATGAATGTTTGGCTGATCTCCAAGAATGGATAATGATCTTGGATCTCAGCAAGCGATGTTTGTACAGGTGCAGAAGTTACTGAAAACTTTGGCAGCACTATTGCTTTATATGAACATGCTATTTATTTGAAGAATTTTTTTTCACTGTTTTACATAACATGAATAGGTCTGATATGGGTCAAAGCTTCTGATATTGATAATTTGAATGCCTATGATTGACAGATTTCTGAGAAGGTTAAAGAATGGGAATGTTGAATGTCTTTTTTGTTTGGGCTCCCCACCAAGTCAAGGGCTATCTCATGCCAGGACTCTTATGAAATACTGTAAACCATCTCTACCCGATAGAATGGAACTGGTTCTAACAAAATTCCAAGGAGGTTTGAACTTCCCAACCCTTCAGAAGAGCTATGTGCATTCTGACACCCAACCCAAAGACTGTTGGGGAAATGTGGGCAGGAATCCTGGGATTGTATTCATCTGCTGTTTTTAAAGGACTCCCGACTTGACAAAAACCCAGGCCCATGTTTTCAAGACATTAGCTCTGGCCTTTGGCTCACCAGTCCAGTAATACTAGCACTCCATTGCTTTGTCACATTCCAAGAATGCTATCTTACATGTGGCCCCTGGCAGAGATCCTTCTGCCAATGTGAACCATAGATGGTGAAGAAATAGAACAATTGAAATCTCAGGGATTTTGGTCCATTATGCCTGTACTGGAAGTGACTGTTTGACTGAAGATATATCTTCTGATCTCGGTCATACTCCCCTTTTTCTGGTATTTCTTCATATTCTTCCTTTTTCAGTTCCCAACTAAATGATACCTTCTTTTTGGCCTCTAGAGTTACTTGTGGTGAAGCATTGCATGTATCAACCACCGCTATGTGAAAGAGTCTGTCCAACCTGTCTTTTCCTGTCATTATCCTCAGTTTATGCCTTGCCATTATTGATGAATCAAGCACTATGACCAATCAGTATTGCCATCTATGGCTCAATGATTAGCACTGCTGCCTCACAATGCTAGGGACCTAGGTTCAATTCCATCTTCTGTCTGTATGGAGTTTACACATTTTCCCTGTGTCTGTGTGGGTTTACGCTGGGTGCTCCCATAGTCCGAAGTTTGCAGGTTAGGTGGATTGGCTGTGCTAAATTGCCCATAGTATCCAGGGATGTGCAGGCTAGATGGATTAGTTGTGGGAAATACAGTGTCATGGGGATGGAGGAAGGTGGGGTGGGGTGGGTCGGGGTGGGTCTGGGTGGGCTGGTCCTCAGAGTGTCAGTGTGGACTCAATGGGCCGAGTGGCCTGCTTCCACACTGTAGGGATTTTATGATTGACATAAAATGGTGGAATGGCAGGTTATTTAAATATCTTGTTTTTTGACCTGTATGAACTTGGCATCAAATTCAGCTCATATCAAAAAAGAAAAGGCACTGGTCTCTTTTAGCTGTAAAACTTTCACACAAAATGTAAATGAGCTGCTTCTTTCATGGAAACAGCATAAAAACCTCTGCAATTCGGTGATACTAAATTGTCAGGCTTATGTTATGTCTACATGCATATTTAATTTGCAACTAAATATATTTGCGTTAAATTCCTATCTGTCCATTTTTAACTGTGAACATATGAAAAAGTGTCATGATTAATTTCAAACAGCAGATAGAATAAAACACCATGGCAACATAGTGTAGGAGGAGCTTGACCTGATTGCTGAGTGTCAACAAATGCAGACATTAGATCTCAAATGTCAAAAAAGGTTCCAATCCCAGCACAAGCATCTCTCACCTTGATAGAAATTAGCAAAAAACCTTGAACATATAGAAATTAAAAAGGGGCCAAGTTTGGGACATAATTCACACAGGAGAGAAGCTTACTGTTGAACAGGGGTTGTCAGCCCCTTATCATCGTTGTAACCACAAGAGTTCACACTCCAATCTGTTTGAAGTTTCTTTGACACTTTTAGGTATTTCATTCCATCAGCCCCAGACAGGATTTCTGACAGCCACCAAATTTACACCTGCAGTTAGTTCATCTCTGTAGCAGCCCTCTTTGAAAAAGCACATTTTGGAATTAAGGGTTAAGAATGTCTCTAGAATACTGGGGTTTAAACTAGTTATCTTAACAGTATGAAAATATTTCTGATAGAATTTTAAATTGCCAAAATCATGCTTTTTAATAGAAACTGTTTCCAAAATGTTCACAATTTTAGTAATTGACTATTCATTATATTTGTTTAGAATGCAATTATTTTGACAATAATGCAAAATGCATCTGCTTTGATGAAGACATGCAGAACAATACAAAGTACAGTCTACAATCTTCAGAAATGCCCTGCGACACTAATTGTAGTCATCTTTATATGGATGAAATTGAATTCTGCCCAGAAAATGTCAAAATTCTAACGATGGAAGGTAATTCATTCTATTCTTTGAACAGCGAAGAATAATTTTTGAAATAAAAAAAATTTGTTTTTAAATCTAGTTGTACCTTTACAGTGAAATTCAGCAAGTCTCAGATTTGGTTTTGTTTTCTCAATAAAAATTAAATAATGTACTGGTTTATCATTTGCATACACTTGATGAAAATAATTTAGCAGTGGAAAAAATTAAGAAGTCAAATAACTGGACAAAGGTATCTCTGATAGAATGTTGTACTGTTGTAAGCATCTTTACAGATAGAAAATGTGGTAATGTGTGTTTAAAATTCCTCACTTCTGAAGCACAACTGAACTGAAAGTCCAGGTTACAGATTTGTAACATCTATTTAACATGCTTTAAAAACTGCTTTTTTAAAAAAATTCATTGATGGGATGTAGGCATCACTGGCTAGACCAGCATTTATTGCCCATCCCTAATTGCCCTTAGGGCAGTTAACAGACAACCACATTGCTGTAGGTCTGGAGTCACGTGTAGACCAAACCAGGTAAGGATAGCAGTCTTCTTCCCTAAAGGACATTAGTAAACCAGATGGGTTTTTCTGAAAGTTGGCCACCATTAGACTCTTAATTCCAGATTTTTATTGAATTCAAATTACCCCATCTGCCATGGCAGGATTCAAACCCAGGACCCCAGAACATTACCTGGGTCTTTGGATTAACAGTCAGCAATAATACTACTAAACCATTGCCTCCCCTGAAATTGATTATTTTATTTGATTAAAATGCAAACACTTAGGGCAGTAGATCAATGTGCAGTTAATCTCTTAACTGAAAAACAATACTTCTTACAATGAGATAGTAGGAACTGCCGATACTGGAGTCTGAGATAACAAGGTGTAGAGTTGGATGAACACAGCAGGCCAGGCAGCATCAGAGGAGCAGGAAAGCTGACATTTCGGGTCTGGACCCTTCTTCAGAAATGGAAGAGGGGAAGGGGGCTCTGAAATAAATAAAGAGAGGGGGAGGCAATGATGGAAGGTGGATAGAGGAGTGGATAGATGGAGAGAAGACAGACAGGTCAAGGAGGTGGGGATGAAGCCAGTAAAGGTGAGTGTAGGTAGGGAGTTGGGATGGGAATTGGTCAGTGAGGAGGGAGGGGCGGGGAGGTGGGAGAAAAGACAGACAGGTCAAGGAGGAGGGGACCAGCTGGGATGCAGTCGGGGAAGGGGAGATTTTGAAGCTTGTAAAGACCACATTGAGACCATTGGGCTGCAGGGTTCCCAAGCGGAATATGAGGTGCTGTTCCTCCAGCCTTCGGGTGGCATTGTTGTGGCACTGGAGGAGGCCCAGGATGGACATGTCGTCCAAGGAGTGGAAGGAGGATCTAAAGTGGTTCGTGACCAGGAGGGGTTGTTGTTTGTCACGAACCAAGCATAGGTGCTCCACAAAGCGGTCTCCAAGCCTCCGCTTGGTTTCCCCGATGCACAGGATACCTTCTTACAATGTTACACTGAAGTACACTGGCATGTGAATCATATGGTCAATGCTGTTTGTGCCAGTGGTCTTGGAGCTGACCTCCCAGCTTCCACTGGCATTTACTTACCCACATTTGTCTGCTGCCCACACCATAGTTCATATCATCACCTGCCACCCCATGCTTGCTGATTACATTAGTTTCCTGCCTGTCAACACTTCCATTTTAAAATTTCATCCTTGTCTTCAAATCCTTACATTGTCTCACACCCGCCTTGCTGTGTCCTCCTCCAGCTCGGAGTCCTTTGAGATTCTGACACTGCTCCAAATCTGGTGTCTTGTGCATTTCCCAATTTCCATCACTGCTGTGGCTTCAGTTAGGCTTTAAGCTCTTCAAGTCCCTGATTAAACCTTTCTTTCCCCTTCTAATCTTCTGCTTAAAACCTATTGTTTGACCAAGCACTTGTATTCCAAACCTAATAACTCCTTATTTGGATTTCTGGCAAAATTTGGCTGATCATGCTCCAGCACTTTGGGACATTTAAAGCAGTTTTATAAATGCATATTGTTGCAGTTGTTCTTGGAGTGGCTCTTGAACCCATGTTAGAGTTAAAGCTTTTATTGTGTAGGCCATTCCAGAAAACTCTGCAAGCAAGTACCCCTCCTCGCTCCTTGGCATTGTTGTGAGCCACTTGTGTTTGCTGCCATCCTGTCTGCATTGTGGTTTATCAGCTTTATGGAACTAAGGCCTGATTTTTATGGGCCAGTACATTCTCGGTGTGAAGCTATCTCAGCATACCCTTCTCCACAGATTGTCTCTGTCTTCCCCAATGCCTATCTGATCACCAGAAGACTCCCAATCTGAATGCCTCACTTCATAGTCACCAACCTAGCAGATCACTGATATCCAGTTCCTAATAAAACCTCTTACAATTGCATGATTCCTGTCTGCTGATAAATTACTTTGAGGTGCACATCAAGCCAATCTTTTATTAATTGACCTAATTATTCATATATTATTTTAGGGGAGGCAATGGTCGAGTGGTATTGTCACTAATGCCAGGAATGTTCTGGGGTGCTGGGTTCAAATCCCATCATGGCAGATGGTGGAATTTGAATTGAATTTTTTTTAAAAATCTGTAATTAAGAGCCTAATGAAACCATTGCAATTTGTCAGGAAAAATCCATCAGGTTCACTAATGTCTTTCAGAGAAGGAAGCTGCCATCCTTGTCTGGTCTGGCCTACATGTGACTCCAGACCCACAACAATATGATTGACTGTTAACTGCCCTCTGGGACTGGTAATAAATGCTGGCCTAGCCAGTGACACCCTCATCCCGTGAATGAATTAAATAAAAACCCAGAGGTGGGAGATGGAGGAGGTGTCAGAAAAACTGAGGCGAGAGGTCCAGTTCAGAACAGCAGCAAACTACATTATTTATGGAAGGGCATTCTTACTCCTCCTAGCCTGACAAAAACAATTTACAATTTTCAAATGCTGGGCTGGTCCAGATCTGTCAAGCATGCAGCTGATCGGTGAGTCATAACACACTGAAAAGCTAAAAGAGACATGCCATTTATTTCAGACACTGCTTCACCCATCAAACTGCACGGCAGGTTCAAAATAGCATTGACTGACCACTGTTAAGGCCTCCAATACCTTGCTGCTTCTTCAATGGTAATTATACCCAGGGATAACTGGTCACTCAAACTTTGCTTTTTCTAACATTAAAATAGAAACTCAAAAACAGCTTTGATGCTGTTTATTCATTTGCTTGAGCTTTGAGCTCACTTTTAACTGAATTTTTCTTTATTCATTGGATGAGTGTGTTGCTGACCAGGCAGCATTTATTGCCCAGAGGGCAGTTAACAGTCAACCACATTGCTGTGGGTCTGGAGCCACATGTAGACCAGACCAGGTAAGGATGGCAGTTTCCTTCCCTAAAGAACATTAGTGAATCAGATGGGTTTGTTTCTCCCCCCTGACAATCGGCAAAAGATTTATGGTTATCATTAGATTCTTAATTCTAGATATTTTATTGGATTCAAATTCCACTATGGTGGGATTTGAACCAGTGAACCTCAGAATGGTATCTGGATTAATAGTCCAGTGATAATACCACTAGGCCACTACCTTTACTTTATATTAAGTTTCTCAGTTTCAGTGATCAATGGCAATTATAAGTAGCAAGGAATAAACATTGATCAACAACATATTTGCAGATACAGTGCAGATTGTTTCACAATATGTCAGTATACAAAATATGTCATCCAAGCCATTAATTATACTGTTTGGTCGGAGAGTAGATGTTTTTGGCAACAAAGAATTTCTAAATATATCATGAACAACAAGATGAGTATTTTCTACATCCTATATTGATTTGTATTTTATCAAAGCTTTGGCATTGTGAACAGCTTCAGAACAATGAGCTGTTTTGCTGATATTTAAACTAATGACGGCAACTCCCATGTTGGTTTTACTTGAGGCTGCATTATTCAGATTAGAGTGAAGTTTGTGACAATGATGATGGTATGTTATGTGCTTCCATGCAAATATTTCTGAGAGAGAATGCAAAACATATTTAAAACTTTTTTCTGATGGATCAACCACCTGAATATTCTGGCTACACAACCAGGTTAGAGACTGGAAATTCTGAGGTGACTAAGCTTCCTGCTGGTCCAAAAAGCCTATGCACCATCTTTAAGGGACAAGTCAGGAATATTGTGGAATATGCTGTAATCACCTGGATGAGTGTGGCTCCGAGGAATCTCAAGAAACTCAAATTACCCAAAACAAAGCAACCCACTTTGATGGGCACCACATCCATCAATCTAAACATTCAGTCCCTTCATCACCAATTCACAGTGGTCAAAGCTGGTGAAAAAAATAACCAGTAATTTCTAGTCTCTCATCCACCAGCCAACATTTTATGTTGGCAAAGATGGAATTAAGCCCTTATGTGTCCAATTAATGTGTTGTTAAAGGCCTCAATATCCTAAAGGTAGGTAGACCAGTAGGCATGTTACCCACCTCCTAGAGGAGGTTGTTTGGAAGACACAGGGCTAATCACTGACCTATTTTAAACGTCATCCTTCCAAAACCCTGGGGTGGGGAATGAAATTGAGCTCCATGTCTGTCTATTTCTCTGTGTTTATTGAATCTGTTCCAATCTGCATCATGACACACAAGGAGTGCAGCTGTGTTTGTATTGACTCTATTACACTGGAGAATTTATCATTCAAGCCTTTGCCTTTGCCCTCTCAAATGCTTAAGCACTGCTTGCTGATGAGTAGTCTCAGAAAAATTCACAATTTCTCAAATTCACTTTGCTTTTTATTTTGAGAAAACCGTTCTTCCCAATTTTTCAAATAATAATTATATGCTAAACAGTAAATGAGGAGAGGAATAATTGGTCCTTTACTGAAAACATGTGAAAAGACAATGACAAAGTGTCAACCGGAATTCATTTCCTTTATATACATCGTTAGTCTCAAGCTGATACAATTAAACAACACCAGTATCACGTACATTGTATAAGACATTCAGCCCATTAAGCCCATTCCGCTATTCAACATGATCATGACTGGTCCTCTAGCTCAACACCATCCCCTGTTCTCTTCCTATACCCTCTGACACCTTTAGTTCTAAACATACATTCATACAGTCATATAGATGTAAAGCACAGAAACAGACCCTTCAGTCCAACTTGTCCATGCCGACCAGATATGCTACATTAATCTAGCCCCAATTGCCAGCTATTGACCTATATCCCTCTAAACCCTTCCTGTTCATATACCCTTACAGATGCCTTTTAAATATTGTCATTGTACCAGCCTCCACCACTTCCCCTGGCAGCTCATTCCATACACACACCACCCTTTGTGTGAAAAAGTTGCCCAGTAGGGATCCTTTTTACACTTATCCCCTCTCACCTTAAATCTATGTATGCCCTCTAGTTTTGGACTCCCTTACCCCGGGGAAAAGACCTTGACTATTCACCCTATCCATGCCCCTCGTGATTTTATAAACTTTTATAATGTCACCCCTCAGCTTCCAGCGCTCCAAGGGAAAAAACCTCAGCCTATTCAGCCTCTCCCTATAGCTCAAACCCTCCAACCCTGGCAACATATTTGTAAGTCTTTTCTGAACCCTTTCAAGTTTCATAACAACTTTCCTATAGCAGAGAGACCAGAACTGAATGCAGTATTCCAAAAGTGGCCTAACCAATGTCCTTTGGAGTTGCAACATAACCTCCCAACTCCTATATTCAATGCGGTGGCATCTATCTGTTTCTTTCATAAATATGTTCAGGTGCTCAGCCACCTCAGCCTTCTGTGGTAGAGAATTTCACAGGCTCACCACCCTCTGAGTGAAGAAATTTCTCCTTAACTCAACGGCTTCTCGCATATTCTGAGAGCACGGCTCCTTGTTCTGGATTCCTCCCTGCTCTGCCAATCCCTCCCCCCCACGCCGGTCATAAGAAACCTCATCCCTGCAAACACTCTATCCAACACTGTCAAAATTTCATATATTTCAATGAAATCCCTCTCATTCTAAACCCCAGTGAATACAGGCCCACTGGACCCAATCTCTCCTTATACGGCAAACATACTATTTCCTGGACGTGGTCCATTGAATTTTCACTGCACTCTCTCTATGGAAGGTATAGTTCTTCTAAAATAAGGAGATCAAAACTGTACTCAATACTCCAGGAGTGGTCTCATCAAGACCATGTACAGCAGCAGTAAGACTTCCCTGCTCCTGTACTCAAACCCTCTTCCAATAAAGGCCACTGCATTATTTGCTTGAATGGCATAGATAAGGTGAATAGCAAAGGCCTTTTACCTGGGGCAGGGGAGTTCAAAATTAGAGGCATATTTATAAGGTAAGAGGAAAAAGATTTAAAAGGGACCATTTTCACACAGAGGGTGGTTCGTGTGTTGAATAAACTGCCAGAGGAAGTGGTAGATGTGGGTAAAGTTACAATATCTAGAAGACATTTGGATAGGAAAGGTTTAGAAGGATATGGGCCAAATGCAGGCAAGTGGGACTAGGTTAGTTTGTAGGCATGGACGAATTGGACCGAAGGGCTTGTTTCCATGCTCTATGACTCTATGGTTCTAAATGCTTGCTACACCTGTGTGCTTGTTTTCAATGATTAGTACACAAGGACATCCAGGTCCCTTTGCACATTAACCTTTCCCAACCTATCGCCATTTAATTAATACTCTGTCATTCTGATTTTCCTACTCAAGTGGACAACCTCACTTATGCACATTATACTACATCTGCCATGCACTTGCCCATTCCCTTGTCTTATCTAAATCACCCACAAACCCCTGAAAATTTTCAAATGCTTAATGGAAATATTTAGAAAAAAAATGATAAATATGAAAAGAATAATTGGAATGCATTTTCAGCGAATTCCACTAGTGCCATGAGCCAAGTGGAATCCTGCAGTGCTAGCAAATTCAGTGGGAGTGAATTTCTGTTAGAGTTTTCCTGCTTAAGCACTGACCATAGGAACCTGGGAATAGTAACATAGGAATAGGAGTAGATCATTCAGCAATTCGAGCTTAACTCACCAGTTAATTAGATGGTAGTTGCTTCATGTTTCAGCTCCTATTACCTGCCTTAGCTTCATAACTGAATACTCTGACTGAACATAATTCTATCATAAATCTCCCTCTTGTTGGACCTAAGTCAAATGAACTGCAACTGTTAAAAAAGTAGTTTACCACTGCTCTCTCAAAGGTGTTAGGGATGAGTAACTTGTGCAACTGTGTCAGCAATGCTCAAATCCCATGAAAATAATAAAACAATGTGTCAGTATTGAAGATTTCAAAACCACAGGGTTTTTGGGGAGGGAGTTTTAGATTTCCACTACTTTGTATGAAGAAGTGCTTCTGATCATCACTCCCAAATGGCTTATCTCCAATTTTATGGTTATGACCCCTTGTTCCAAAATCTTCCCCACCTCAAAAACCCTGACAATTTTTTTTATTATTTGCGCTATTAAATCCTTTAATGACGTTAGATACACCAATTAGATCACACCTTAATTCTCAATACTCAAGTCAATAGACTTCTGAAAATAAGAGTTTAATGATGACCATAAATCCATTGTTGATTGTTGGAAAAACCCATCTGGTTCACTAATGTCCTTTAGGGAAGGAAACTGCCATCCTTACCAGGTCTGGCCTACACGTGACTCCAGACCCACAACAATGTGGCTGACTCTTCATTGCCCTCTAGGTAATTAGGGATGGACAATAAGTGCTGGCCTATCCAGCCATGTCCTCGTCCCACAAATGATTTTCTTTTAAAAAAAACTATGGCAAAAGAAAAAAGGAAACCCCTTTTTTTAAAAAATGTATGCCAAAATCATGGCTGATGAATTGAACTGTGCTGGAGATTCATTCCACACTCCATTCCAAAGACTCCTCTCTCCTCCCCTTGCCCTTATGATTGTATTCTTCAATTTACGGAAACGTGACTGAAGTGTTATAAAAGAATTTCAATTACTTAGCCTTCTTCTAACCTTGGATACTCTAATGGGAAAGCCTCGAGCAAACTCTGTACATATATACTTCACCACATTTCCTTTTTATAGGTATGTAAATTCATGAGTGTGGACATTACAGGCAAGGCCAGCACCTTTCGCCCATCCCTAGCTGCCAGGGTGGTGTAGGTGGTAGTGAGTGGCATGCTAGGCCATTTCCGAGAGCACTTAATAATCAAGCATACTGCTGCAAGATCGGAGATCACTCATAGGCCAGATCAAGTAAGGACAGTGGATTTCTATCCCTAAAGGATATTTGTGAATCCAATGGATTTTGACAACAATCGCTTACTTGCATGATCACCTTTACCAATACTCGATTTTTTTCCAGATTGTTCTAATGGATTGAACCTCCCAGTTGTTATGGAGGGATAAATAGCTCAAGCATAGAATTATGAACCAAATAAAATAATAATTCTGTTTTACTCAAATGGTGGAATGGGGTCAAGGATTTGAGGCATGCAAGTTCTGCCTGAATTCTGTTTGGCAACAAAAACAGTCATTTAAAAAAGCTGATATTTGTTCCATTGTATCTTTACAGTCAAGGCAACAGGTTCATTTAAACTCAATGTAACTCCTGCTGATGAAGATCCAAATGAAGCAATATATTCTACTGAAGAACTTAAGACAAATCTGACCACAATCGTATGTATTTCACAGTACAATTTAGCTCTGAGAAATAAATATAACCAATTCTTATGCATATTGCTGACAAGTTATTGTCTACTGCCTAAATAGTTCATTCGGAAATTATAGTTTTAAACGACTAATCTTGACATATCTACCATTTTGACAGATACCTCAAATTTCTGATGGAGTGAATGGATTAGACTTAGTTGGTGCATAAGGAAAAAAAAACTGATAAAATGAAAGATTATACGCGCTGAACTATTTGATAGTTCCACAGTCAGACTGAATCAAGAAAATCAGAAATGTCCTAAATATGCATAATGTCCAGTGTTAGAATGTTAATAGTGGAAGATTTCTTTTCCTTTCAGTTGTTATTTCAAATATTTAAGTTGGCTAATTTTGATAAATGTTACAATCTTTGTGATACCTATCATTAGTTTAAAGGTTCATCCAAAATTCATAACTTCATACAGGCCCGATGATTGAAGTCTTCCCTAAATGTAGTAATGATCAGTCATGGGAATGGTTTTACATTCTGAGCGAACAGCTTCAAAATGAGATTATACATCAAAACTTTGCTTTGCTTGGTTTTTATGAAAATTAAAGGCCCCAAGTTTTCAATACAACTTTTGTTGCATACATTTCCATTTCCTTGATATGATCTCAGCCTGAAATTAGATCTGCTCTTAGGGGGTTTCTCAATGACTGACAGCATTGATCTGCCACATTTTGTTTCCATTTTTTTTTCTTTTTCGAGAACAGGAACCCCCTTCCACCTTATCACATCCCTCCTCGACACTGCCCACCTAAACAGCCTAAAGTCCTCTCTACCTTAACCCAAGGCCCAGGTACTTCCTCCTTATCTGCCTGATCCATCACAACCCCAACACTCCTACCTCCTACACCTCTCTCAACCGCATCAAAAGACCTTGGACATTCCTGTGTTCCAACACCCTGACTCCAGGAACATCTTGTCACCCAGCAGTGACCACACTCCCAGTGGCATCACTTTGACTGCAGAGCTATGAGCCAAGTGTGTTGGTGCATTGATGTGGGGCAAGACATGTGACCAAGTGAAAGCTAGAGGTCCTGCCTCCAGCCAATCAATGGTCACCTGGTCAGTTTAATGGACTCAAGGCAGCCCTGATCAGTGGGGATGTATTCCTTTCAATGGTGTAAAGCCTATCACATTTCTACCCCCTTCAGTTGTGAAGAAGTCATATTTGACTCAAGATATTAATTCTGAGCTGGATATTACGTGCCCACCAATAGGCACTTTTCTATGTAAGGCTGTAATGCAATATAAGAGGTGTGGTAAACCCACCTCTTTCCCAATCACCCACCCTAAACTACATCCAAAAATTGGCAGCCCACCCACCATATGTAATTAAATAATTAACGGTCGATTGAGCTTGTTTGAAGCTCAATATGGTTGGCAAGGGCAATGAGATGAGTGGGATTCACAACTATTTATAAAGTATAGACAATGATGGGACCAAGGTCTGGGGCAGCTATTATTGGCGGTTGCCTCTTTCTCAATGGTCAAAGCTTACAAAAAGTTCGCAGCCTTGCTACTTTCCTATTCGTCCATTCTTTAAAACACACACCCTTCCCAATCTGATAAATCCCTTTTGTTGATTGTACAAGGGAATAGAAAGATTTGAACTGCATTCCTGAAAGTAACTTTCATGTATTTTCACTGTTTGCAGCTTGCCAGTTCTTACAGCAACTTGATTGGTTTCCGCTGTGTCAAAACACTTCAGATTCGGTAATTGTTTTAATAATTGGATTAAGTTTAATGGGTACAAAACATGCGTTCATTCCAATGTGAGATAACACAGTGTGGAGCTGGAGGAACACAGCAGGCCAGGCAGTATCAGAGAAGCAGAAAAGTTGACATTTCAGGTCGGGACCCTTCTTCAGGGAAGGGAGCTCCAAAATAAATAGAGGAGGGGTGGGGCTGGGGAAGGTGGGTGGAATGACGATAGGCGAGCGCAGGTTGGTCAGTGGTGGGGATTGATCAGTGGGATGGGTGGGGCGGATAGGTGGGAGAGAAGATGGACAGGTTGTGTCAGGTCAAGGAGTCGGGGATGAAAGGGAGGGTTGGTCCTGGGATGAGGCCGGGGTGGGGAGATTTTAAAACTGGTGAAATCCATGTTTAGGCCATTAGGCTGTAGGCTTCCGAGGCAGAATATGAGATGCTGCTCCTCCAGTTTCCGGGTGATGTCATTGTGACACTGGAGGAGGCCCAGGATGGACATGTCATCCAGGGAGTGGGAGGGGGGAGTTAAAATGGTTGGCGACCTGAAGATGTTGTCGTTTGCCACAAACAGAGCGTAGATGCTCTACAAAACAGTCTTCTCGTCTCCCCTTGGTTTCACCAATGTAGAGAAGGCCACATCAGGAGCAGTGGATACAGTAGACCAAGTTGATGGATGTACAGGTGAACCTCCGTCTGATATGAAAAGTTTGTTTTGTGCCTTGAATGGAGGTGAAGGGGGAGGTGTAGAGGCAGGTGTAGCACTTCCTGCGGTTGCAGGGAAAGGTGCCGGGGGTGGTGGAGTTAGTGGTAAGTGTGGAGCAGACGAGGGAGTCATGGAGAAAGCGGTCCCTATGAAAGGCAGATAGGGGCGGAGAGGGAAATATCTGTTTGGTTGTGGGATCGGATTGTAGGTGGCAGAAGTGGCAGAGAATAATACGTTGAATCCGGAGGTTAGTGGGGTGATATGTGAGGACAAGGGGGATTCTGTCTTTATTTTTGTTGGGGGGAGGGAATGTGAGGGCAGAGGCGCGGGAAATGCAAGAGATGCGGTTGAAGGCACTTTCGATCACCGGAGGGGGGAAGTTACAGTCCTTGAAATAAGAGGACATCTGGGGTGTTTGGAAGTGGAAAGCCCCATCTTGGGAGCAGACGCAGCAGAGGCAGAGGAATTGGGAGTACGGGATCACATTCTTGCAGGAAGGTGGGTGAGAGGAGGTGTAGTCCAGGTAGCTGTGGGAGTCGGTGGGCTTGAAATAGATGCCAGTTTTAAGGCACTTACCAGAGAAGGAGACAGAGAGGTCCAGGAAGGAGAGAGAGGTATCAGAGATGGTCCTGGTGAACTTGAGGTTGAAGTGAAAGATGTTAGTAAAGTTGATGAACTGTTCGAGCTCCTTGTGGGAGCACAAGGCAGAGCCGATACAGTCATCGATGTAGTGGAGGAAGAGGTGGGGGATAGGGCCAGTGTAGCTTTGGAAGAGGGATTGTTCCATGTATCCTATGAAGACGCAGGCATAGCTTGGGCACAGGCGGGTACCCATGGCCACCCCCTTAGTCTGTAGTAAGTGGGAGGATTGTGATATCTTTTTTGACAGTCGTTGCTGGATTTTTTTTAGCTTTTATCTCTTTGACAATTGTTTCCTCAGATAAAACACATTTAGAGCTAATTTAGTTGCTTACAGGCTGTTTATTATTGGATAATATTTGTATGTTTTGTATTAATTTTGCATTCCTAGTTCTCAGATGTTTCTTCATCTGAACTCCACTAATGGAAAGTTCGCATTTATTTCGATGGGTTTGGAATATAAGAGTAGGGAAGTCTTACAGCAACTGTACAAGGTGCTGGGGAGAACACATATGGAGTTTTGTGAGCAGTGTTGTTCCCCTTATTTAAGGGAAAATATCATTTCATTGGAGGCAGTTCAGAGAGGCTCACTACAATGATCCCTTGTATGGAGTGATTATCTTATGTGAAGAGGTTAAGTAGATTGGGACTCTATTCATTGAAATTTAGAAGAATTGAAACAGATATGATTCTTAAGGGACTGTTGAGAGGATGTTTCCCCTCATGGAAGAGTCTAGGATCAGAGGGAATAGTCCAGAATTAAGGGGTGCCAATTTAAGACTGACATAAGAAGGAATTTCTTGTCTCAGAGAGTTGTGAGTCTTTGGAACTCTGTCATACAGAGCTGTGGGTGCAGAGTCCATGTGTATATTTGCAGCTGAGGCAGGTAGATTCTTGATCAATCAGGGAATCAAGGGTTGCAGGGAAAAGGCGGGCAAGTAGATGTGAGGAACGTCAGATCAGCCACAATACTTTTGAATAGCAGAACAGGATTGAGAGGCCAAACAGCCCACTTCACTTATTTCTCCAGGTCTTCTGGTGTTATGGGTTGTTTTGTAGTATTCACTGCCACCAAATCCATATTTGCTAATAGGTGTAAATGGAAGAATAAAGTATAGATATGCATGAAAATAAAAACATGAAAACAAGATACAGACAGACATCTGGCAAAACAAAAATCAAATGGTAGGACAGTACTCATGATCTGAAGTTATTGAACTCAATTCAATTCAATTGTACAATTATATCCTGATTGCTAACCACTCAACCACCTGAATAGTGGATAGAAGGAGTGATTGGGATTGGATGGGGCTGTGGAAACAGCAAAGGCATTTATTAATTCTACCTTTAAAAATAAAACCTAGCATCAAAACAGGTGGCAACAATAGTTTTACACTTCTGAATTGTATTGTGAGGAATGTTAAGTCCTGGGGGAACATAGGAGACAGGTTCTGGATCTAACCGTGAGGGTTGGTGTGGGAGGTTCAATGGCGGATGCCCTGAGCCAGTAGATAAACAGCCTTAGAGTCTTATCTGAGCAAAATGATCTCAATAGATGTATACCGATATAATGTCCACCTGAGGTGTCTGGGCACCACAGCTTGTTAGTGTTAAAGCAGCTCTTCCCAATTTCTAAGGAACTAAAATCACCTTCATTGTTCTTTATTCTTATATATGTGCATTAAAAATACTTTTTAAAATTTTATATTGACTAGAAATAAAAACACAGTTGACTATGAACTTACAATCAATGGACAGATAAAGTCAAAAAACTTACGGAGTCACGTCCAAGATGCAGTTTATCTGATCAATCAGAGTTTCAAAGTGGATTTAAAATCCTTTCAAGTGAAGTCAAGAGGTAAGAACTTGATGTTACAAAAACAAAGTTGCTGGA
>NC_063336.1:110541292-110578212 GCF_021869965.1 Rhincodon typus
TTCCTCAGAACTGAGGAAGTTCTGAGGAAGGGTCACCGGACCCGAAACGTTAACTCTGTGTTTCCATGCTGTACATCTCTATGACTCGACAACTCTATGGATCACCTGTTCATCATTACTGAGTGCCCAGGCCTCTGGATTACAAGTCCAATAGTCTAACATTAATCCTATAGTTCCTGCTAAATGCCTCCCCAGTTACAATTGTGATGCTGAGTAATAATGAGTTTTTAAAAGTTTTTTTAAGGTGTGCTGCCAAAATGTTAATTGTATAACAACTGAAATTTTCTTTTAGGACTGGTGACGATTGAAGTATCTCCTAAAATCGTTCTTTATAAGAAACCTCTAACTATAAATTGTACAATTGATGACAATGTAGAATCCGTGAACTGGTTCATTTCAGGACCTGAAGATGAGAAAGAAGCAAATATTTCTGCACATCATTATAGTTTTGAGAACAATTCTGCATCTAATTCCATTCTTAAAATAAATGCAACTTCAATGTGGAAAGGTAAGGCCATTTATGCAAGTTTACTGCATAGCACAAGTTATCGATTTCATCATTTATAAATAACTGATGGTTCCAAAATCCAATAGCATACATTTCTGCCATTATTCCACATTCTATAGTCTTTGGCAATTGGGTTTGAATACTATTTCAGTTTTGGATTATTTCCAACTATTTTCGCTCAATTCTTTTGAATCTTAGCATGAAAGTCCTGGATGGACCCTTCTGTTAGAATCTAGGTTTGGCGGCAGACATGAAAGGAAATGTCACTTCCAGTTGGGTGGTATTTACCTTCTGCAATTGCACGGCTCTCAGCTCACCACATATGTATGCACATCTAGCTCGGCAAAGATGTGGTGGACACAGGCATGAAACTCCACCTCTCACCAGTGCGTTCCAGGGTTGAATGTCCTGCCAACTTATTTAAGGGACACTGAGCCAGCCATTCACTCAATATAAGCCAACAGTTTTTGTTTAGCCTGTGTTGGTCCCTGCCAACCCCACCAAGCTTCACACACTCTTCCCAAACCTGAAGCTGTCACAGTCACTACAGGAAATGGAACATGTGTTTCAGCAGTGCCTTGCTATGGGCTCTCCTCCAGGTTATCTGGGAATGTAGGGAAGACCTATTTCCAGAGAGGGAGCAACAGTGAAGGCCTAGGAGATATAGATGGAGGTAGCAGTGCAGGTCAGCGCCAAAGGGACTCACACTAGATCATGGCTCTAGACTGAGAAAGAATGAACAGTGTGCTGTGCTGCATAATGGCAAATGGCACTGTCTAGTCGTTGCTACATGACACTCATAGGGGCTTCTGGCTGAGTAACAGTGTGAGTGCAGAGAGATTTCAGGTAGGAGGACTGTGTGCGGGACTCAGCAGCAGATGGACTATGCGGATTGAATGAGTGAGAACCATTTCATGCTGTCAATGTTCTACCAGTTGCAGGGCAGCTTGGTTCTAAATCAATTATTGGAGAGAGTTCAGGAGTTGGTATAGATGTTCCTGCTCCTAAACCTTTCATGTGCCCAATCAGAAGCCACTTCTGTCCTTTTGTGTCTCTGAAGGAAAAGAACACTCACAAATGGAGGCGATGGTCCCAAATTGGTGAAGGGGCATGGTGATGTCAGCTGCTCACACCTTAACTCCTTTCAAAGCAAACTGGCAGGGGAGGACTGGCATCTGTATGGAGGGAGGCTTAAGAGGAAGCAAGTGAGAATTCATCTAGTCTGCCGATGACAGATGAGACATTATTTAGAGAAGGGAGTGTGTGTGGGCATTGAGTGATTCCTTCTCATCTCCACTCCAGCTACCAGCAGACAAGCCAAGCAGGTTATGAGACAGTGTCTCTCCAACTCTACCTCCAGGTCCTTCTCAGTCACCAACTCCAGCTCTGCCACCATTGCCACTTCTGAGGATAAACTCTCAGAGGATGCAGAAGCATCTCCCCTCACCTGAGTTGTTGCGACTCTCAAGTTAAATCATCACTGGTCATCTCTGTCTAATGAAAGAGCAGCCCCTATTATTCATTCCATCATTTTATTGAACATACATTTCTGTTTCATGTTGCATTATGTAGGTAAATACTACTGTTGTTTTTATTTCGAAAGTGGATCACTGATCCATGAAGCTAGTGGAGATTCAAACATTTATCTTCTCCCTGAGGAGATCACAACAATTCCATCACAATACTCAGTTTCAGGAAATGAGAGCATCCCTGTCAAATGTTGCATCAAGGATGATGGAGAAAATTATACTGTCACGTTGGAAACAAAAGGCAGCTCAGGTACAACTACACAATTTTAGGTTTTATGCATGTTTCCCTGAAGAATTACATAAATATTAAGAACTTCTGAAATATACTGATTTCTCATCTTAAATTAAAATGTTAAAAGCCTTCTATTTTGTGATTATGAAATATTACATCTAAACTATGAAAATTTTCAGTAAGTCATGGTTTATAACCTCTCATTCCAAATAACTGCTATGTAAGACAAATACATACCTTCGAAATGTTGAGTGAATGATTGCATCTGTGAATTTTATTGTCAAAGTGTAATTTGCCTTTATTTATTGCATTTACTTTATATGAATAAATGCATTGATTCCAAAATCTTCAAGGTCATATTCAAGTTAGATCAAGACCTAGTTATGTTTGCAATTTCAAAGTGGCTTTTTTGCGATGAAATTACCAATCTGTCTCAAACATGGCCAATCCTGGATACATATTCAGAAGTTAAGAGATCTTGGGAGTAGGCGGGTCAGGGATTGCATCCAGAATCAAGTTTACTTTACATCAGGCTTTACAATATCTTCAAGATATTAACAGGAAAAGATAACGTAGATAAATTTTTCCACTGCATGGCGACTCCAGAGCTAGGCGACATAGCCTGAGAATTAGAAGAAATGTTAGGAAGCACTTCTATACACAAAGGGTGATAGATATTTGTAACTCTCTTCCACAAACAGCAGTGGATGTTGGATCAGTTGTCAGTTTTAAATTGGAAACATAATATGGGCTAAAGGCTGGTATATGGATTTAGGCCACAGATCAGCCATGATCGCATTGAATGGTGGAACAGGCTTGATGGGCTGAATGGCCTACTCCTGTTACTATTTTCCTATGTTCCAATGCCATGATATTTCAAAGAGGCTCTGCCCATCCAGGCATATTGTTACTATCCGATCTAATGGTAATACTGAACAAGCTAGATCTAAGAGTGAAACCCGGCTTGAAAAGTCATAAATTTTATTTTTGCGACAGTGGTTCTTCAATGAACATGCTCGCGTAAGGTTGCCAATGTTCTTTCAAGAAAATAACATGACATTATTAAAACAAAGAAAAGAAATTCGAAAGATATATTAGGTAGTTTTGAAAGATCTTAACATAAACAGCAAAAACATTAGTTCAACACATTTTTTTTATTTACTCGTTTATGAGATGTGGGGGTTGCTGACTAGGCCAGCATTTATTGTCCATCTTTAATTGTCCAAAGGACCTATAGCAAGGACAGGATCCAAAGGACAATTAAGAGTCAGCCACATTGCTATAGGTCTGAAGTCACTTACAAGATCAGTAGTTTCCTTCCCTAAAGGACATTAGTGAACCAGATTTTTTTTTCTCCCTAACAATGGTTTCATGGTCATCATTAGACTCTTAATGCATATCTTCATTGAATTCAAATTCCACCATCTGCCATGGTAGGATTCAAATCAGAATCTGGATTAATAGTCCAGCGATAACATCACAAGGTCATCACCTCCTCTTGCCCCAGTTAGACAATTGTCTAAACAGCCTTCTGTCCTGTTTCTGTGAATCATGTGTATCTCTGTGGCCAAGAAGGAATGTGCAAACTCTTTCTTCTGAATGAGGCGGCTGCAGATGAGGATAGGTCTTTGCTTTGAGTTGTAGCTTGTAAGTTTAACATGGCAATCCAAAAGTCTTGCTAAATTGCCTTACACTGTGACCGTTTTAAGAATGAGAATGACAGCCAGCACTGACAGGGAATTGGAACGTTGAATCAACATCAATTGAGTGGTGGTGTATCATTAGTGTGAATATTAATTATATTTTCTTACTTTTTAGGTATTTCAGCAGTAGCTCAATTCATATCAACTTTGTCACTGAATCACAAAGTTAGGGATTCAATTGCCACTCCCAGAATTTTAATTGCAAACATTTCAGTTATTAATTGAGTGCAGTTTTGAGAGGGTGCTGCACTTCTGAGGTCATTTTTTCCAGATGATATTTGATATCAATAACTGTATGCCTTCTATGGTTGATATGAAAGTTCCCATGCTATTAGTTCAAAGAAGTAATAGTTGAATTATCCCTAGTTCTGGGTCTATATTTATCCATCAATCAATATCACAGAAAAACAGACTCTGTGATCATTATCCAAATTACTGCTTGTGGGATCTTACTGTGTGAAAATTACTGTTAGCATTCCAACCTACGACTGTGACTATGCTTCGAAGATATAATATTGACTGTGAAATGTTTTCAGATAGCCTTATATTATGAAATACTCCATGTAAATGAGGATTTTTTAAAATTTTAGATGGAGCTTCAAGTGAATTGGAGTCAACTGTCAATGGCACAAAGTGTTGGAAATACGTAATAAATTTCAAATTTGCAAACACTACTGTGTACAATTGTACATTCACAAATTTAGTAAGGCAAAGCACATCTGGAATGATAACTATTTCTGTCCTAAAAGGTAAGTAAAGCATTTGTCTCCAAATTCAATAAAATATTCCTTAAATAATGAAGAGCAAAGAAATCAGTCTTGTTCATTTATTTGCCAGACTATCAGTTACCATCAGAGAAGGTCTGCTATAAGTCTCCAGTCTTTCCTGATATATTAATAATTTATTTCACATTCGTGTTTGGTCTGCTTCTCGCTTGGCAGTTGGCCACTTTGAAATCCAAATGAGCAAAGGTGCTCAGTGCTTCACAGAAGGAAAAATAACAGTAAAACACCGTTAATACTGGTGATTGAGTCGCACATTCATCTGGCTGGTCCTTTCGAAGTATACAAAACCAGTCAAACCAGAACTGCAAACAGAAATTGCTGGGAAAACTCAGCAGGTCTGGCAGCATCTGTAGAGAAAGCAGAGATAACATTTTGGGTACGGTGACTCTTCTTCAGAACACCAGTCAGACCAGTGTGTCTTCATTTACCAACTTAAATGTATTTTCCTTGCCTCCTGAATCTTTTAAATTCATAGTCAAGAGAACCCACTGTTAGGGAAGCTTCCATTAAGGAAAAAGCAGTAAAACGTGGAAATGGCAGAGCTGATCCAGACTCATCTTGTATACCTTAATATAGAACTCCAGTTCAAACCAGTACCATATTTACAGGTTTTACAAGCTTTTACTGGGTTTTCTCTCCGAGGTGTGGGTATCCCATGCCCCCTCTCAAGCTCTATGGCAGAGAGCATCTGGTAACTATTCCTATGGTCTTTGATCCTGAAGGAGCTCAACTTTTTCTGTTCAGATGTAGAAGAGTAGCACAGAGGCCGGTATCCTGTGACGAAGTCACCCTTTATTTACACATGTTAGTACAGGGGTGGCACGGTGGCTCAGTGGTTAGCACTACTGACTCACAGCACCAGGGACCCAGGCTCGATTCCAGCCTCAGGTGACTGTCTGTGTGGAGTTTGCACATTCTCCCCGTATCTGCGTGGGTTTCCTCCGGGTGCTCTGGTTTCCTCCCGCAGTCCAAAGATGTGCAGGCTAGGTGGATTGGCCATGCTAAATTCCCCATAGTGCCCAGGAATGTTTAGGTTAGTTGGGTCAGACATGGGAATGGGTCTGGGGTGGGATGCTCTTCAGAGGGTTGGTGTGGACTTATTGGGCCAAATGGCCTGTTTCCACACTGTAGGGATTCTATGGTTCTGACCAGGTAGCTCAGAGCCAGTCCCTCTTTGAATCTCCTGTTCATTGTTTCTTATGTGCAGAGTAAATGGGCTCTGACCAGTCAGAGCCAGTATCTAGAAGGAGGAGACTCTCTGACTCTCCTGGTTATATCTGTCAACCAGGGCTCCCTGATTGGCCCAGGTTAACAACCCCAAATCAGGGATCTCATACTCAATGAGACCCACCTGGCCATCATTCCTACCACCACAAACCTCCTTGTTAAGGAAGTGTCATAATGAGGAGGGGAGGGGAAGTAAGGGAGGAATATCACTCTGGGGACAAAGAGAAAGTCTACTGGAGACTACAATGGTTATAACTTGTTAGAATTTCTAAGATTGAATCACAGTTTCAACTCAACTTGAGCAAAGTGACTTCCCATTTTAAAGAAGACATGTTTGGGTACCTATCTGAGGGGATTACCAAAGATGGAAATAGCAATGCAAGTGTCTCAACTCTCATTTGTTTCACTAGTAAATCAATACACCATCCGTTGGATTTGATGGATATAAAGGGCCCAGAGCACAGCGGCTCAGTGGTTAGCACTGCTGTCCCACAGTGCCAGCAACCTGGGTTCAATTCCAACCTTGACAATTGTTTGTGTGGAGTTTGCACCTTCTCCCCATGCCTTTAGGTGCTCTTGTTTCCTCCCACAGCACAAAGCTGTGCAGGTTATGTGGATTGGCCATGATAAATTGCCCGTAGTGTCCAGGGATGTGCATTAGGTAGGTTAGCCAGGGACTTACAAGATCATAGGGTGGGGGGTGGGGAGTGAGTCTGGGTGGGATGTTCTTTTGAGAGTCAGTGTGGACTTGTGGGGTCAAATGGTCTGTTTCCACATTGTAGAGATACAAAGCACTATAAGGAAAACAGAGCATGGAGTTCTCCCTGATTTCTGGTCAACATTATTGCCTACATTAAAAAAAAAGCTTATGGATTTTTTGTTACTTGTGGCACTTTGCTGTGCATAAATTGACAACTGCACTTGTTTACATGACAGCAGTAATTCTTCCCATAGAATCCCTACAGTGTGGAAACAGGCCATTCAACACAATGGCCCTCCAAAGAGCATCCCATTCAGACGCAACCCCCTACCCATCCCCATAACCCTGCATTTGCCGTGGCTAACCCACCCAGTCTGCACATTATGGACAATCCACCTAACCTGCACATGTTTGGACTGTGGTAGGAATCAGATTACCCAGTGTACACCCATGCAGACACAGGGAGTACATGCAAACTCCACACAGACAGTCGCTCAAGGAATCGAATGCAGGTCCCTGGCGCTGTGAGGCAGCGCTGCTAACCACTTAGCCACCATGATGCAGGCAATTTCTTAGCATCATGATGCAATGTTTCTTTTCACTGCAGCAGCAACTATTCTTCTACAGCATTTCATTGGGATGAAATGTTTCAGGATGTCCTTAAGCATTAAACATTGCTATATAATGCAAGTTCTTTCCTTAATATAAAGTAAATAATCTAACTTTGCTATAACTTTCATCTAAGAGAGGAAATTTTGGACTTCATCTGAATAAAACATATATAAACTTTAATTTTGATGCACATATTAAGTCTGGTGGAATTCTTTCTTTATATTGAATGACAGGTATATTGGAATATGCATAATGCATGACCCAACACTTGGCTGCTCAAATGTATGATAACATATGGTGAGAGGATGTAGAATTGGCCTTTCTGATCAAAGAGATGCCAAAAGGATCACCAGGGGCAAAGCCCAATTACAGAATAACATAGATGCAATGAAGTTTATTTATAAAGAAGAAAAGAAAATGATTTCAATGTATTTAGGAGAAAAGAAAAAAAATTGAGCTATAGGGAGAAGCTGAATAAGCCGGGGCTAGTTTCCCTGGAGCGTCGGAGGCTGAGGGTGACCTTATAGAGGTTTAGAACATAGAACATAGAACAGTTCAGCACAGTACGGGCTCTTCGGCACACGATGCTGTGCTGACCTATTATCCTACTAAGGTCAAACTACCCTGCATACACTACATTATGCTATCATTCATGTGCCTATCCAAGAGTCACTTAAAAGTCTCTAAATTATCTGACTCCACTACCACTGCCAGCAGCGCATTCCACACACCCACCACTCTCTGTGTAAAGAACCTACCTCTGACGTCTCCCCTATACCTTCCTCCAATCACCTTAAAATTATGCCCCCTCGTCATAGTCATTTCTGCCCTGGGAAAAAAGAGTCTCTGGCTATCCACTCTATCTATGCCTCTCATCATCTTGTATATCTCTATCAAGTCACCTCTCATCCTTCTTCGCTCCAATGAAAAAAGCCCTAGCTCCCTCAACCTTTCCTCATAAGACCTGCCCTCCAGTCCAGGCAGTATCCTGGTAAATCTCCTCTGCACCCTCTCTAAAGCTTCCACATCTTTCCTATAATGAGGCGACCAGAACTGAATACAATATTCCAAGTGTTGTCTAACAAGCGTGTTATAGAGCTGCAGCATAACCTCAAGCCCTTTAAACTCAATTCCCCTGCCAATGAAAGCCAACACACTGCACACCTTCTGTACAACCCTATCAACTTTGGTGGCAACTTTGAGGGATCTATGGATGTGACCCCCAAGATCCCTCTGTTCCTCCACACTGCCAAGAATCCTGCCATTAACCCTGTATCTGCATTCAAATGTGACCTTCCAAAATGAATCACTTTACACTTTTCTGGGTTGAATTCCATCTGCCACTTCTTTGCCCAGCTCTGCATCCTGTCAACGTCCCGTTGCAACCTACAACAGCCCTCCACACTATCTACAACTCCGCCAACCTTCATGTCATCAGCAAACTTACTAACCCACCCTTCCACTTCTTCATCCAAGTCATTTATAAAGATCACAAAGAGCAGAGATCCCAGAACAGATCCCTGCAGATTTACAAAATCATGAGGGACATAGATAGGTTGAAAAGCCAAGGTCTTTTCCCCAGGGTAGCAGAGTCCAAAATTAGAGGGAATAAGTTTACGGTGAGAGGGGTTAGAATTAAAAGGAACCTAAGGGGCAACTTTTCCTCGCAGGGGGTGGTACATGTGCGGAATGAGCCACCTTAGGGAGTGGTGGAGGCGGGTACAATACAACATTTAAAAGGCATCTAGATGGGTGCATGAACAGGAAGGGTTTAGAGGGATATGGACCAAATGTTGGCAAATGGACCTAGACTAATTTAGGATATTTGGTTGGCATGGACAAATTGGACCAAATGGTCTGTTTCCATGCTGTACAGCTCTATGAATCTATGACACTATGATTGCCCATTATGGTCTGTTTTCTATTTTAAACTTCTGTTCAGAAAATGAAGCATCATGCAAGAGTGAAGAGATTGGAGGTTATAAGTGGCAAACTACCGCAGTTGGCCAGTATGCAGAAAGCAATGACACCTGTGAAGAAGGAAAAGTTGGAAAAATAGTAAGATTTTGCACAAAGGAAGGCCAATGGAACAAAGTGTTCGTCAACTGTACACACAAAACACTCATCAAATTATTGTTTTTGGCCCAGGTAATCTTCTATGTTACTACGGGCTTTGATGTAATTTACTTGCTTATGTGTGAGGAAAATAGTTGACTCAGCTCTTGGCTTTATTCGAAAGTCAGTCCTGTTCCTGAGGCCAAATTCCATATGTCTTAGACAGGAATGTTCACATTTATTTCAGTGTATTTCAACTGAAATAAACCAAAAGATGTAGTAATTTCAAGTTAGGTCCAAAACAACTCGAGTTTCTGTGATCTTTTTGCTCTGTTTAAGAAACATTGCACATGAAGCCAGAAAGGGGAATTGCCTGTCCACCATCAACATCCGTTTGTCACTGAAACTCCAACTGTAGCCAACTGAATTAGTTAGGACAGTGAGCACGCAAGATTGCACCTAGTTGTGAACCTTTAAGGAGGCTCCGAAAATAAAGTCATTCTTTTAGACATATTTTAAAAGTCTTTAGATTTCATTTTACATACTAGGAAATTGACATCTGTACACCAGTGTAGCTAACAATTTATTCTTTGTAGTTTTCAGCTATTTAAAATACTTGTAAATGGCAGTGTGTGAGAAAGTTTTTCTCACATCATCCTTGTTTCGTTTCCACATCACCCCCCTCCCCCCCAGTTATCTTTCAGGCTGAGGGTTTTCCTTAGAATTTCTCCATCTAGTGGTTCGCACTGTTGCCTCACAGCACCAGGGACCCGGGTTCGATTCCACCCTCGGGCGACTGTCCGTGTGGAGTTTGCATATTCTCCCTGTGTCAGCGTGGGTTTCCTCTGGGTACTCCGGTTTCCTCCCACAGTCCAAAGATGTGCAGGTTAGGTGGATTGGTTATGCTAAATTGCCCATAGTGTTCAGGGATGTGTATATTAGGTATGTTTATAGGGGATGGGTCTGGGTGGGATGCTCTGAGGGTCAGTGTGGACTTGTGCTGAAAGGGCCTGTTTCCACACTGTAGGGATTCTATGATAGTTCAAACTTAGAGTGAGAAGTCAACCATTTAAGACAGAGATGAGGAGGAAAATATGTGGAATTCCTTAACACACAGGGCTCTACGTAAGTATATTCAAGGCTGACATTGACAGATTTTTAATTGAGTGTTATGGGCATAAGGCAGGAAAGTGGAGTTGAGAGTTACCTGATCAGACATGATTGCAATGAGCAGACTCAAGGGGCCGAATGGCCTATTTCTGCTCTTACATCTTGTGGTCTTGTGTTGGGTGGAGCCTGTCTACTGGGTTTCACCCACAGCAGGCTTGAAGGACCTGTAGCTCACCTGAAGCATTGGCAACAGCCTCCAGAAAGTTGATCTCTTTTATCCTCACTCTCTACCTGCTATATTGGCAAACTGGGGTCTAACTGGGGAATCCCAGTTGGCGTTCTAAACTTACCACTAATAAGATTTTTAAAGTGTGTCATTGCCTGCTCACCTCGCAGTCCACCTCAGGAATGAATTCAGAAGGCCGGTGTACTAGCCAGACTCGTAAGGTTTGGATTCTATTTGCCTCCACTCCTGGAGTTACAGACTCGAAGACAGAACCCAGTGTGCGTAACACCACAGGATAATAATTGATATCCTAATACACGTTACTAAAGCTCAATTTTCACAAAAATGGACAAAGCTGTGGAATTTGGTCACCGAAGCATAAGATGGAAAGGGCAAACAGTCATTTAATAAAAATGGAAATTGACTTACCCAGTTGCTGTAAATCAGGAATATAATCACTGGCAAGGCCCAATCATTCTTATTGTTATAAAGCTCAGATACACCTTAAGAGATGTTAACAGCAAAAGTCCAACGTTTGGGGCTGAGCAGTAAAGTGTAGTGCAGAATGTATTTTACTTTATTTGGTTTACATTGTCTTTCAGGAACTAAGCAATGGACGTGATTCAACTTACCATGAGCTGCCATTCATATTGAAAAATCTAACTGACTTTATTGACAAGCAGGAGAAGACTCTTCCGGATAATATTGCTACAATTAAAATTCTGGATACACTGACCTTAGCCACAGAGAGGTCAAATTCTATATTTAATGAAAGTGTTATGTCAGTAAGTAATTTTCCTTTGTTTGTAAGAAAATCAAAGCTCCTAACTTGACAATTAAATTCCTTTGCGTTTTATTTGTAGTTAAACTGACTAAAAGGATGATGTTCTAAGTTATAGTGCCTATTTAAGAAATAATTTGTGATGAATTGTTGTATCTTATCATGTGATGAATTCTAGAGGTGAGGTGTGAGTATTAAAATTATCGCAATTAAGGTCAGAGTTGGTGTACTGCAGGCTGTCACTTTGAGAGGTGGACAACTTCAAGTTTTTGGGGTGGCATGGCGGCTCAGTGGTTAGTACTGTTACCTCAGTGTCAGGGACCCACCTTCGATTCCACCCTCAGCCAGCTGTCTGTGTGGAACTTGCCGTTCTCCCCTTGTCTGCATGGATTACCTCTGGGAGCTCCAGTTTCCTCCCACAGTCCAAAGATGTCCAGGTTAGGGTGGATTGGCCATGCTAAATTACCCATAGTGTCCAGGGATGTCAGGCTGGGTGGGTTAGCCATTGGAAATGCAGGTAGGGTAAGGGGTGGGTCAGGGCGGGGTGCTCTTTGGAAGATTGGTGTGGACTCAATGGGCCAAATGGCCTGCTTCCACAATGTAGGGATTCGATTAAATCAGAGTGACTGCCCTTGACATCAAAGCCACATTGGACCAAGTGCGGTAACAAAGAGATGAATCAAAACTGAATTCTTCACGCACTTACGATAATGCAGCAGATGTTGTTCAATTATGGAAACATATCTGATGTAGGTTACCACATTGTGACCTTCATAAGTATGGGCTGGTTGGGTACAATTAGTACCTTTTTTGTTGCAAACAGCCAAAGGTCATGCTGTTTGATATGATCCACAAATCGCTGGGATGTACGGTCACGTACTTAGACAACATCCTGATGACCACGAACACCAATGGTGTTGCTACCGTGTAGTTATAGGACAAAACAGTGATCTCCACCTGCTGCTCAAACCTAGTTTCCAGTTACTCTGGGTATATTGATCTTTAAAATCTCATTGCTTTTATTAAAAACCTTGTACTTTGGAGTTGAGAGAAAAACAGTTCAAACTGACTTTAAAATGGCTACCAAAGTTGAAGTACCTCCACAGAGACTGGTATCCTGTTGCCAAGTCAACCATTATTTACATGTGGAAAGTGCTTGACACTGGTCCAGTTCCCTCAGAGCCAGCTTTTAGAGTGTCAGAATGTCTGACACTCCTCCTTTTATCTGTTACAGCGATCCCAAATTAGATCAAATTTTGATTTGATTTATTATTGTCGCACGTACCTAGGTACAGCGAAAAGTTTTGTTTTGCATGCCGTACAGGTAGACATATAACACAAAGTGCATTAGGGTAATAGAACAGAATGAAGAACACAATGTTACAGCTGCAGAGAAGGTGCACAGAGAGCAAGATCAACATTAAATCTAAAATTTGAGAAGTCTATTCAGAATTCTAATAACAGCAGGGAAGAAGCTGCTCTTGAACCTTTTCGTACATATATACAAACTTTTATATTTTCTGCCCGACAGAAAAGGGTAGAAGAGAGGATAACCAGGGTGGGAGTGGTCCTTGATTATGTTGGTTGCTTTCCTGAGTATAGATGGGGTCAGTGGATGGAAGGCTGGTTTGCATGATGGATTGGGCTGTGTTCACAACTCTCTGTAGTTTCTTTTCAGAATAAAAGACTCAATCAAGGAACTTATATTCTGTGATGTCCACCTGGCTGAGCTTGTTACAATCATTACATCTCTCCCTCTCTGAGTCCAAGAACATAGGTGGGTCCTTTTTCTTGTAGGGTCTCCTGGGACATTTTAGCACCAGGTCAGATTCCTCCAATCCTGCCTCTGAAACAGGTGGCATATAATGCATAGGAGTTTGCCTCTTGGCCCAGGGTCTCAGGAGAAATTCACTCTCTTCTTCCAGCAGCTAAGGCTTCAATGGGGTGGGATCCACTGTGTCCATCTCAGATTCAGATATCTCTTCGATGCTAATGGAGAGGGAGAACCTATGGGCTCCAAAGCCTTTCCAACTGTTCCGAGGAGCAGGGCACATTGTTCCCCCGCACTGTTTGTGAGCTTGTGGCTTCTGTATAGTCCAGTTTTTTGTTCAGGGCCGTCACTCCTATCCAAACTTTGTATGTCACTGGTCCTGACCTTGCATCAACCAAGCTCTTACCCATGCAGGGCCATTTCCGTGGTTCCTACAACAAATTTTATCCCGTGTAGTAAACTGTATCTCTCACTTGGCAGAGTCTGCCATCCGGCATTGATGCTCCTGGTGCTTTTCACCCGCCCCCCGCCTGGGAAGATTGAATAATAACCTGGTGTAGAGTTTTCTCCCCATTAGCAACTCTGCTGGAGCCATCCCTGTAGTTGCATGAGGGGTGGTTCTACAATCAAATGGGAACCAGGACAGTTTGATATCCAGCACTGCTGTAGGCTGTTTTTTGAACCCTGCCTTCAAAGTTTGGAGTGTTCCTTCTGCCAGACCATTGGATGATGGATGGTGTGGAGCTGTCCTTATATGCCAAATTCCATTCGACTTTAAGAAATATTTAAGTTCCCTGCTGGTAAATGATGCCCCAGTATCTAAGACTAACATTTTCGGGAGTCCATGTATTGCAAAAGATGCAAGCAGTTTTTCTATCATCGCTCCTCTGTTTGATAAATGAACATTATGCACGTACAGTCATTTTTTGAGTGGGCGTCTACAATGACTAAGAACATTGAGTCCATGAAAGGACCTGCATAATTGACTTGTAACTGAGTCCAGGGCATTCTGAGCACTGACCCACTAACACAGCTATGTCTGTATAGAGCCTGGCCACCAGACATAGCTTCTCACCAACATCTTCATTTTGGAAACCCCTGGATGACCCTAGTGGAGCTCAGCCAGGACCTGGCCGCGACCTTTGCTCAGGCCAATCACCCTTGCTCCCTGTAATAACATGCCATCCTCTACCGTGATCTGGTCTCTCTGGGTCCAAAAAGATTTCATTTCTGGTTGTGATGGTTCTTTGGTTTCCCCCCATCACCACCAGCTATTTCAGTTTTGCCAGGACTGGATCTTCCTGCATCCAAAGTCTGATGTTGTCAGCTGTGATTGGAAGTGCATCCAGAAAATTTAAAACCATTACGGACTCTTCTAGGGGCGGCACCACTGGTGATGTATCTGTCAGCGGGAGGCGACTCAATGCATTGGCTTTGGTTTCATGGCATCCCAGACAGTGTTCCAACTTGTAATTATACGCACTTAGTATTAGGACCCACCGCTGAATTTAGCCTTAAGCTATGGGTGGTACTGCCTTGTCCTCTTTAAGTAGACCTATCAGGGTTTGCAGTCTCATTATTACATCCATGAAAGTATTGTTGGAACTTCTTGACTTCAAACATGGCCGCCAAACCTTCCTTCTCTATCTGGGCACAGTTATGCTCTGCATTAGCCAAAGTCCTGGATGCAAAGGTTGTTGGGCATTCATCTCCATTGGGCCACCTATGAGCTAATACTTCCCCAATGCTGTACGGGGACACGTTGCGTGTCTATACCAGATCTCACTTGGGATCAAAGTGTTGCCAACACCTGAGAGGATGATAGTTGTTTCTTCACGTCCCTGAAAGCTATGGCTTGGCTACTCAACCATTTCCAAGGCTGACCCATTTTTTAGGGGTTGACGTAAAGGTGCCAGGATGGAGGCCAGGTTATGTATGAACTTTCCATAATAATTCACCAGCCCTAGGAAAGACCGAAGCTCCGATACAAAAGTGGGAACCGGGGTACCTTTGATCGTGCTCACTTTATCTTTCAATGAATATAACCTGGTTGTGTTGGCCCTGTAACCCAAGAGGTCACTTAGAGTGCCTGGAACACACATTTCTCCCTTCTAGGTATACGCCTGCCTGGGACAAATATTTAGGGACTGTGTCCAAGTTCTCTAAGTGCTCCTTGTTAGTATTTCCTGTTATTAGCGGGTCATCTAGATAAATGGAGACCTGGGGTTAACCATACAAAATGTTCTCCAAGGTCTGCTGAAAAATTGGACAGGTTGATGATACCCCCCCAAAATGGTAGTCTCAAAAATTGGTACAAACCCTTATGGGTATTAATTATAGCATACTTTTGGGAATCCTCACCTAACTGTAAATGTAAGTACGCATGGGTCATGTCCGGCTTTGTGAAAGACAGCCTCTCTGCCAATTTTGCATGTAAGTCCTCTACGCAAGGGATTGGGTATTTATCCAGCCGCAAAAAGTGGTTTACCATTTGTTTAAAATCCCCACGAAGGCAAACCAACCCATCAGGCTTCACAATCCGTACGTCTGGTGCTGCCCATTCTGCAAACTGGGCTGATTTGATGATTCCCTTCGCTTTCCAGCCTCCTGATTTCTGTCTCTACTTTTGCCCGTAAGGTACATGGCACTGGGTGGGCCTTTCAGAATCGTGGTTTCAAGGTGGCCTTTGGTTCTTTGATAGTCCCTAGACCTTCCTGAAATACTTCCGGGTATTTAATTAGGACTTTCTAATCAGAACCAATCTAGGTGAATCTCTCTCAACCAATTTCACCCCATCAGGCTTGGGCTTGTGCCTTTTACTACCATCATGGGTAACTGAAGCAGCTCATAAGAGACCAGAACTGAAGCTGTACCCTTAATCTGTAAAGGTTCCCCAGTGTAGATTCTCAGTCTATCCGAGGTCTTATGCAAACTTAAGGGTTGGAGTCCAGAGTGAATCTGACTGGTTCTAGAACACAGAACATAGAACAGTACAGCACAGTACAGGCCCTTCGGCCCACGATGTTGTGGCAAACTTTTACCCTAAACCTAAGGTCTATCTAACCTCCACCGCTACCTTATACTATCATCTATATGCCTATCTAATAGCCGCTTAAATGCCCCTAATGAGGCCGACTCCACTACCCTCTCCGGCAATGCATTCCACGCGCCCCTACCGCTCTCAGAATAAAGAACTTACCTCTGACGTCTCCCCAATATCTACCTCCTTTCACTTTAAAACTATGTCCCCTCGTAAAAGCTACCTCCACTCTAGGAAAAAGTCTCTGGCTGTCTACTCTATCAATACCTCTGATCATTTTGTACATCTCTATCAAGTCACCTCTCATCCTTCGTCGTTCTAAAGAGAAAAGCCCTAGCTCTCTCAACCTTTCTTTGTAAGACCTTCCCTCCATTCCAGGCAACATCCTGGTAAATCTTCACTGCACCTTTTCCAACGCTTCCACATCTTTCCTATAATGAGGCAACCAGAACTGGACACAATACTCCAGATGTGGCCGAACTAGGCTTTTGTATAGCTGGAGCATAACTTCACGGCTCTTGAACTCAATCCCTCTATTAATGAAAGCTAACAGACCATACGCCTTCTTAACAACTCTATCCACCTGGGTGGCAGCTCTCAGGGAACTGTGAACATGAACCCCAAGATCCCTCTGCTCCTCTACACTGCCAAGAATCTTTCCATTAACCCTGTATTCTGCTTTCAAGTTTGTCCTTCCAAAGTGAATCACCTCACACTTTTCAGGGTTAAACTCCATCTGCCACTTCTCAGCCCAGCTCTGCATTCTATCAATGTCCTTTTGTAACCTAGAACAGCTCCCCGCACTGTCCACAACATGACCCACCTTCGTATCATCCGTGAACTTGCTAATCCATCCTTCCACTCCTTCATCCAAATCATTTACAAAAATCACAAATAGGAGAGGACCCAGAACAGATCCTTGTGGTACACCACTTGTAACTGAGCACTATGTTGAAAATTTTCCGTCCACTACCATCCTTTGTCTTCTAAAGGTCAGCAAATTCTGAATCCAATCTGCCACATTTCCCCCTATCCCATGCCTCCTTACCTTCTGCATGAGCCTACCATGGGGAACCTTATCAAACGCCTTATTTAAATCCATGTATACCACATCCACTGTTCCACCTTCATCCACGTGTTTGGTCACCTCTTCAAATAATTCAATAAGGTTTGTGAAGAATAATCTACTCCTCACAAATCCGTGCTGACTATCATGAATCAAACTGTGCCTTTCCAAGTGATCATAAATCCTGTCTCTCAGAGCCCTTTCCAATAATTTGCCCACCACTGATGTAAGACTAACTGGCCCTGTAATTTCCAGGGTTATCCCTGTTCCCTTTTTTGAACAAGGGAATGAATTTTGCCTCTTTCCAATCTTCCGGCACTATACCCGTGGACAGTGAGGACGAAAAGATCATCGCCAAAGGCCATGCGATCTCATCCCTCGCTTCCCATAGAATCCTTGGATAAATCCCATCAGGCCCGGGGGACTTATCTATCTTCAACTTCCTCAGAATTCCTAGCACATCTTCTTTACTACCATCAACCTCCTCTAGCCTACCTGCCTGTTTCACAACGTCCTCTTCTACAACTAGGTCCCTAGTGAATACTGAAGAAAAGTATTCATTAAGGACCTCTCCTATCTCTTTAGGCTCTGTGCACAAATTCCCTTTACAATCCTTGATCGGCCCTACCCTTTCTCTGGTCATTCTCTTGTTCTGCACATATGTGTAAAAAGCCTTGGAACTTTCCTTGATCCTATCCGCCAAGGTTTTCTCATGCCCCCTTATAGCTCTCCTAAGCCCTTTCTTCAGTTCCTTACTGGCTAACTTGTATCCCTCTAGAGCCTTTTCCATTCCTCTTTTCCTAAACCTTACATAAGCTTCCTTCTTCCTCTAAACCAGTCGTTCAACCTCTCTCGAGAACCATGGCTCCCTCACTCGACCGCATCTTCTCTGCCTGCTAGGGACAAACATATCGAGCACATGCAATATGCATTCCTTAAACAATCTCCACATTTCTGTGGTGCTCTTCCCTGACAGCATCTGTTCCCAATTTATGTTACCCAGTTCTTGCCTAACTGAATTGTAATTACCCTTCCCCCAATTGTAAACTTTACCCTGCCGTACGTACCTATCCTTATCCATGACTATCATGAAAGAAACAGAGTTATGATCGCTACTGCCAAAATGCTCTCCTACCAACAGGTCTAACACTTGGCCCGGTTTGTTGCCAAGCACCAAATCCAAAGTGGCCTCTCCTCGTGTTGGTCTATCTACATACTGTGTCAGGAATCCTTCCTGAACGCACTGGACAAAATCTGCTCCATTTAAACTATTACAACTAAAATGTTTCCAATCAATATTTGGAAAGTTGAAGTCACCCATGACTACAACCCTGTGACTTCTGCCCCTTTCCAGTATTTGCCTCCCAATCCGCTCCTCTACTTCTCTGCAACTATTAGGGGGTCTGTAAAAAACCCCTAACAAAGTGACTGCTCCTTTCTTGTTCCTGACCTCAACCCAAACTGACTCTGTAGACATATCGTTCTCGAATGGCCTTTCAGTAGCTGCTATACTCACCCTGTCTAGCAATGCCACTCCCCCACCTCTTTTTCCACCCTCCCTATTTCTTTTAAAGCATCTAAATCCCGGAACTTCCAATAACCATTCTTCTCCCTGAGTTACCCAAGTTTCTGTAATGGCCACAACATCGTAGTTCCAAGTACCTACCCATGCTCTAAGTTCATCCGCTTTATTTCTGACACTTCTAGCATTGAAGTATACACACCTTAAACCATCTCTGTGTCCACAATTACGCTCCATCGACCACATTTCTTTATAAACCCCTCACTTCCTGTTGTGTCTGTTGGAAGGCTGAATAGCTCATCCTCTGAATTATAAATCCGGTTCCCCACCCCCTGCCAATCTAGTTTAAACCATCCCGTACAGCTCGAGCAAACCTCCCTCCCAGGATATTTGTGCCCTTCCGTTTCAGGTGCAACCCGTCCTTACTGTACAGGTCCCACTTTCCCCAGAATGTGCTCCAATTATCCACTTAATGGAAGGCCTCCCTCCTACACCAGCCCTGTAGCCACGTGTTTAGCTGTACTCTCTCACTATTTCTTACCTCGTTATCACGTGGCACTGGTAGTAATCAAGAGATAACTACCCTGTTTGTCCTGGACTTCAGCTTCCAATCTAACTCCCTGTACTCGTTTTTCACATTCTCAGTCCTTTTTCTCCCTATGTCATTGGTACCGATGTGTACCACAACTGCTGGTTGCTCACCCTCACCTGTAAGGATCTTGAAGACACAATCCAAGACATCATGGACCCTGGTACCCGGGAGGCCACATACCATCTGTTCATCTCGTTCGCGTCCACAGAACCGCCTGTCTGTGCCTCTTACTATTGAATCCCCCACTACAATTGCTCTCCTATTCTCCCCCCTTCCCTTCTGTGCCACAGGGTCAGGCTCAGTGCCAGAGTCCTGTCCGCTATGGCCTTCCCCTGGTAGGTTCCCCCCTCAACAGTATCCAAAATGGTATACTTATTATTGAGGGGAACGGCCACAGGGGATCCCTGCACTGTCTGTCTATCACCTTTCCCCTTCCTGTCAGTCACCCAGCTACCTTTTTCCTGTACCTCGGGTGTGACCACCTCCCTGTAACTCCTCTCCATCACCCCCTCAGCCTCCTGAATGATCCGGAGTTCATCCAGCTCCAGCTCCAGTTCCCTAACACAGTTTGTGAGGAGCTGCAGTTGGGTGCACTTCTAGCAGGTGAAGTCAGAGGGGACACCAGCAGTGACCCTTACCTCCCACATCCTGCAAGAGAAGCATGCAACTGCCCCAGCTTCCATTCCCTCTACTCTAGATGTCCAGAAGAAAAATTTCAAAAAAGCCTTACCTTACCAAACCTCCACACTGTATTTTTTGGTTAGAGGAGGAGGATGGGTGGGAGACACTACATGTGTAGTGTTTCGGGTTTACCCAATGCCCGAATTTATCTGTTTCTTCCTGGCTCGCGTTCCTTCCACACACTCGCCGCTGAAAACAAGAGGACTGCTTGCTGCACGAGGTAAGTTTTTATACAGGGAGAAACAAAAACTGCCTTACCCTCCCATCGGCACTCTGGCTCGCACTGCTGCCGCTGAAAACAAGAGGGCCGCTTGCTGCACGAGGTAAGTTTTTATACAAGGAGAAATTTCAGATTCTCAATGACTTTTTTTGTATAGCTGTTTCTGTGAGGACTGGGCGATGACATATTTTAGAGAGAGAGAGAAAGAGAGAGAGAGAGAGAGAGACAATCGAGACTTCAGCTTCTTTTCAAGTATCTGCTAACACCTCCATTGAAATACTGGTTCCAGTTTATATTTCTGAGAAATTACTTTGGGACAGTGCGATAACTGAAGCCTAGCTGGACTTCAAAGTGAATCTGCAATCACTGAAATGACCACACTGGTACCGACCTTCATCAGAACCTGGTGGCCATTTAATCAGATGTTTATTTTGATTGGTTCTGATTTGGATGTTGCTAAGATATTCCACTGTTCCAAACCAGATGTAGGTGGACTTTCCAGGGTGCGCACTCTCCTGAATACCGCCCCATGAGACCTCTTAGTAATTCCAGTAGGATTCCTTTGCTGTCTGGAGTCTGCATACCATTACCAACTACAGTGGCTTGCTGGCCCAGATCCTGAAGAAAATTTTAACCATTTGTCCGAGGCTTGGCTTTGTTTTGGGGTTTTGCTGTGGGCTGACCTAGTGTCCCTCTGATCAGGATATGTCCTGAGTGAGGCTATGGAACTCGATTGGTGTTCCCCAAGCTCAATCAGCCTGGCAAGGGTGTCCACTTCCATTGGAATATCCTGCAACTCCTATGCTCCACTTTGCCGCGTTTTCCAATGATAAAGCCAGTCGTAGTGCCTGTCTGAAGTCCAGCTAGGCTTCAGCTATCGCACTGTCCCAAAGTAATTTCTCAGAAATATAAACTGGAACCAGTATTTCAATGGAGGTGTTAGCAGATACTTGAAAAGAAGCTGAAGTCTCGATTGTCGCTCTCTCTCTCTCTCTCTCTCTAAAATATGTCATCACCCAATCCTCACAGAAACAGCTATACAAAAAAAGTCATTGAGAATCTGAGAATTTTGATAACTGCAATTTTCACTGTGACAAACTCAATTCAAGAAACCAGCTAATCAACTTCAGCCTCAGGTTGAAATATTACACCTTAAAGAGAATGAAAGGATTCTAAACAAACTGTATGTTATCTTCCTTTAAATGGGGCACTATTCCCTTTTAACTTTGTATGCATGCTTGTCCGTGACTGTATGAAAACCATGTGTTTGACAACACATTTTTTATTCATTTCCTTGGCTTTCATAGTTAATGACATTGTTCTTTCCCTCATTGAATAAAGTCATGTTAATTATCTTATCCAGAGATAGTGGGAACTGTCGATGCTGGAGTCTCAGTTAACAAGGTGTAGAGCTGGATGAACATAGCAGGCCAAGCAGAATCAGAGGAACAGGAAAGCTGACGTTTCGGGTCTGGACCCTTCTTCAGAGATAACCATTTCTGAAGAAGGGTCCAGACCCGAAACATCAGCTTTCCCACTCCTCTGATGCTGCCTGGCCTGCTGTGTTCATCCAGCTCTACACCTTGTTATCTCTTAATTGTCTTATCATTGCTTCTAAAACAATTGACTGGATTTTTTTAAAAATTGGAGAAAGATGTGATCTCATGGAAAAGAACTTATACCTTTGTTGTGAAGGAAGGTGTTGAACATAGGAGAGACAACTTACTCCTTAACTGGACACAAGGAAGAAAAAAAGTGAGCGGAAATAATTGGACTGCTTTGAATCAAAAGGCATAATGGGCCAAATGCCCTTTTTCTGTAAATATATCAGGTCCAGTGACCCTTCTTCAGAACTCAGTGTAATACCTCTTCAAGGTGTGCATAGTTCTTCAGTTCTGAAGAGGGGTCACTGGACCAGAAACGTTAACTCTGCTTTCTCTGCACAGATGCTACCAGACCTGCTGAGTTTCTCCAGCAATTTCTGATTTTGTTTCTGATTTCCAGCAGGCCCAGTTCCTTGGTTTCTTTTGCCCTTTACTGTGCTCTATCATTCTGTTATTCTTTGATACGGCATGTCATTGAATTGTCTGAACTTGGAACTAATTGACAATACATTCAAATACAATGAGTAAAATTGTAATTGGGGTTGCTCCCATGGAGTTATAGGAGGACCATTATGAGACAAGGGTTGAAACTTGCTGCTAGTAATCAGTAGGAGAAACTTTACTCTGCATATAGCCTTATGTGGAAATGTACTGTGCTGACAGAGGATTAAAAACCAAAGTGTTTCAATCTTTAGCATTGGTAGTTCCACTTTTTCAATAACTTAATAAATTTAACAAAAACTGGAATATTCATATCAGTGATAATCAATCATGAAATGGTATATATGCAGCCAGCAGTAATTAGGATTGATTTTCCATTTAAACATGGCATTTTTGGTGAAGTATTGAAGATTTTGTTCTTATTCCATGACTTGTCATTCTAATTTGTCAGAGAATACTCCTTGTATAATATTATTGTGTCACATTTATTTCCTTACAGGATTTCCTCTCAATAGCAAGCAATGCAACACTAAACGACATAAATAACGAAGAACAAAACAACTTCCATTCAAGCATATTGATGAGATCTGTTGAAAAATTCAGTGAAGCATTTCAATCTCCTGAGGAAAACTACACATTGAATCTTCCAAACATTATGCTTAAGGGGCAAATGTTTAACACTGTTCCCTCAAAAGGTTATCGTGAGATCTTTTCTGAAAATTATACAACTACAGTAGAGATAGAAAGCAACAGTTTGAAAGATAGAGTAAATAATAACTCTTTCACAATATCAAGCATCATATATTCGAACTTAGATCAAAGTTTATCTGCAAAAAACAATCTACCAAATGATGTTAAAGATTACTTTATAAATAGCCTGGTCCAATCAACTACATTGAAAATTAACAGTGGAACAGAGAACATGAACTCCAAGATTACTATCAACATGTCTTTCTCTCCAAGATCAGAAACAGGCAATCTGAAAACTGCAAAGTGTGTTTTTTGGAATTATGATCTCTTTGAAGGGGAAGGTGGCTGGTCAGATGAAGGTTGCAAATCAGTTTTTACTGAGAAAGGAACAAACTGTACCTGCACACACTTGACATCATTTACTGTGCTCATGGCTAAAAAGAAAATAATTATTCCATTTATTGAGGAAATTACCTACACAGGATTGTCCATTTCCATTGGGTCCTTGATATGTTTTATCACTATTGAAATTGTTGTGTGGAACACAGTCATTAAAAACAATGTCACCCGTTTTCGTCATACAACCCTCATCAATACTGCTATTGCTTTGTTATTTGCCCAATTGTTCTTTCTGCTTGGTTCAATTCAACCTGTTAAAGACAATGAAACCTTGTGTACAATTGCTACAATTTTCACCCACTATTTTTTCCTTTCTGTATTCTTTTGGACATTGGCTCAAAGTTTAACACTTCTCTATCGGCTTATCTTTGTTTTCCACCAGATGAGCAAGACAACCTTTATGTCATTTTCTTTTATTCTTGGCTATGTTTGCCCCTTGGCGGTAGTGATTGCTGCAACGACACACTTCATCAGCAAAGGCAAATACAAGAGAGAAGACATATGTTGGCTAAATGTCAGTCCACTTGGAAAAGTCACTGCCTTTGATACATTTATCGTACCAGTTGGATGCATTATTGGAATCAATATGTTTATCCTGACAGTGGTCATTGTGAAATTAATGAGGCCATCTGTATCAGAAGGAAAAAACAAGGAGGACAAAGAAACAATTAAGAAAATCATTAAAGCTGTCCTTATTCTTACTCCAACTTTTGGATTGACTTGGGCCATTGGATTTCTCTTAACTGAGGATAATTCGTATTTTCTCCATTACGCGTTTGCTATTTTAAATTCAGTTCAGGTAAAGTACATCTATGCTACAACTCTGTAGTGTTTGAGAATGATCTGAACTTTGAAAATGATAATGGAGTGTAATGATGTTTAGCCATTTCTCTTTCAGGGTTTATTTATTTTACTAACTTCCAGTATCACAGAGACAAAGGTAAAACATTTTGAGCTTTGTTTTGCTAATTTAAGCATTTTTGCTTCTTACGCACACAATTAATCTTAAATGTTTATTTCTTTCTGTTAATTCTAGGTACGGGTAGCCTTCATAAAGCACTTTAAGTCAATGGTATGTCTTACATTTAAATCTTATATCTCATTATAAGCAATAAGATACATTAGGTAAATTATTGTCTTGATAAAAAAGTGTGGAACAAAAATTTCAACTAAAATGATGCCATTGAAAATTCTTGCATATAATCTTTAGAAATTATTTAGGTTGAAACTTCTTTGGGAATCAGGGTGAGGAAAGACAAGTTAGGGCATGAATGGGGAAAGGGTTCAATAACTAGCTGTTCACTCCAAAGGAACTGGAAGTAACATTTCCTGTAGATTTAGAGGCAGTCAAATAACATCTCCTGGCAAAAGACACACAATCTATAGCCATAATCCAAAAATAAATTATTTTTAATGAACATGTTCAGACATGTTATGACACACCTCCAGGACAGGGTAGGACCTGAGCCATGAGCTTCTAGCACAGAGGCAGGACCACTACTGTAACATTATGATTCATTTTGACAACAAGCTGGTATGTATAACCCCTTCGTGAAGCAGAAGGAGCGCAGAAAAGTGTTTCCAGTCGACTGTATGTCTTGAAACATCAGAGAGGCTTAGAGAAAGCAAATGAAGACGCCTAGTTACTGATAGTTTTTATAAGATTTCCAATTGGTTTGGTAGGCAAAAGTTCAACAAGTGTCATTTTTTAAGCTTGCGCCTTGCCCCGAACTTAAATGTAACCTAGTAGGAAAGAGAAAAAAGTTATGTAATTACATAGCACCTTGCAAAAGCTCAGAAGTTTCCAGATCACTTTGCAGCAGCTAATTAACTATTTTTGAAGGGTCGTCCCCGTTTCAATGTAGGAAATAGTTTGGGCACAACCAGATTTTACAATTAACCATCAGGTAATGACCAAATAGCTGGTTTATACTGACATTGATTAAGAAATAAATACTGGCCAGAATATCAAGGGAACTCCTTTTGTTCCAAAAGTCTCATGGGCTTTTTAAGCAGATCGGACCTTTGGTGTCAAAGGTTAAAGATAGCACTTCAACAGTGCAGCGTTTGCTGACTATTGTGCAGCAGAGCCAAAGCTGTCAGCATCCTGACAAGTCCTCAATACAGAAAGGGAGATAGTGTCAGACTTGTGGATTACTGATGGTGGAGAAAGTCAGTAGTTGACTTGGTCCATTGTACTTAACCATGGTGCAACATGTGTCTGTGTGGGTTTCCTCCGGGTGCTCTGGTTTCCTCTCACAGTTCAAATGTGTGCAGATTAGGTGAATTGGCCATGCTAAATTGCCCATGTTCAGGGATGTGTAGATTAGGTGGGCTATAAGGGAAATGGGTCTGGGTTAGATGCTCTGAGGATCGGTGTGGACTTGTTGGGCCGAAGGGCCTGTTCCCACACTGTAGGGATTCTATGATGACCTATGATGATTTATGGGTTCTGAAGGACTGTCGTATCAGAATTGAAATATTAACTCTGTTTCTTTCTCCACAAATGTTGCCAGACTTGTTGAGTTTCTCCAGCATTTTCAGTGTTTGTTTCAGATTTCCATTATCTGCAGTATTTTGCTTTCATTTGAGAGCAACAATTCTGACTGCGTTCACTATTGAATAACAAACTCTCCCTGTGCAACTGGAATACTTCTGTGCTAAATCACAGTCCAAATTTGTTGATTGAAGAGCATATAGGGTGGATTTAATGTCACCTCCTCCCCTTACCCAGAGAATGGTCACAGTAGCAGAACAATTAATATGGTGAGAAGGTATGGGATGGGCAGCGTCACATTCCCGTCTGCCTCCAGTTAAGCGCAGGGTGGAGGAGGTCAAGGTTAGTCTACCCACCCTAGGCCAGTTGAAGCCATCAACTGTCTAGTTAACAGCCAGTTAAAGGCCTCAGCCCTCTGCGACTGACATTCTACCAGCAACAGCATAGGATGCACCACGGATGCCTGCTTCATTGAGCCCATTATCCATGTATTTGTGCTGCTCATCTTTCCAGGTTTCATGCAATACCAGCAGTGACCACCAGAGGGAGTTAAATATTCCAGACCATAATGTTTTAGAAAGGATAGGACGGGAATGAAGGGTAGTGATAATGAATGCAGAATTTGGGTTTGATAGCACTCAATAATTGGCTGCTATCGGGGGCAAATGTTTGTGTGTTCATGTCTGCCAGGGCTATCAATTGAGACATTAGCAGACATTAGCGCTGTCAACACACTGAGCAGTCAAACTGTGGCTTGAAACAGCAGGCAGGGAGCAGGATGAGTTGGACTGGCAGAGCAAAAAGGAGAAGGAAAGAGGTAGAACGTCTTGCTTGTCCTTTTCTGCGTTGGACATATATGGAAAGATATTCAGTGAATGAGATGCCAACACCACAACCCCAATTCCCATCTACTAACACAACAGCAGCTACACACTGCTTATCAACTGTGTCACTGATCTGTAGCAACGGTGAAATAAAAGCCAATGTAAAATAAACATTCTAATCCATATACATAAAAGAAGTCATGCAATATCACATTCAAACCCTTGTACATTGTTTTGGGTGCTGTTGTCTATCCTTAGCCCAACAGAGTGCTACCACAGTAGATAAAGAAGAGTGATGGAAAGTTGGTCAATTTCGGTGAAGAAAACTACAGATAACTTTGGAGATAACACAGTGTGGAGTTGGAGGAACACAGCAGGCCAGGCAGCATCAGAGGAGCAGGAAAGCTGATGTTTTGGAACGGGACCCTTCAGACTTTCCTGTTCCTCTGATGCTGCCTGGCCTGCTGTGTTTCTCCAGCTCCACACTGTTATCTCTGACTCCAGCATCGGCAATTCTTACTATCTCTGAGATAACTTTGGAGGATGACTTTGAGCCACTCTATGCCTGATACAGACTGCACCATTTTGGAATGTTTGAAAGCAGTCTGTCTAACTGACAAGCAACAGGAGGGGTACTGAAGTCATGGCAAGGGTGGGAGGATGAACACTGGTATCCTGAGAAAGGGGACCAGTTTTGCGTTTCATGGAACTACATTCCCCAAAATAGTAGCCCTGTAATCCTGGTGATCTGGTACAGCGCAGATTAGTCAAAAGCTACGAAATGTAGCAGACCCCTTGGAACACTTCCAGAATCATGATAGCAGTAGTGTGAGCCTGCATGACAACAAGCTGACCCAGCATACCTTCAGCCTAAGTTTCCAAAACAATACTCAGACTTTTGGGAAATCTACTTGTATTGCAACGGAGGCTCAGACTTTTGCATTATAGAACGTAGAACGATACAGCAGAGGAACAGGCCCTTCGGCCCATCATGTCTGCACCAACAATGCTGCCATTCTACACTAATCCCATCTGCCTACATATGGTCCACATCCCTCCATTCCCCACCTGTTCATGAGTCTGTCTAAATGCCTTTTAAATGTTGCTATTGTATCTGCTTCTACCACCATCCCTGGCAGTATATTCCAGGCACCTACCATCCTCTGTGTAAAAAACTTGACTCGCATATCTCCAATATTCTAGTCAAAATAGTCTAGGTTTGTTCAATCTCTCCTTATAGCTAATGGATTCTGATCCAGGCAACATCCTGGTAAATCTCTTTTGCACCCTCTCCAAAGCCTCCACGTCCTTTCTATGGTGAGGTAACCAGAACTGCACACAACACTGTGAATGTAGCCAAACTAAGGTCTGTACAGCTGCAACATGACTGGCCAACATTCGTCCCAAAATCAAGTTGGGTTGCCATTTTCAAAACTCCATGAAGTCTCCCCAGTCCCATGAAAATCTACCCCTTGTGTCAGAGAAGAGGATAATATAACTGACATTTCTTGGAAATTAGTCAAGGACTGGAATTCCTCAAAGTTAATGTCAACAAGAAAGAGGAATAGAAAATAAAATAATGCTAAATTGGCAAATGCCTAGAACATGATATTTTCCAACTCAGGGGTTTAAATAAAGAAGTTGCAGATGCTTTAGTCATAACTTGCTAAAGGTCTGTCAATTCAGGGATTCAGATTGAGTAATTACAAATGTAGATCTAATATTTCAAATACAAATTTAAAAAGAGTAGGTCATGCATAAAATCTAACTGAAAGGATTTGAGGAATTCTAGACCTGGTTAGGACACTGTTTGGGGAGTGGAAGACAAAGTATGGATAATAGGAATTGAAAGGGATAACTACTAGTACTCTACTTTCACGTGAGGGAAAAATTAGATGTCTAGTTTGAGTATCCTTTTGATGGCCTCCCAAGATAATGCGAAAAGATATAATGTGTGCCCTGCAACAGACCTTAGTGGGCTGTTGCTATGATATGTTCCATGGTCTCAAAACAGTAGACACAAACACATTTAAAGTTATCTCTCATCTTTCTCCAATGGAGAACTTACACAATGCAGGTTCAGTTGAGTGCTGTCCATTGTCTTCAAAGGAGCTCAAAACCAGAGACTTCTGCTATTGTGTCAATGCTGAGGTGCTGGTTCTTCATGTTGCTTGAGTTCTCCAATTCTGTCAGTGCAAATATGAATTTGACACCATCTGCATGACTATTAACAGCCATTTCAGTGCTCTTTAGAGTGCTTCCATGATTGTATTTCAAGACTTTGTGAATGGGAAGCTTGGTGTTGGTTTGTGACGAACAGAGCAAGATAGTAGCACAGTGATTGGAGGCTGGACAATGTGAGACAGCAGCAAAATCCATTCAGTCAAAGAGGAGTTATGCACCCCTGGCAGCGTTCGCATGACAGCATTTAGTGGCATGTCCCTGGTCTTTATTTGATGGTTGCAAGACGATAATATACAGCAGTATTCTGCAGCAGAATAGGTCACGTTTGCCAGGTCTTTTTAAAAAAAAATGAATGTGTCTATGTTCTTTAAAACTACTAAAGAGATATTGCAAGTAGTACTCTATGGCTTTAACTTTTTCAGACTCTTCAAAGTACATCTGAGACTGTCTACTCAAAAACAACATCTCATTCAATTAAAAAATAAGGTGAGTAAAATTAGTAGCAATTCCACAGAAGTTTTTGAAACTCAAGAACAGCAAAAGGAAAAAATAACCATTTGGACTATCAGGTCAGTTCCTTAGTGCTGACTCACATATAACCTACTATATTGTGGAAATCATTTAGAGCATAGTCTGCTTTTATCAGGAACAAAAACAAAGTTGCTGGAAAAGCTCAGCAGGTCTGGCAGCATTTGTGAAGGAGAAAACAGAGTTAACGTTTTGGGTCCAGTGACCCTTCCTCAGCCCTGTTTGTACCAATCATGGTGGTGGATTTTCCAATGGACCGAATCACTAACATTAAGACAGCATTGACAAGAATATGCTAGGAAATTGGATGAAAATCTATTCTATCAGACCCCATGTGAATTGTGCAGCATTCATTCTTTCAGAAGGCGTAAAGTTTTCTGATGTATCCAATTATTGGTACAAGCATAGTTATCATGTAAACATAGTGTTAAATTACATTTTGATTTGATCTCATTTATTATTGTCACATGTACTGAAATATAGTGAAAAATATTGTTTAGCGTGCTATGCAGACAAATCCTACCTTGTGCAAGTACATCAGGGTAATAGAACAGAATGCAGAATACAGTGTTACAGCTACAGAAAAGGTGCAGAGAAAGATCAACTCTAATGTATGAGAAATCCGTTGATAAGCCTGATAACAACGGGAAAGAAGCTTTTCTTGAATCTGTTGGTATGTCTTTTCAAACTTTTGTGTCTCCTGCCCAATGGAAGAGGGCGGAAGAGAGTGTAACCAGGGTGGGAGGGGTCTTTGATGATGTGGCTGCTTTCCCGAGGCAGTGGGAAGTGTAGACGGAGTCACTGGAATGAAGGCTGGTTTTTGTGATGGACTGGGCTGTGTTTCCAACTCTCTGTAATTTCTTGTGGTCTTGGGCAAAGCAGTTACCATACCAAGCTGGGGTTTCCCAATCTCAATTTGTTGTTGTGGTGTAGAAGCCCAGAAGAGTGTAATATTTTGAAGAATTGCGATAAGAATTTAGTGAAATTTAGTGAGGCATAACCACTGACATTTTCAATTATTTATCTTACAGATTTATTGAGTTCAATTTTTTTTTAGTTCAATATTAGGAACTATTTAAAGATGTTAACTTGGTACCTAAACCATTGGTCCATTTCAATCAGAAATGAGGAATGAGTTAAAGAGAGTTGGTAAGAACTGCAGATGCTGGAGTCAGAGATAACACAGTGTAGAGCTGGAGGAACACGGCAGGCCAGGCAGCATCAGAGGAGCAGGAAAGTTGATGTTTCGGGTCCAGCTCGACACTGTTAAAGTGAGAGAGGTGTGATCAGTTATTTTCAGATTGGCTGTTTTCAGTTGTGAGTGAGACAACTTATGTGAAGTGTCTAAGAGAGTTTTGATTTCTTTTGTGGGAGTTTGGAGCTACTGGAAATTGGGGATCATTGGGGCTGTATTTTTATCTGATGAATGGGGGCCTTGGGGTCACGGTGAGAAGGAGGTTCTGAGGCTGGACTTACGGTAGACAGATCCATTTGACAATTTTACAAAGCCTCCTAATTGGCTGCCTTTCAGCCTGTCATCCAATTAAAGATGGCGCCCGCCCAGTCACAAGACTGGCAGCTTAGAGACTACAATGTCACTTGGAGATAAATTGCTGCTGATAAATTCTGGAGACATCAGATATGCAGGTAGCCGAAGAAAAGTGTTTTAAAAATTCACAGGCTGACTTTTGGAGGAGAAACCTTCGACCACTAGTAGACCACTTGCCAGTAGCTGGTGCCTCCCCAGATGCCAGAGAGCTGTGACAGCAAAATACACTGACTCCTAACAGGGCCTTTATCTGTGTAAACTGGCTGCCTGCCTCCTTGAGTTAGGCAGCCTGTACATTTCCACTACCACCAATGGTAAAATGCCCCAGTGGCAGCAGCACTTTGAGAAGCCAATCCAAGCTTGTACCTAGTTTCTTTACCAGCCCCTGTGCCTCCCAGCCTGCCTCTTGCAGACTGGTAAAATTTAGTCCATTCCCTCCAGAATTGACCATCTAAGTTAAAGTGCAACATGAACATTTTGTGTAGAAAGAGAAATGTGACTGACCACCTGCATAGCCAAATGGAGATTCCCAGAGTTGTTGGAACTATTGGTTAATAAATTGGCCTGAATCTTATCTCTCAGGCTGAAAGGGTTATTCAGACAGGTTTCCTACTCTGTAAACCTCTTACGCAGAGACTGGCTGGAGCAAGGGCCCTGCCTCAGTGCATCAACACCTTGTGAAAAAACAATAGCACAAAACGCAGCACTCCTGCCCTCACTCCTCATGGTCACTCCCAAAATACCCATGTCCCAACAATACACCTCGGCATCCCTATATCCCTTATGCCCTCTATGACTTCATGACCCTCTCACCCCTATGGCCCTTCAAGCCCTCCATGCTTACCTCTGTACCATGCCCATGGTCCTTCATACCCTCAATATCAAGTTAATTCTCTAGTATCCATCCCAGCATATCTCCGTGAACCTATCTCCCATGACTCACAATAATTCCTGAGCCACCACATTTTCCATGCATTGTAACCAATGCTCCTCACCCATCATCTTTGCCCTATGCCCACAGTATGCAACATTGGCAGATATCAATACCCATGCTGAGATTAAATAAAGTTCTTAAGTTTTTGAGAAGATTTATAGCTTGGGTTGTGGATAAGGTTGTAGACTTGCTCGCCAAGCAGGTGTGTTTGGTTGCAGACGTTTCGTCACCCTGCTAGGTAACACCATCAGTGCGCCTCCGGTGAAGCATTGGTCTTCTGTCCCGCTTGTTAATTACATGCCTCGGTTTGCTGGGGTGGTTGGTATTACTTCCGGTTCTGTTTTTCAGCGGTTTGTATATTGGGTCCAGTTCATTGTGTTTGTTGATGGAGTTCTGTTTGGAATGCCAGACCTCCAAGAATTCCCTGGCACGTCTCTGTTTGTTTCATGCTATTATGGATGTGTTGTCCCAGATGAATTCGTGTCCTTCTTTGTCCGTGTGTGTTCAGACCAGTGAGAATTGGTCGTGTCTCTTTGTGGCTAGTTGGTGTTTGTGTGTCCTTGTTGCCAATTTTCTTCCAGTTTGGCCTATGTGATGTTTACAAAGAGAAATGACAACTTCTCACTGATCTCAATACACACGGACAGAGAAGTACACAAATTTGACTGGGACATCAGACAAAAGCACAAGCCAAACAGAGACATGCCAGGGAATTCCTGGAGGCCTGGCATTCCAACCGGAACTCCATCAACAAACACATTGAAATGGACCCAATATACAAACCACTGAAGAATAGAACCAGAAGTGATGCCAACCACCCCAGCAAACCGAGGCATATAAATAACAAGTGGGACAGAACGCCAATGCTTCACCGGAGGTGCACTGACGATGTTACCTAGCAGGGTGACAAAATGTCTGCAACCAAACACACCGGCTCGGCAAGCAAGTCTACAACCTCAAAGCTCTTAAGTGTCTATTGATGATAGAATATTAAATAAACTCTCATTGATTAAAAAAGAAATTGACTGCATTTAACTTCCTTTAATTCCTTAAAAAAGAAGCATTGAACTCCATTCTCTCATGTCAGAAAATGTATAACTACTTGGACCTGTCAATCAAACTGTGAAATAATAGTAGGCTTCCCACTGTGATAATGGAAGGCTGTGAAATCAGTCATGAAGTATTAATCCTGTAATGATAGACTTATGTCAACTGGTAGGCTTTAAGCTTATGCCAACTAACAGTAATTGCTGAGTTTTTAACACAACAGACAGTTTTGTTTTCAAAAATTTAAATTACAGGAATTTTAAATGCCATGAAAGATTGACAACTCCCTTTGAAAGTTATGCAGACTGTTTATTTTTATAACTCGTTTTGACTTGAATGAACTTGACAGCTCCAATAAGTTTATGCACTTCTTACACATTGCGATGTTTACTTCTAAGAAAACAAAAAGGTGAAATATACCTCTCTGAAAGGACACTTGCATCCCCCCGAGACCGTATCCAAAAGAGTACCTTACCTCTCAAAGCAGCTCTGATAATTTTAGATTTTCTCCTCCCAGGTATAAAATAAATGCACAATTCATTTTTTAGACCACCCATGAATGAAAAATCACATCATTTTTGTCACTGCACTTTAACATGTTCAAGTTACGTCTGTGGACGATTGAAACTATGTGAATATTGGAACCCACATGCATTGCTTCAACTCCTGTCAAAATAGCAGGTGCCATGTTCAGGAGCAGAAAAGATAATGAAGCAGCTATGCTGGCCTGAATTACTTAATTGTAAGTAGGTTTAAGATCTTAAAGGTAGAGTTTAAAGAGTTAGGGACTAAAAATAAAACCAAATCTCAAGAGCGATAACTTTCAAACAGTTTATTATGCCACCTGCTGGGCAGCCCATGAAAAAGAAAATTGAGAAAGTCCATGTGAATAGAACAGAAAGGTGAAAAGGCCCTGTGAACAACAGTCAGCGTAATATGCAAGATTGCAGTGTCATGAGGAAAAAGAAACTGAGGGAATGAACTTGAGGAGTCCCTATAGGAAGCAAAGTGTGAGGAAGTGCTGTTGAGGTATCTGTGAGAGCTTATCATGAATTTTGGTCAATGATCTACTCCCACGAATAAAGAGAGAGGAGTTAAGGATGGAAAAGGAAGAGTGAGAGATAGACCATGCAGAAGATCTAGGTAACATTAACATTTGAGAGCAAAGTCCATGAAATTTCAATTTCAGAATGAGGGCAGCAAAAAGCACCTTAATTGATACATTGATTGTCATAAGTCCACTCAGAAAGAAAGGTGAAGGAGGGAGGTTGAATAAGACTGGGTTTGGTCGATGAGGTTCTTGACTTTGTGCATGCTATTTCCCATACTTCTGCTTTTATCCCTCCTTCCTATATTAATCAATGGGCTCCCCTTGTCCCCACCCTCAACATCATCAGCTTCAATATTTGCAGGTCATCCTCTTTCATTTCTGCCTCCTCCACTGTGATGCTTTCAGCAATCACATCTTCCTCCCCCTCAACTTTCACCATTCTGAAGGGATTCTTCTCTGTGTGATACCCTGGTGCACACCTTTTATATCCTCCCTCCTCACAGTTCAAGACTTCAATTTTCCAATTGGTGGAACAATAATTCAGTTGTACCTCTTCCAATTTAACATATTGTACTTGCTGCTTTATATTGGGGAGACCATACACAGACCAGATGATTGTTTTGTGGAATACCTCCATACAGTGCACAAGCCAGATCCTGAGCTTCTATTTGCCTGTCATTTTAATTCTCCAGCTGGCTCCCACTTTGATCTTTCTATCTGTGGCCTCCTCATAGAATCCCTACAGTGTGGGAACAGGCCGTTCGGCCCAACAAGTCTACACTGACCCTCAGAACATCCCATCCAGACCCATCTCCCTAATCTACACATCCCTGAACACTATGGACAATTTAGCACGACCAATCCACCCAGGCTACACATCTTTGGACTATGGGAGGAAACCCACGCAGACAATGTACAAACTCCACACAGACAGTCACCAAAGGTGGAATCGAACCTGGGTTCCTGCCACTGTGAGGCGCAGTGCTAACCACTGAGCCACCATTCCACTCTACCTCCTGTAGCTCTTTACTGAAGCTGAATACAGCCCAAAAAGCACCTCAACTTTCACCTAGGAATTTTACAGGCCTCTGGCCTCAACATTACAATCCAATAAATTTAGATTGTAGTGTCTGTCCAAATTTTGTTTCAATTTATCTGGTTTGGTTTTCTCTCTTATTTCCTTACCTTTGCTTTTGGACCACATCTATTCAGGATCCAGCTATTCACACCTCCTCCAGATACATTTGTTGTTTTTTCACTTGGCTATTACTATTCCCATTGGCCTTCTATCAGGGAAATAAATTGTCACTTAATCCCTCATGCCCTCCACACAATAACAGACTTTTCTTTTTGTTCTTTATTCTATCTCCCATCCCCTCCACCACACCCCTGACTCCACTCACTTGCTCAAAACACTTGCGTTTCTAACTACCCAGTTCTGCTGAAAGGTCACAACTCAAAAATTAACTTCCTGTGTCTGCAAATGGGCAGCACAGCGGTTCAGTGGTTAGCTCTGCTGCCTCATAGCACCAGGGACCTGGGTTTGATTCCACCCGCAGGCAACTGTCTGTGTGGAGTTTGCACATTCGGCCTATGTCTGTGTGGGTTTCCTCCCACTGTCCAAAGGTGTGCAGATTGGGTGGATTGGCAATGCTAAATTGTCCATAGTGTCCTGGGATGTGCAGGCTAAATGGATTAGCCATGGGAAACGCAGGGCTATAGGGAGACCATGGGTCTGGGTGGGATGCTGTTTGGAGGGTCATTGTGGACTCAATGACCCAAATGGCCTGTTTCCACACTGTAGGGATTCTATGAAATGTCAGCAGAAATGCTGAGAATTTTCAACAATTTATGTTTTGATTTCAGATTTTAGCATCCATAGTGTCTTGCTTGTGTGTTTATGAATTCAGTGATCTCTGATTTGTAAGTCTGCGTACATTTTGCTATATAAGTTAATAGACAGGAAATTATGCCTGAATTTAATTTTCCAGATTCTGATATAATTTATAATTGGCACCAATAATTTAAAAATTTCAATTTGACAATAACAATAGTTTCAAATGATTAGAGATAACAAGGTGTAGAGCTGGATGAACACAGCAGGCCAAGCAGCATCAGAGGAGCAGGAAAGCTGACATTTCGGGCCTAGACACTTCTTCAGAAATGGGGGAGGGAAAAGGGGTTCTGAAATAAATAGCGAGAGAGGGGGAGGTGGATAGAAGATGAATAGAGGAGAAGATAGGTGGAGAGGAACACAGACAGGTCAAAGAGGCGGGGATGGAGCCAGTAAAGGTGAGTGTAGGTGGGGAGTTAGGGAGGAGATGGGTCAGTCCAGGGAGGACAGACAGGTTAAGGGGGTGGGATGAGGTTAGTAGGTAGGAGATGGGAGTGGGGCTTGAGGTGGGAGGTGGGGATAGGTGGGAGGAAGGACAGGTTAGGGAGGCGGGGACGAGCTGGGCTGGTTTTGGGATGCGGTAGGGGGAGGGGAGATTTTGAAGCTTGTGAAGTCCACATTGATACCATTGGGCTGCAGGGTTCCCAAGCAGAATATGAGTTGCTGTTCCTGCAACCTTCAGGTGGCATCCTTGTGGCACTGCAGGAGGCCCAGGATGGACATGTCGTCTGAGGAATGGGAGGGGGAGTTGAAATGGTTCGCAACTGGAACGTGCAGTTGCTTAGTGCGAACCAAGCGCAGGTGTTCTGCAAAGCGGTCCCCAAGCCTCTGCTTGGTTTCCCCGATGTAGAGGAGGCCACAGCGGATGCAGTATACCACATTAGCAGATGTGCAGGTGAACATCTGCTTGATGTGGAA
>NC_063336.1:110578312-110586227 GCF_021869965.1 Rhincodon typus
GATGCCACCTGAAGGTTGCAGGAACAGCAACTCATATTCCGCTTGGGAACCCTGCAGCCCAGTGGTATCAATGTGGACTTCACAAGCTTCAAAATCTCCCCTCTCCCTACCGCATCCCAAAACCAGCCCAGCTCGTCCCCGCCTCCCTAACCTGTTCTTCCTCCCACCTATCCCCTCCTCCCACCTCAAGCCCCACCCCCATCTCCTACCTACTAACCTCATCCCGCTCCCTTGACCTGTCTGTCCTCGCTGGACTGACCTATCTCCTCCCTAACTCCCCACCTGCACTCACCTTTACTGGCTCCATCCCTGCCTCTTTGACCTGTCTGTCTCCTCTCCACCTATCTTCTCCTCTATTCATCTTCTATCTGTCTCCCCCCTCCCTATTTATTTCAGAACCCCCTTCCCCTCCCCCATTTCTGAAGAAGGGTCTAGGCCCAAAACGTCAGCTTTCCTGCTCCTCTGATACTGCTTGGCCTGCTGTGTTCATCCAGCTCTACACCTTGTTATCTCAGATTCTCCAGCATCTGCAGTTCCTACTATCTCAGTTCCAAATGATTGTTCTGTGATCATAATCAAATATTAACAATGAATGTTAGACAGTCATAAATAATTGCACAAAATAGATCTTTCTAGCTGTATAATGCTGTAAGTTTTTTTTAACATTTCTGTATTTATTTATAATCTACTTTGACAAGAGCTGTGAATTGCACTATCATAAAAATGCACATGACCTGCATTGCTATAATTAAATCACTTTCTCCCATAGGTTATACAGAATGGAAAATCAGAAGTTCTACACCAATACACTCGGCAGTTCCTTTGATAATTCTCATATTACATTTCTTAGCAAATAGTATATATATAGGTTATGGCTTTTGCAATATTTTGGAATATCAGATAGAAAATAAGGAACCAATTGAAATGTCTTAATGTGAGTTGAGTTTTGTTTTATTAAATATTAGCTCTAATCCAAAAATGTCAAACTTCATGTGCTAGATTTGGATGTGTATTTTACATAAATGTGACTTATTTTGTCATTTTATATCATATTATTCAAATGTTAGAACTCAATGAGAATGAAGAGTGCACATAAATGTCTCCAATAATAGTAAAGGGAAGTTCAAATATAAACAGCAGAAAAGCTGTTTATCTTTTTTTCTGTAGAATCATCTGTTTGAGTGGAAGCTTTAATTTTAGTTACTGACCTGATTTGTCACTATTGTATGAGGAAAAGGAGGATATATATGGTTCTGATTTACTAGCAGACAAGGACTATTACAATTTGTGATGTTGGACCAATTACAGGTTCAAAGATTCCATACAAATCTACAAATAGCTTCCATGAAAACAATTTGATTTGATTTCTAATTGGCATCAAAGCTGAATTTTAAATGATGATTATATACACATCTTTTGATATTATTACCCGATGAAGAAAAAATGGAAATAAGAATTCCTTCACAGCTCAGATAGTTCTCAAATTCACCAAGCGTTTAATAAGAAATTCCATTTCTAGTCGTGAGGACATCTGAGTCCTACAGAACTTCAGTTGCAAATCAGCCAACCTGAAATTGTTCATTTTCCGGAGAATAAAGGAAAGCACTTGTCCAAAATCAATCTTATCTACTTATTTTAATCCAAACTATCTGGCTTTAAGACACATTCCACACAAGCAATATTATTTTAAATTGTCTTATTAGTAGCGGAGGGCAAGGTAAATGATTTGCAAATGAATAGCATAGAATGAGGAAACATCATTGATGAAGCAGAATCGCATTAAGGTTCGATGTGGTATTTTAATTGCATGGTATTTAGATTAAATATCAGGGATGTAAAATTATTTTGATAAATTAAAATATTTTAACAAATTTGTTGGGAAAACAATTTTTCTTGCTATTTCATATGCTTTACAAATCAATTAATAAAGTAAGTAATCTACTTTAAAAAAGTAAAAACTTCCAAATATCATGAAATTACCTTTGCTATTTCATATAGATGCAAAAGTGTGTGCTTCAGCCATGTTGTAATATTCAGGTGATGGGACAAAAATAATCATGTTTTCAGCATTTAACATTCTAATGAATCAATTAAATGACAATGATTTAATAACCTACTAACATGTTGTCTTCTCTTTTGTTAGACTTTCCAAACAAAATATATTAAATAAACAAGATTACAAAAAAGAATGTTTGCAATAATTTGTGAAAGCTGTCATTATTTTTGTGCCAGTTTTATTTGAAGGAACAAGACTCCAGAAATATGACATCTGGGGGACCAATGTTCTGTCCTGACATTAGGCTGATGGTTAATACAGGGCTCAAGAGCTTAGGAAGAATCTATGCAGCCCATCAAGGGTATGGTGCAACATACTTTTGGCATCCTCAGACAATAATCCCAATGCTTGAACAAGTCAGAGGGCATTCTGCACTTTAGCTAAATCAGGGCCTGGAAAAATATAGCTATTGCCTATGTCTGCTGCAGTTCTAGCCTGCTTCCATTGATGATGCAATCATTCAGAAAAGGTTGAGAGTAATGGAGTTCTGTGCCTGTTGCAATCACCAGAGGCAATGCAATAGTGTAAATATTTTACTAATAGCCTTTACAAGTTAATACAAGACAGAAATCATCACATGTTCATCCCACATACCAAATAAAACTGTCCCTTAAATCAACTCATGAACATTGCCTTATCTCTCCCCATGAATTTGAGTGCTCCCCTAGATACTAGCCTGTTCTACACTGCTGACATTTTTTCAATTTCACCTCCAGTATATCTGTGCAGAAGAAATGGATGAAATTGAGTTATGTGAGAAACCAGGTGCAAGTGGATTAGTTAAGTTGAGCTGGGGCCAGAAAAGTGCATCATTTACAATATTATACTCATCTTGAAAAATCGCAAGAAATTGCACCGTACGATACTGAAATGATGCAGTATGTAAAAGCATAATGTTACAGGAATTGACAGTACAGTAGGAGGCCAATCATCTCATCATGTCTGCACTAGTGAACAGATAGCTACCCAACCTAATCCCATTTTTAAGCTCTTGGTCTGCACTTCAGGTGGGGAGTTACAGATTGCCATGACACTCCAGGTGAAAAATCTTTCCCTTAAAACTCCTCTTATGCTGAATATATGCTCCTGTTTATGGACTCATCAACCAAGGGAAATGGGGACTTCCTATCCAGTCTACTTAGATCTCTCACATTTTTACACTTCAATTTGTTCTCCCTTCAACCTCCTATACTCCAAAGAAATTAGCCCGAGCCGAATAAATCTTTCTTCCTAACTGGGATTCTACAGTCTGGATCTCCTTTATATCCTCTCCAGGGCAATCACATTTCACCTATTTTAAAGTGACCAGCACTGCGCGCAGTAACGCCAGCTGTGCCCTAATTTGAGATTCACAGTGCTGAAAATGCTTCCCTCCATCACTGCACCTAGCAGGCCCTATTGCTGATGTTTAAAGAGGATGGTGGGGGTGGTAGCCATCACAGTGGGTAGCAGTTCATACAGAGTAGTGAGCTGGCATGTCTGTACAAAAGCAGCAACATGCAACAACCTCGGTAACTTGGATGATGAGTCCTATCACTACAAGTGGAATCTCATAGGGGTCTGTGTGCCGCAGGCTATGGCATGAATAGTGGCAGTATGGGATGAGACATTCGGGAAGGCCTATCCCAATGTTGGGAGCATCTTGCTCCGTCTTTTATCATTTTGCCATTCAGCGAAGTCAGGTTCCTGCTAGGCAGCAGGGAGTTGCAAAATGACCGAGATTAAAACTTGTTAGTTGCCCCATGAACATTGCAAATCACCGCAATAATATTCAGTTTTCTAACTTATCAAACATGCTGAACAAGACAGAAGTCAACAAAACTCAACATGGAAGGCAGAGCGATTACCTGGCAAAACACACAGTACTTACGAATCACAGGCTGGTGGTACAGGAGGCAACAGCAATTAGCATCGAAAGGCTACGCAAAGACATATTGTGCGCAGGGACAGGTTCCTGTTCACAGATTAAACCCAGCTGCACGCCAGCACTGCGGGCATGGTCACTCACTTAGCGCCAACCTGCATGCTCGGCACCATCCATTTCCTTACTGGATTTGGGATGCTGCCTTCAGGGGGTCTGTCCTACTGCAGTCTGGGAAGTGAACCAATGTAGGGGCAGCCCCAGCAGTGAGGAGAATCACATATCATCTGTCAGGGAGCTGCAAATGCAGTGGTCAGAGGTTTCATCAGTCATGTCTAAGTATTGCTTGTCAAGGTCATTCAGAGATCTGGGACAGATATAGACCTGGGGATGGGTTTGCTGTAAGGGGGAGCCTGTGATGATCACTGCCAAAAGGGATGAGGGAGTTACGGCTGTATGGGGAAAGCAGAGACATCTGGACAGTGATGCCCTCCAAAGGGGGAGCATAGACGAGCAGGGTGGGCATTATTTGGGTGTTAAGCCAGGGCTCAGGGGCAGGGAGTGCAGCGCAGGTAATTGTTCAATATGGTGGGTCTCCATATGTGTGGGTTTGGTGGAAATGGGCTGTTGGGGTACAGTGAGGATAAAATGGCACATGGAGACTCTGGGACCAGGGCGGAGGAGTAAATATCTGGCAACCAAATGGAGGTGCATGCATTGTCATCACTAAACACGAAATGCAACTGGAAAATGGCTGGGATAACACCGAGGATGAGTGCAGTCAGTATTACAATGGTGAGCAAAAGCTGGACACTAGGACATTAAAGAGGCAAATCCATGACGCAGCTGTTTGCAAACACCAGTGGCATTTAACTTGCAATCATTTCACCCCTCATTTGCAATGCCTGTGGCGTGAAGGAGATCAGGGATCAAATCGTGGTCAAAGGTGATATGCACTATTCCATTGGTTGTTGCACATTGAACATTGGCTGCTCAATGATGTCGAAGTTATTATCAATGGCTTCAAAAGAGGCTAATACTGGCCAAAGGACCCCATTACTCATGTAAGTGTGGTGTGGGAAACACAGACTATTGCTGCATCGTCTGTGATGTAAGATTAACAATAGACAATACTGAATGTAATGAAAAGTTGAGTAATTGATTGATATGGGTCTGAGATGGGAAGAGGGTCGGGGCACAGCAAGCACTCCCTTTCGATGGAATGTGTTGGTCACTCATCTGGCATGGCATCTTCACCAAGTTGCTGCACATGCTCAGGCTGGAGCTAAATGAATGATGGACAAGAGGATCTTTTGGTACAGACCATTGTTCTGCCATTCTCAAATTCTGATCACTTAATCTGAACCATCAACATCTTTTCTCCACCAACACTCTACAAACCCACCACCACATCTGTGCTCCCCCCCCCCGCAACTATAGCATAAATGCTGCCCCCTCCTCACTTCACTTCAGCTCCAATGAAGAGTCATCCACACTCGAAACATTAGCTTGCTCTCTCTCCGTGGAAACTGCCTGACCCATTGTGATCTCCAGCATTTGTGGCTTTCAGTCTAATCCAAAAGGCCTGGCTCCAAGTCCCAGATGCTCCAGAGGCATGTACTAACATTTCTGAGCCGGTTGATTAACAATATCATTGCCCTCACGATCAGGATGCAGCATGTCTCAGAGGTTAGAGAATTGTATTCATCCATTATCTCAAGGGTATGTCACCAGTGACTGCTCATAGAGCCAAGAAACTCTTTCATTTCTTATCATAGAATCCCTACAGTGTGGAAACAGGCCCTTCGGCCCAACAAGTCCACACTGACCCTCAGAGCATCCCACCCAGACCAATAACCCCCATAACCCACCTAATCTACACATCCCTGAACTCTACGGGCAATTTAGCATGGCCAATCCACCTAACCTGCACATCTTTGGACTGTGGGAGGAAACTGGAGCTCCCAGAGGAAATCCACGCAGACACGGGGAGAATGTGCAAACTCCACACAAACAGTCACCCGAGGGTGGAATCGAACCCGGATCCCTGGCACTGTGAGGCAGCAGTGCTAACCACTGAGCCACTGTGCCGTTCCCAACAGAGGTCATTGCCATCGAGAATCGTGGGTCCTGCTGCTGCTGGCTGTAGTCGCCTTCCTAAGAAGGTGAAGGCAGTGGACCAGGAAGGCCAGGAGCAGCAGCAGGTCACTGGTCTCTCAATTGAGGGGCAACCAACTCAGGAACAGAGTGCAGCCCGCGTCCCCGCTCCCGCCAGAGATATGTGGGATCCACAGGAAGCCCAGAGGTCTTTGACCCTGACTCCCTTTCCTGGAATTTGTGTCTGTGCATGAAGCATAGAGAAACCCTCTCTCATTCCCCCCACTTACTGGTGCTGCCTGGGCCTGCTACAGAGGAATTATGCCTTGCTGCAGTGTTCATTATAGGCCTGACTTTGTTTCTTGTGAAGGATTTTGTCTGTATCCACCCGGATGCCAAATGTTTCATCATTGAAATGGTTCTGCTGCTTTCAATGTCCCTTGGCAGTGCATTGCGGTCTTGCTGCAGGGAACCCACCAGAATAGTCTTCAGCAACATAAAGGCAGAGTGGGAAGGGAGAAGGGGAAATGGTGAAACTTCCCAGATGCATCATTAACCTACTGAAGACAAAATTTCTGGAACTTTCCTCATTTGTTTTGGCATTCAGCAGAGGAAGTCTGAGGAAATGCATTCAGACTTACTCTAGAGGGGCCCAGGATATTGTTTGTTAAAAAAAAAGCCTTCCTAGCCAAAAGGTGCTGTGTACAATTTTTAACACTTTACCCCAGATGAACTCAGCAATATTCAGAAATACAGAACTTACAGATCCTGAGGGACATGAATGGGCTGAATAGCCAAGATCTTTTCCCCAGGGTAGTGGCATAGGTTTAAGGTGCAAGGGGAAAGATTTATAAGGGACCTAAGGGGTAGCTTTCTCACGCAGAGGGTGGTGTATGTATGGAATGAACCACTGGAGGAAGTGATGGGAGGCTGGTACAATTACAACATTTAAAAGGCATCTGGATGGATATATGAATAGGAAGAGTTTAGAGGGAATATGGGCCAAATGCTGGCAAATGAACAAGATTAATTTAGGATATCTGGTCAGCATGGACAAGTTGGGCCGAAGGGTCTGCTTCCGTGCTGTACATCTCTATGACTGTGACTCTTTGAGATCTCACTGGCCTGGATGACTGAATGCTATCTGGAATGAGGAACCAATCGACTAATATTGTTTTGAAACAAGCATGTTTTACTTCTAGAGATAGTAGGAACTGCCGATGCTGGCGTCTGAGATAACAAGGTGTGGAGCTGGATGAACACAGTAGGCTTCTTTACTTCTAGTTTGTTCAAGCACATTTTTATTTCAAAATCTTTTAAAGTACAGAATGATTTGGGATCAAGTGTTTAAACATTGACTAGTTCTGCAGAGCCCTCTGCCACAAAAAGCATTGTGTACTGTATGTATTTGTAGATAAGATGAAGAGCTTTGGTCACTGTTCTCATGGCTGAAGATTTGGTGAGTGCATCGGGAGTCACAATGGATGACTTTGCATGTGTAAACACACTGGCCCAAACTGATCCATCTGTTATGGACCCCTCAGCAAATCACATGCACCTTCCTTTCTCTGACTCCCATTTTGCTGCTGACCTCTCAACCAATCTCTATTTGTTCATCCACACTCACTGGACATGATCAGCAGCATTTGGAATAGTCAGTGCAGGTTATAAGTTAATATCCTGTAGAGACTGATTTTTCACTTGCCGATTAACATTGCAATGGCTTCAGGAATTAGAATTCGGTCTAGCTTTCAGCAAACCTTCTCACACATTTAATAAGAGATAGTAGGAACCGCAGATGCTGGAGAATCCGAGACAACAAGGTGCAGAGCTGGATGAACACAACAGGCCAAGCAGCATCATAGGAGCAGGAAGGCTGACGTTTCGGGCCTAGACCCTTC
>NC_063336.1:110586627-110602734 GCF_021869965.1 Rhincodon typus
TCTAGGCCTGAAACGTCAGCCTTCCTGCTCCTACGATGCTGCTTGGCCTGCTGTGTTCATCCAGCTCTGCACCTTGTTGTAACAGACTTAATAACCCTAAATCCCTTTTACTGACAGAGCCTTATCTTAATCCTTTCTAAAAATTTCTGAAATTGCTCCCTTGCCTGTGTTCGGTTCTGCCTATATTTCAGATACAAGAATGCCTTAGCATTGTATTTTTCCTATTGTGGCCTTTAGTTCATAAATGTGACCCACAAGGGGAAGAAATTGGAAAATCACTTGGAATGAGAAGCCTAAGTTGCCAACTCAGGGCTGATCCCTAACTGATCCACAGTTGGATCCTGAGGGCGGGGAGGAGATGAACATGGGAGTGGGGAATCCGAGCTGGGCTGGTAGCAGCTGCAGGCCTCTCACAGAGCCAGGATTAGCAATCCTGTTCCTCATAGAAACATGAAAAAAAACCTTTTCCTGCATCTCTATTGTATCAGGCAGCTGTCGACAGGGAATTGAAAGAACACAAGCTCCTCCTGGTGTTTGAGTGCAATAAATACACTATGGGCCAAAATACTGATATAAAGTCATCCAATAGTGTTCAGTGGCAGACCAGAAAAAATCCAACTGTCCAGTACAAAACCAGATATCTGACCATCCTTATATCTAGCCAAAATTTACTTCATGACCACCAATTTAGCTTCCATTAATCAGACATAATCTCTCCGCCATTTCTTTTGTATTCATTCACGGGATGAGGGCGTCGCTGTCTGGGCAGCATTTGTTGCCCATCCCTAAATGCCCAGAGGACAGTTCAGAGTCAAACACATTGCTGTGGGTCTGGAGTCACATGGAGGCCAGAATGGGTAAGGATGGCAGTTTCCTTCCCTAAAGGACATTGGTGAACCACGTGGGTGTTTCCTGACCATCGGCAATGGTTTCACAGTCATCATTAGACTCCTAATTCTAGATATTTATTGAATTCAAATTCCACCAGCAGCCATGGCAGGATTCGAGCCCTGATCCCCAGAACATTATCAAGGTCTCTGGGTCAATAGTCCAGTGATAATACGACTAGGCCATTGCTGCCCCATTGGTTTAAATTCTCTTTTTAATACAGGAGCCAGCTATGATTCAACTTGTCCAAAAGTTTCATCGTTTTCAACTATTCGACAATACCTTTTAAGTCTTCCCTTCTCAGGACATTAACAAAAAGATGATTTAGGGAAGTCAATTTTTCTTCAGACCGAGAATTTTGATTTCACTAAACATTGACTGTCTCACACACTGTTGCCAGTGTCCACAAATGCAACAATGGGGAAGCTGGCTGGGATCCTAAGGGTACGTAGTGACAAAATGGAAGTCTGAGAGTCTAACAGCAGTAATAGTGGAGCATCAACCCATGAACAATCGAATGACTTAAGATGCAGAAATGGTATGGAAACTGGAATTTTAATTAAAAAAACACAAATACTCTACTGCTCGCTGCAAAGAATACAGTAGCTGTTTGCACAAGTGATAGATGGAGATTGGCTCTGGCTGGAAAAGTGGCAACTTTAAAATGGTCATTCTGTGTATGAATATAAATAGTAATCATTTCCAGTAACCATGGTTGATGTGATTAGACATAAGCACAGTCCGAAATTTACACAATTATTATGTGCATGCAAAGCTATGCTTCTGAAGGCAGCTGCTACCTGATACAACAATCTCTCAAAGTTTCGTGATTCACGAGTAAAACAGGTTTCTGATCAGATATCTCCTAGGAATTGTGTGTTTTTGAAATCATGCTAATTATAGCAATGGCCAGAACTATCACACCAGCGGTGGCTCCAGTCACTACCCCAAAGAGAGAACCATGAATCTGTACTTGTTCACAGTGCTCACCAAAGTACAAGTGTGTTTGAGTAGAGCCACATCTGAAACAGAACAGTGAGAAATATTACTCTCTGTTACCAAAGCTAAAACCATTTTGAGCTGTAACAAATAAGTCTGAGAACATGGATTCAGGTTGTACCCAGCATGATGAAGTTCCGTGTTCATAGAGTGATAGGATGATTTAGCACAAAGGGAGGTCAGTTTTGAGACATATCGTCTGTTTATTTAGTAGCAGAATTTCATCCAGTGGCCTCACCCTGAACAAGCATCTTTTATGAGGTGGCGATAATTTATTTTTGCTTGCATTGGGTTTTCCTGCCTGAATCTTATTTGAAGTTGACAATGAAGGTGGAAAGCATATTAAGACAAACTTCTCCTTTGCACTCAGTCTGGAAGCGAACACCTGAGCGCAGGCCCAAAGATACTTGGGGTTGAAGGAGTCACATGCCTGGGGTGGAATTTAGTGCCCTCCCATGAGGTGGGCTCAGTGGCAAGGGGCATTTCATCAGGTGGGAGGATGGCAGTTGGAAACCCTGCTACCTTCTTCCCTTTGCCCCAATTACATCCAGAGTGGGAAGGTTCTTGTCTGGACTTTTTGCCCCAGTGCCAATGTGGGTCTGTAGTTGACGTTTAATGTTGACGCAATTAATGCCCACTTCAGTACCTTATCATGGTATTAACCCAACAGCAGATAAAGGGTCTCCCCCAAGCTGGAAGTCTGGAAAACACAACCTATTGGAGTGTGTGAGCTTGTGGATATAGTGGCAGTGGTGGAGGGAGGAGGTGACCTGCCCCCCACCACCACCACCATTCAAAGGTGATCATTGGCTAACCGTGGGACTTGGCATCACCCACGAAGAGCAAGTCCCCCGTCATTGCTGCAAATCCATTCCCCATTACCCGCATCGTGCCATCTCTTGGGCCTCAGTTAAGGTGCAATGCCAACAGCTGCCAACCCACCCACAGTGCAAAGGTGCCAGCTTCTTCTGGAATTCACCACTGCTCAGAGTCCTTGATCCTGAGCAAGGTTCTCCGCTAGCCAATCACACGCCTATGGGGCTTCCCCGAAAGAAGGTGACGTGGGCACCTTAGTGACCCTTTAGCTGGTAGCAAGCTCCCGTTACCTCCATTAAATACCTTCCCATGGAATTCTCCACTTTTATTCCATGTGCAACCTCACAGACAATTATTTAATGTGAACAAAACGTGAAAATCTGCACCACCAGCATCTATCGCCAATTCAAAAAGCTGTACAGGTGCCAGGTAGCTTTAGATCAGGAATCCGACGAGTTTGAATCCTGATATCAACTTTTAAAATTAGCTTCAAAACTGAGAGCTTTTAATGGCCATATACAAAGTATTTTATAACATCATAAAAGTTGCTCAATAACTGGAATGAGATACCAACCAATTCCTTTCCTCAGAATATCTTCACCCAAGTTCGGGAATCTCCACCTACCTGCAACTTGCTTTCCCTTTTGTCATAACACACACTCCACCATTTAGACAATATCCAGGGTCACAGAAATCTAGCAAGGGTCTCTGAGGCTCTTGGACATATCCAGCATAATCCACTGCTCGCCGATGCCTTTCATGAAAGCTTTGGAGACGAATTGGAACTTCAGACTTAATGAGTGGAGTCAGATCTTTAAAAAGAAAACATTTAAGTTCAGTAAACGGAATGCACAGATTGATAACAGTTCCCCTCTCTATTTTACTATGCTCTCCTGAGTTGTTCTCAACTTTTATTCAACAGAAACTATTCGCTATCCAATTGAACTCTCCAGTGGCATAAATCTTCAGAACAGACCCTGAATAGTGAAAGTCAAAAAAGTTGTGCGACAATAGTAGGCATCATTTTATTTTGTTGTTAATATCCAGCGATATCCCAGAGGTTAAGGATACTATTAAGTTGGAGAAGGTGCAGAAAAGATTTACCAGGATGTTACCGGGACTGGAGGGTTTGAGACATAAGGAGAGGCTGGATAGACTGGGACTTTCTTCCCTGAAGAGTAAGAGGTTGAGGTTATATAGGTTTATAAAACCACAAGGGGCATAAATAAGGTGAATGGCAAAGGTCTTTTCCCCAGGGTAGGGGAGTTCAAAACTAGAGGGCATATGTTTAGGGTGAGAGGAGTAAGATTTGAAAAGGACCTGAGGGACAACATTTTCTCACAGAGGGTGATTCGTATGTGGAATGAACTGTCAGAGGAAATGATTAATGCAGGTACAGGTACAGCATTTAAAAGACATTTGGACAGATAGATGATTAGGAAAGGGTTAGAGGGATACGGGCCAAATGCTGGCAAATAGGACTAGGTTAGTTTGGAAAACTCGTTAGCATGGACTGGTTGAACTGAAGGATCTGTTTCCGTGGTGTATGACTCAATGACTGTATCTGTGACTGTATAAATGTTGTACTACAAGAGCAGTTCAGGGGCTGGTAATTCTGCGAAGTGTAACTGAACTCATTGAATTCAGCTGCGGACTATTGGTGGTAGAGGACAGTGTAGTGTGAGTGACTGACACAGATTTCTGCAGCAAAGAGCAAGTTCTGTTATCTGCCCAGCACTATCATTTGGACTATCTGCTCTGGGCTGGAGAATGACTTGAAATGGGATGGGTAGATCCAGTGGTTGTGGTACATGTCAACATAAACAAAATATCTAGAAATAGAAAAGAAGCTCTGTTTAGGCAGTATGAAAAGTTAGGTGCTAAATTATAAAGCAGAACCTCAAAAGTTAACAACGTCTAGATTATTACCTGAGCCACATGCAAATCGGCATAGGGTAAATAAGATTAGAGAAATTGATGTGTGGTCTGGTGTGAGAGAAGTGGGCTTCATTTTGAGGAAAATTGGCACTAGTACAAGGGTATATGGGCTGTGTATCATTGGAACAATATATACCAGAAATGTGCAGAAACTGCTGTTCTAGCAAGCCATATACCAAGGAAGTGGAGAGGGATTTAAACTCAACAATGTGGGTGAAGGATCAAGCTGCAAATCAAGGGATAGAGTTGAGGCAGCAGAGGAAAGCACTAATATGAGAGATGAAAGTCAGTGAATAGCAGGAAGGGGTAGAGAGAAAAAAAATCGTAAGGAAACCCCAACAGTCAAGACAAAAGGCTCTGTATCTTAACGCGTAGCATTCGTAACAAGGTAAATTAAGTGATAGTGCACATTGAAGTAAATAATTATGATCTGACATACATTACAGAGACATGGTTACAGGTTGGCAAGGATTGAGTCCTGAATGTTGAGGAGTATCTGACATTAAAGAAAGATATGAAGCAGTAAAAGTTGAGGGATAGCACTGATAGTCAAAGATGGCATTGGTACAATAGTTCAGGAAGACCTCAATTCGGGAGATCAGAATGTAGAATCAGTTTGGGTGAAGATGAGAAATATTAGGGGAAAGAAGTCATTAAAAAAAGTTAACAATAGTAACTACAATATAAGACAAAGTATACAAGAAGAAATATTGTGCTCTTCTAATAATGCTAAGGCAATAATTATGGGTGATTTTAATCTACAGATAAACTGGAAAATCAGATTGACAGTAGAAGCCTGGATGAAGAATTCACAGAATGCTGTTGAGATAGTTTGTTAGAGCAGCATGTCTGAAACCATCCAGAAAGCAGGTTAAACTAGACTTGGTACTTTCTAATGAGACAGAATTAATGAATGACCTCAGAGTAAAGGGACCTCCAGGCAGCAGTAATCACAAATGACTGAAATTTATATGCAGCTTGAAATGGAAAAGTTGGGTCTAAGGCTAATATATAAAACTTAAATAAGGGCAACTGTGCGGCTGTGAAAGTTCAGGCTGAAATGAACTAGGATGCTAAGCTGGGGGATAAGTCATTAGAGAAGAGGTGACAGACATTTCAGCAGATATTTCAAGATCAGAATCAGTGTATTCCTGCCATGAAGAAGGGGATGATGTGTGATTTGTGTTTAACTAAAGGAGTTACGGGAATCATCAAGCTTAAGCAAAAAGCATATAATTGTGTAAAGATGCATCCAGGACAGTAGATTATAAAATGTAAAAAACAATAGAGAATGACTAAAGGGCGAATCATGAGAAATAAATTAGCACTTGAGAGAAAGCTTGTTAGAAACATAAAAACAAGTACCAAAAGATTTTACAGATATTTAAAATTGAAAAGGATAATTAAAATGTGATTTGGTCAAATAGAACTTGAGAATGAGGAATTAGGAGCAGATAACAAGAAAAAGATGGATGAAACGAATAAATATTTCACTTCTGTCTTCACTAATGAGGGTAAAAAAGAATCCAGCAATAGCTATAAATCAGGAGATGGAAAGAAGAGAAGAATTTGATGAAATTATAATAATTAGGAAAGCAGTACTGGGCAAACTTATGGAGCTGCAGACTGACAAACCCCAGGATCCTGATGGACTTCATCCTAATGTCTTAAAAGAAATGGCTAATAAGGTAGAAAATGTATCAGTGTTAACTTTCCAAAATTCTTTAAATTATGGACAGGGTCCATCATCCTGGAACACAACAGTAATAAGGAGACAGGCAAAAGGAAACTACAGGCCAGTCAACTTTTCCTCTGTCTTGTGGAAAGTGTTAAAACTAATCATTAAAGAGCTTATAGTTGGGCACTTGGAAAAGTTCAAAGTAATTAAGAAGAGTCATTATGGATTCGTGTACGGAAAATAATATTTAAACAATTGATTAGATTGTTTTTCAAGGAGTAACATGCACTATGGATGGGGGGGTGCATGTTAATATTTTATACTTGGATTTCCTGAATGCATTTCCCATGATGCCACATAAAAGAGTGTTGAACAAAGTAGAAGCACATGGTGTAATGGTTAACTTACTAGCATGGGTAGAAGAATGAGTGGCTGTAGGAAACGGAAAGTATGCATGAATAGGATTTTTTTCTGATTGGCAGGAGTGTAGTCCATGGATGTCTATGCTGAGGCTTTGGTTATTACTATATATACATATAAATAACTTAGATGAGGGGAGTGAAAGCATCATAGTTAAATAAGCAAAGTGAGTGGCCAAAAATCTAGCAGATGGAAAAATGTGAGAAAGTGTGAAATTGTTCGTGTTGGCCACAAGAATGAATAAACAGAGTATTAAGAGAACAACTGTAGAATTTGAGGAGCAGAGTGATCTAAGTGCTCTAATGTCTAAGTTCCATAATGTTAATTTACAGGTATAGGTCCACTTTCTCTATCGCTGACGTTTGGTAGTGGCAGTGTGAACTTTTTACAAGATGCACTGCAGAAATTCGCCAAGGCTCCTGAGACACCACCTTCCAAATCCACAACCACTTCCATCTAGAAGGACAAGGGCAGCAGTTACATGAAGATTCACTTCCAAGTCACTCACCATCCTGACTTGGAAATATGTTGCTGTTCCTTCAAAGCTACTGAGTCAAAATCCTGGAATTCCCTCCCTAAGGACATTATGGCTCTACCTAGAGCTTATGGAACTGCAGCAGTTCAAGAAGGCAGCTCACTACCACCTTCTCAAGGGAAATTAGAGATAGGCAATAAATGTTGATGCAGCCAGTGACACCCATATCCCATGAATGGATGAAAACTAAAGCAAGTAATAAAAAAGACTAATGGGATGGTATCCTTTATTACAAGAGGAAGTGAACAGAAAAGTCAGGATGTTATACTTCAGTTATAGGAAGCACTGGTGGGAGCACATCTCGAATACCATTTGTATGTTTTGGTCCCCTTATTTAAGTAAGGATGTAAATGCATTGGAAGCTGTTCGGAGGAAATTTACTAGATTGATACCTGGGACAAGTGGCTTGTCTCATGAGAATAGGTTGGACAGATGTTGACAGTGATGAATGAACTAAGTGAAGGATATAAGATGCTGAAAGATCATGACAAGGAGGACATGAAAATTATATGTTGAATTTTCCCAGACCCCAGCAACATGGGCAATGGTGAGTCAGTTGGGAAATATACTGAGAACAGAGGGTGACATTATCAACATCAAGAAAATAAAATCTGATATTCCACAATGAGTTTAACAGCTGGATGAGAATCTTGCTTATGAGCGATGAGAGGCCTGTTTGACTGCATTGATATCTCGTCATTACCTAATTTCACCACAATTATAGCCTGTTTGCTACTTTCCAAGACAGTAGAGAGGGAAACTAGATGGCTCTGCAGCACCATGGAGATGTGGCACATAATTATTGAAGTAAGCAGCATAAAATTAGGCAAGAAAAGATGCCAGGGCTCATGGAGAGAAACACATGAAACTCCCCAAAATTGACATTTTGCTGACTTTTAACAAAACCCTCAGACACTTCTTCCTTTCTCACCCAGACCATGACCCCACATCTGAACATCATCAAGCCATTGTTGCCAGGACTGTCACTGACCTCATTACCTTGGGAGATCTTCACCCCTCCCCCACTGCCTCCAACTTTGTAGTCTCCCAACCCCAACAGCCTGCTTCTACTTCCTTCCCAACATCCAACCAGACTGCCCCGGTAGGCCCATAATATCAGCCTGCTCCTTCCCCACCGAGCTCATTTCCTCCTACCTCGGCTCCATCCTCTCTCCCCTTGTCCACACCCTACCCACCTACATCCATGATTCCTCTGATGCCCACCACCATATGGACAATTTCTAGTTCCCTGGTCCTAACTGCCTCCTGTTCACCATTGATGTCCAATCCCTCCATATCTCCATTCTCCAGCAGGATGGTCTGAGAGCTCTCAGCATCTTCCTTGACCAGAGGCCTGAACATTCCCCATCCACCACCACTGTCCTCCGCTTAGCTGAACTTGTTCTCCCACTGAATAATTTATTCTTTAGTTCATCTCACTTTTGCCAAGTTAAAGAAGTGACTATAGGTACCTGCATGCATCCCAGTTATGCCTGACTCTTTATGGAGGTGTTTGGAAAAATCCTTGTTCCAGTCCTAAACTGGCCCCCTCCAAAAACTCTGTTTTGATTCATCAATGACTGTTTCAGTGCCATTTCATGCTGCTGTCTAGACTGTGAAAAACCAAACACAAACTGGGTGACCGCTTTGCAGATCACCTCTGGTCTGTGCACAAGCATGACCCTGACCTTCTCGTAGCTAGTCATTTTAACAGAGCATCCTACTCACATATCCACGTGTCTATCCTCAACATGCTGCAATGTTCCAGTGAATCACAGAGCAAACTGGAGGAGCAACATCTCACCTTCAAACCAGGCAGTTTACAACCTGATGGGCTCAATATTGAGTTCAACACCTTCAAATTGTGAACCCATTCCCTCCCTTTCTTTCAGCTTTGCTTGTTACATTCTCTGTCACCCTCTCTCCCCTTCTCCAGTGGGGAACAGTGGGAATGTTTTTCCCAGTCTGGCTGTTAAACACACCATTGTTCTGCCATTCACACATTCCAAACACTTAACCTGAACAATCAACATCCTTTCTCCCTAAGCACTCCAACTCCCCCACTATTGCACAAATACTGCTCCCTCCACGCTTCACTTCAGCTTTGATGAAGAGTCATCTAGACTCGAAACATTAGCTTGCTTTCTCTCCATGGATGCTGCCTGACCTGCTGTGATCTCCAGCATTTCTCGTTTTCAATATTTCCTCTTGTGGGTGAACCTAGAACTAGGGAGCCACTGTCTTAAAAATGAGGGATTGCACTCTTAGGACGGAGATGCAGAGAACATTTTTGTCTTACCACAAGTTACCACGATGGCCTAGTGGTATTATCGTTGGACTGTTAATCCAGAGACCCAGATAACGTTCTGGGGACCAGGATTTGAATCCTGCTACGGCAGATGGTGGAATTTGAATTCAATAAATATCTGGAATTAAGAGTCTAATGATGACCATGAATCCATTGCTGACTGTCGGAAAAACCCATCTGGTTCACTAATGCCCTTTAGGGAAGGAAACTGTCATCCTTACCTGGTCTAGCCTACATGTGGACTCCAGATCCACAGCAATGAAGTTGACTCTTAACTACCCTGAGGGCAGTTAGGGATGGGCAATGAATGCTGCCTGGCCAGCAATGCCCTCATCGTGTGAATGAATAAGGAAAAAAAAAAGTTGTGAGACTTTGGAATTCAGCCTCAGAAGGAAGTGGAGGTGGGATCATTGCATACTTTTGAGGCAGCAAGAGATAGACGTTTGTGAGGCAATGGAATCAAAGGTTATCAGGATTGGATGAGAATATGGATTCAGAACACAATCAGATCAGCCATGGTCTTATTAAAAGGGTCTGCCCCTGCTCCATATTTGAATGTTTGTATACACTTACTGAACTCCTTGTGACACTGCATTTAGGCCATTGGACTGGATCCTTAACAGTTACTTCCACACTATGTGTTCCCACTGCCTTTAATCATATGCCTATATGCCTTGAAGCCTCCTTTCCCCCATGAATATATAAGGCCAGTCTTCTTTCCACATCACACGTCAACCTCTGGGTGCAGCAGTTGAAACACTTGGAGCTTCTTCTGTCCCATCTCAAAGTTTCTGGGAATAGATTCACGTCCTGCACAACCCTCAGCGCTTTCTCCAGCCACTACGTGGCTCTCTTTTAAGAGCTACACTATAGGTTTAACTGGTGGCAGGAAATTACAGCTCTGTAACCCCAGCTCATGTGTACAGTTAATGAACTATCTGGTGATTGCTGGTTGAACACAAAGTGCAAGGTTGCTATGCTGAGCCAACTTTTAACAGCTTTTTAATTTAACCCCTATAATTCCTCTTTTATCTCCTAGATTTCCTCCCTATCTCTCCTGAAAATGCTGACTTTTGCTGGAATGTATCTCCATTGGCAGTCATCCAGTGCCCTCACTGAGGGCTGATGTACATTTTAGAATTCCATAGTTGAAGATTATCTGAACTTCGTGAGTAATTTTGTTAATAAATTAACAGATTGGACATTTTATAGTTACTCTGTAGTTAACTAATGATATTTTTGCACAGCACAGATTTTATCCTCAGCAAAACATCTCTCAGCCAGCACTTATTGGTGAGAAGACGGTATGGAATAAATTATCTCAAAGAGAATTTAGCGAGCTTCTACAGCAAAGCAAGAAATGATATCGTAGAATCATAGAACTTTTACATTACAGTTTATAGTATGAAAGGAGACCATTCAGCCCATCATGTCCCTACTGTCTTCTGAAAGACCTAATCAGCTAGTCCCATTCTCCAGTTCTAATTCCATAGTCCTCTAATTTCATCATTTTCAAATAAATATCCAGTTTTCTTTTGAAATCTCCTATGGAATCCGCCTCCACCACTCTCCCAGGCAGCATATGCCAAATCCTAACAATTCTCTGAGTGAAGAAGTTTCTCCTCACCTTATCCCAAGTTCTCTTGCTGACTATCTTGAAATTGTGACCCCTAGTTAATGACGTAACAACTACAGAAAGCAGAATATCCTTCTTTACCCTGGCAAAATTGTTCATCGTTTTGAACACCTCAATAAGTTCACCTCTTAATCTTCTCTGCTCCAAAGATCACCTCTTAATCTTCTCTGCTCCAGAGATTAGTATCCATTGATTATACCTCTAGAAAGCTGCTTAAGTACATTAAAACGTGACTATACTTAAAAGTACACAGTTGTTCAGAAGGTGATTTGGAAGATGCTGAGGTTTTGAAAGGTGCTGCATAAAGGCAAGTCTTTTATCAATACAGAAATAACATCTTTCTATTTACATAGCAAGACTTGTCAAACTGTAACAATATTCACACAGCTAATCTTTGGATTGAGCCACTGTCAAACTTCAACATCAAAAGAGTGTTTTGATAATTGGTTACAACACTGATATTCCAGAATACTTCGACCAATAAAAATAAAGGGAAAAAAACTGAACATCAAATGTTTTCTTGGGCTCTTTTTTGATGTCCACTTAGATTGCTTGATCACAGAATACTCCTGAAATCTGAGCTGACAATAAGGTGTCAAGTTAAGAGAAAGGTGCAAAGCTTTCCCCAGGAGTTCATCTCATGTCACTTCAGCAACACAGTTGCTGCATTGCAGCTGTAGACAACACAACAGTATATTTTCCTTAGTGGTGTCTTTGAAAACATCATCCTGAAATATATTACAATCATAGTAAAAATGGAGTACAAATATTCAACTTCCATCATTTTATACTATTCATGGATGAGAAAATAACTGTTCAAAATGTCAAATGTATGACCTAAAATAATGATGAATGACTAGGTTGTGCCAAGTTCAGAAAATCATCAGTGAATAAGGTTCAATCTGAACCAAAACTAATGCTGTTCTAAAAGGTCACTACAAGTCACGTCTGTAAATCCAGTTGATTCACACCTGCCTGGAAGTTATACTTTGGGATGAAAGGTAGCTGTAGAGTACTCAGCTTGGGAAAAAAAAGTAGTGAGCAGACCTAGTGATATACAAATAAACTTTTATCAACAGATGCTCCGATCAGCAGAAGAGGGAGAAGGAAAATAGATTTGTGAATACTCAGTCTTTCCTCTCTTAGTCACAGGGTTCAGAGCTGGTGAAAAAACAACTTGGAAAAATTACCATTCACCAAGAGATCAAGGTTATCTTCAAGCTTCACCACTCCTGAGGAAACAGTGCAACAACTGGAACTCAGATTCCACTCTTGCAACTCGAGAAATCTAAAATAAATGTTAAGCTGCAACTGCCTTTATTGTCCTGTCTGTGTAGACACCTCTTCCCCTGCCTTCTTTTTACAATGTTACTAGATGTATTTCTGAGGGCGCTTCATGTGATGTTTTCTTACTTTTCTCATGTTTGCCAGGTAATAAACTCCATTCTCTTTCACTCAAACAAAACCTTAGAATTCGCTCTTTTTTGTGATTTGGTTAACTAAGTTTAATTGAAGTGGGATAGCTACATGCCAAGAAATAAATAAATAATGTTTTTATTTTTATGATCAACTTGGGAGGAATGGTTAAGAAATGGCAAGCCAATCACTTGTCCTTATCTGGTTGAAACAAATGAGGTATCTGCTTTTTCTCTGGAAATCTTTTAAAATTGAATAAAAACCGAAAGAACTGCGGATGCTGTAAATCAGGAACAAAAACAAAGTTGCTGGAAAACTCAGCAGATCTGGCAACATCTGTGGAAGAGAAAACAGAGTTAACGTTGCGGGCCCAGTGACTGGACCCGAAACGTTAGCTCTGTTTTCTCCTTCACAGATGCTGCCAGACCTGATGAGCTTTTCCAGCAACTTTGTTTTTATTCCTGATTTATAGCATCCGCAGTTCTTTCAGTTTTTATTAAGGCTAAGAGGAGATTTGATAACGATTTTCAAAATCATGGAATGGCTTAATTGGGAAGATAAGGCGAGGTGGCACGTTGGCTCAGTGGTTAGCACTGCTGCTTCACAGCACCAGGGACCTGGGTTTGATTCCACCCTCAGGCGACTGTCTGCGTGGAGTTTGCACATTCTCCCCGTATCTGTGTGGGTTTCCTCCAGTTTCCTCCCACAGTCCAAGGATGTGTGGGCTAGGTAGGTTGGCCATGCTAATTACCCCATTGTGTTAAGAGATGTGTATATTAGGGGGATGGGTCCGGATGGGGTGCTCTGAGGGGTTGGTGTGGACTTGTTGGGCTGAAGGGCCTGTTTCCACACTGTAGGGATTCTATGATCTATAAGCTGTTCCAACATATGGAAGGAACAAAAACAAGTGATGTGCTAAAATGGCAAGACTGAAATGAGAAAAGAGCTTTGTCAACAGCAAGTAGCTAGGGAATGGAATATGCTGTCTGGAAATGTTTCGGATGCAGCTTCAATAGAAGGCATACAAGGGAATTAGGGAAAAAGTAGGAGATTGGCACGAGGTAATGATGCTCATTTGAAGATGGGCCAAATGGCTGCAACAATTCTGTCATTTCAATATCTTTTTTCTAAAACAGGTCATGAAATCTGGAGAAAGATTCATAAGCAAAAGAAAATGAAAATTTCTTTACCGTCAAACTCAATGAAAATAATGAGGTCGTCATTTTTTAAGAAGCTTCTACGCTGAAGTTGCTTGTGGGACATGAAAGCTGACCAACCAAGGGAAACGCTCTGATAGCAATCACAAGTGGAATCATAGGTTCCAGTGAGCGTAGGCCTGTCCCAGAAGAAAGTGGAATTTCTACCTGTAATTAAATTCATACAGAAGCAAATTATTTCCAAACCACTTTAAACATTACAAAAGTCCTGAGTATAGAAATCTATAATCAAAATAGCAAATGTCAGATAACTCCATGATGTGATAGTTTTTGCTTGAGGCATTCATTGGGTATTCCACGATTCAAACAAATTAAAAATAAATAAAGCATTAGATTGAGAAGACACTGGAACGTTACACCAATGTTGCTTATACAACGGCGAAGAACAAAATGTACATAGTGACAAGTGGATTCACACATGATTTTGCTGATCTTTTCTTCACGACCCCCTGTGGATGTAATTAGTGAGGTTTTTCTTGTAATGAAAATGGTAGCATTGACTATCACGCAGGTAATATTTTTATTCATTTCAGCATCGTCAATAGAGTGGGACAACATATTATTTAAATGCCACTGAAAGTATACTATTACCTTATCAACAAAATAATCAGTTTTCCTCAGCAAATTACAAAGGATTTTTTGATCAATGTGCAACCTGCATTATTTTTCTACATCAAACAGCTCATAAACATTTGGAAGATTTCTCTAGGACCTATGGCTTTGTGATCATAAGAATTTTAGGGAATAGGAAAAGACCATTAAATCCATGGGTTAACTGATCAACTTGGGAACAAACATCAGACATTTCTGATAATCATACAGCCATCAATTGAACGATCCTTGAGTTCACACTGCTTTTGAAGATCCATAGAGTCATAAAGCTGTACAGCATAGAAACAGACCCTTCGGTCCAACTCGTCAATGCCAACCAGGTATCCTAAATTAACCTAGTCCTGTTTGCCAGCATTTGGCCCATATCCCTCTAAACCCATCCTATTCATGTACCCATCCAGATGCCTTTTAAATGTTATAATTGTACCAGCTTCCACCACTTCCTCTGGTGGCTCATTCCATACGTGCACCACCCTCTGCATGAAAAATCCTGGATGAAGAATTGCAGTTGGCTCATCAGTTTTTTTCTCAACATTTGTGATTGATGCAGAGCCTTTCACCAAGGCAGTGCAACCTGAAAATACTAAGCCTTAAAAGGTCTGATGTTCCAGCGCTGATTGTTGTAAACAGTATGCCAAAGCAAGCATGTTCTTGTTTTATGGATTATGTGATCAGACTGACCTCATACATGGGGCTCGGTTAATTTTTAACATTCCCATAGAACCAGCCAGTATCCTGTGGATATCACTTAGTCCACGTGAGAATGTGTTTTAGCAAATGAAATCATGGTTCAAATGACACCGGTAAGCAGCTTAAGAGATAACACAGTGTAGAGCTGGCGGAACACAGCAGGACAGGCAGCATCAGAGCAGAGAGCAGGAAAGTTGACATTTCAGGTCGGGACCCTTCTTCAGAAATCAGAAAGCAGCTTAAACTTTTTTCCCACTAATGTAATTCCTCTTACAGAGGAATACTACAATAATGCCATTCAGGACACTGATATTTGCCTGAACCTCTCCAAAGAATTAAATCATATCCATTAGAACAATCAGGAGTGCTGGAAGGAGAAAAATGGTGCAGTGCCGTGCCTCTTCATTATATTTTTGTGATTTTGCTGAAGCCATTTCAATGCTATTCTGACCTGTGAGCCCAATGAAAGGAGTTCTGGCACAAAGATCCAGGAAAGATGTGCACTTACTGGGGAGGAAACAACACATTCAAGACCTTTGGAGAGGAAAGGGAGATCAGAGATGCAGCATTATTTTGGAAGGGGACGGTAATCAAAAGTGCCCTGTAGTGGAGGTGGATGTTTTGAAGGAGAAAGGGACAAGACCTGAAGAGAGTGTAGGAGTAAATTCCTGTAGAAGCTGGAATCTGTACTGAAAACAAAAAATGCTGGGGTTCGCAGTGGGTCAGGCAGCATCTGTGAAGAGAGAGCAAGCTAACATTTCAAGTCTAGATGACACTTCACCGGAGCTGACATGAAGTGTGAAGAGGGCAGCATTTACGCAATAGTGTGGAAATGGAGTACTGGGGAGAAAGGATGTTGATAGTGCAGATTAAGTGATTGGAAAGTGAGAATGGCAGAACAATGGTGGGAACAAAAACAAAGTTGCTGGAAAAGCTCAGCAGGTCTGGCAGCAT
>NC_063336.1:110642734-110747788 GCF_021869965.1 Rhincodon typus
CATTTTTCTGAAGAAGGGTCCAGGCCCGAAACGTCAGCCTTCCTGCTCTTCTGATGCTGCTTGGCCTGCTGTGTTCATCCAGCTCTACACCTTGTTAACTCGGATTCTCCAGCATCTGCAGTTCCTACTATCTCTGTAAAATCTTTTATTGATTTTTGTTAAACTTCATTGTTTGCCTGTGGACCTAAGTCCATTTCAAAGAATTGAGATTTGGAAACATTCATAAGATGATAATGATTGAGTTGTGTAAGATAGTAGTAGATACTTAGACTCTGATTTCACCACAACACAACTGTCCAGTGTGCATGACATTACTATCAATTGGGGCCTGATGTTTATTGCGAGTAAAAAGTGAATCAAGTTTTTTCCCAAAGTTGAAGACAATTGGTTTACCAATCCACTTACCTGGAAAAATGTGGGAATTTGTCTTGGAATTTAGATATGAGATGTGAAAATTATTTTACTGATCTTTAAACTTTTGACCACCAAGTTAAGTCTGCAATTCAACATATTATTTCTCATTAAACTTTCTGCAGTTTGTTTATAAGGTTTGATTTTTAAAAGACTTAACTGAATTAATGTGGGTGACATGATCACTTACTGTATCACTGACATCATTAGTGCACACACACCTTTGTTTAGGAAACTAAAAGTGACAAAAGCAAGTGGCCCTTGAACAATTATAGAGCTTACCACAAACAATGTATAATACAGAGCTGACCTGCATACAAACCATTGACCTGAATGTAAATAAGTTGTGTGTACAAATGCATGTGGAAGATAGCACATTGGTCCCATGGGGGATTAACTACTTTTTGTACTTCTTTAAAGGTCACTCATTCAAATCCTAATTATATACAGAATAGACTGAACTTAGAACACAGAAACCAGTTCTTCTGCCCAACGGGTCTACACTCTATATAAAATTCATCACATGAGACAGCAAGTTCCAGATCTTAAACATCCTCTGGACAAATAAACTTCTCTCTCTAATAAATTGATCAACAACCTCTCGTGTTGGACTTCTCATCAGAACAGTGCAAGCCCTTGTTCTTGGGAAATTGAAAGATGCCTTAGAGTTTTGGACTTACCTTCACTAAATTCAGGAACATAGGAGTAGGCCATTCAGCCCTTCAAGCTGTTCTGGCATTCAGTGAGATCATGGCTGAGCTGTGGCTTAACTCCACATATCTGCCTTTGGCCCATACCCCTTAATACCTTTCCTTAATAAAAAATTATCTCTCAGATTTAAAATTAACAACTGATTTAGCATTATTGATTGATTGATTTATTGTCACGTGTACCGAACTACAGTGAAAAGCTTTGTTTATGATCAGTACAGGCAGTTCACAGTAAGCAATGATGTACAGATCAAAATGAACTTAGACAGCGGTACAGGTTACATTGCACAGGGGATGGACTAGGCAGCACCAACGTTAGCAAGATCAATCATTATTTGAGTCTGGAGAGTCCATTCATCAGTCTAATAATGACCAGGAAGAAGGTGTTCCTGAACCTGTTCAGGCTTCTGTATCTTCTGCCTGAGGAAGAGGTTGTAGGAGATTATTACCGCAGTGAGATGGGTCCTTGATGATGTTGGCAGCCTTTCTGCAGCAGTGAGCCATGTAAATGGAGTCCATGGATAGAAGGTTGGCTTCTGTGATGGTCTGGGCTGTGCACATAGTTTCTTACAGTCCCGGGCAGAGCAGTTGCCATTACTCGGCCGTTATGTACCCAGACAGTATACTTTCAATGGTACATCAGTAGGACTTGGTGAGGAACTTATGGACATGCCAAATTTCCTGAGCCGCCTGAGGAAGAAGAGGCATTGTTGTGCCTTCTTGACTGTCACATCTACGTGGGCAGTTCAGGACAAGTTGTTGATTATCATCACTTCTAGGAACTTGGTGCTCTCCACCCTCTCAACCTCAGTTCCGTTGATGTAAATGGGGGCATGTTCTCCTTCTTTCTGATCAGTTCAATGATCAGTTCATTAGTTTTTCCAACGTTAAGAGAGTGGTTGTTTTCATTGCACCACGTCACCAAGCCCTCTATCTGGCTTCTGTATTTTGACTCCTTGCTGTTGATGTCCATCCCACTATGATGGATTGTCAGTGAAATTGTAAGTGGCGTTCATTTGGAATTTGGCAACACAGTTGTGGGTGTACACAGAGTACAGTAGGGGACTGTAGGCATCTTTGCGGGACTCCAGTGTTGAGTGTTATTGTGGAGGAGGTGCAGTTACCTATCTTCAATTATTCCATTCTGTGGGTCAGAAAGCTGAATACCCAGTTGCAGAGGATGGAGCTGAGACCAAGGTCACAGAGTTTTGAGAGCAGTCTGGAGGGGATAATGGTTTTGAAGGCGGAGCAGTGGTCAATGACCAAGAGTCTGACGTAGGTGTCTTTCTTGTTCAGATGTTCCAGGGATGAGTGCAGGGCTAGGAATATGGCATCCGCTGTGGTCCTGTTACGTCGGTAGGCAAACTATAGGGCATCGAGGCAGGTTGGGAGATTGGAGTTGATGTGGGCCATGACCAGCCTCTCAAAGTACTTCATGATAATTGACGTCAGAGCTATTGGGTGGTAGTCATTAAGGCACACTGCATGTGCTTTCTTGGGTATGAGGATGATGGTGGTCTTTTTGAAGCAAGTGGGGACTTCGGCTTGTAGGAGGGAGAGGTTGAAGATGTCAGTGAATTCCTCCTCCTCCAGCTGATCTGCACAGGATCTGAGTGCTCGTCCGGGCCAGTCGCTTTCCTTGAGTTGACTCCCAGAAAGACTGATCTGACATCTGCAGTGGTGACAGAGGGAATAGGTCTGTCTGGGGCAGGCATCATCTCGCCACTGGCATTCTGCTCAAACCGAGCATTGAAAGCATCAATTGCTTTTTGCGGAAGGGATTTCCAAACCCTTTGTCTGTAGAAGTGCTTCCTAACATCTCTCCTGAACTAAAACCCTTGCACACTCTTAAAGCTTCATTATGTCATTTTTTTTTCTACAACCAGCAGGCACGATAAAAATTGGAATATACATTGGACAGGGACAAGTCTTTCAATGATTTTATTGCTAATCACCCTGTATAGACCCACCTCAGGTGCGTCACAAACTCAGAGGTAGGGATTCGAGCACTGCCCTGTTGTAAAAGCACTTGTTTGGGTTATATTTATCGCTCAGTCCTTGATTCGTTGTGCTCCTTTAAAAGATAGGCTCTTCTTTCAGTTTCCTGTTCAGCGTCACAAGGGCTTATCTGCTCCTTTCGGGTTTAGTGGGAAAGGCATGGTGTTTTGGTTTCAGTCACAGGGCAGAGTCCCGGTTTGAGGGCTGTGAGCTGAGCCCAGGAATGTAACAGCGTATTCTCTGAAGTATGAGAGAGTGTCTCAAGTGAAGTCACCAGCAGTGAGGGGGAATTCAGTGAAAGCCTCTGGAGGTTTGGAGGCTGTGTTGTCAAATTTATTGGGAAGCTGATCACGTCAGTAGCGGACAGAGCGCCGCACTTACAGCGGTAAGAAATGTGCATTGTGATTCTGAATATATATTTACATGGTCGTGTAGAGTTGGGAGTGCGCGATAAGGAAACGGCTTTAACGCAATGACATCTCCCATCTTGGCAACGACGTGTAAAGCAAGGGAATTACATTATACGCAGCGTTTAAGGTAGCAAATGAAAATAATAGGCCGGGGTTTGGGAAATGATTGATGAAAGTAAGCCGGCAGTGTTAAAGGTCTGCCACACACACAAAAAAAGGTATTGACTGAGTTTACGTTCCGCCTGGTGTTGAAAGAGTGCAAGGGAAAGGGATTTCACCGCAGACTCTGATTTATGTGTTCAGAAACCCTTTTCAGCCACACAAAGAGGGCAGACAGCAGAGGCTAATTCTTGGAGAATTGAAGGTTAAGAAGCTGGGGTATGGATAACTAGGCTGAAGGTTATGTTAGCAGCTCTCCCGCCCCCAGCTACCACTCCTAACAATGGTTTAAAGGGGATGTGTTTCCTGACATTTTTATCCGCGACATTTTCAGGGTTTTTTTGTGAATGAACAATCTGTTTTAAATATTCAATGAAAAATTGTTACAGTTGTGTAGGTTACCACATAGTCAAGAGAGGAGGTGGTGGTGGTGATGGCGATGGCGGCGGCGGTAACGATTGAACCTGTGGGACTTAGAAAGCGAATTGGATAAAATCAGCGGGGACAGACTTCGTTATTATTGACAGAATCCAACATAGGGTTGTGTCAATAACAAGATGGGCGAGAGGCGCTCTTTGAGTGTCGCTAAAATGCGGGATTGAAGTGCATCTGTAGGTATCAGTAAACTCAGCAGAATCAACAAAGCCAGCTTGGTTATCTCGCCAAGTCGAAGTAAAAGTCAAAGTTACGCTCCGTCCGGCCTTGCCAGATGAGATTTCAAATACTCCTCCCAGTTTCAGTCTCAAGTGCTGGAGATGCACGAAAGGAACCCACAAAACCTACTGATTTTAGTTTTCTGATGTTAGTCAGCATCAAAGATAAGGTTAGCGTTTTCAGGGCTGTGTGTTGGGTGGCGGTAGTTAATTCTAAAATGTAGTTTGAGTGTGTAAAGTGAATGGATAAGGTGAATCTTGAATATTACTTCAACTTAAATAGGACATTAAAGTGGAACAGGTTTAAACTAATGAGGCAAATTTGTAAATTATGTTGGGAATTTGTCAGCCTTGGTTTAGTTGGTAATATTTCCAGCTCTGAGTGAGAAGATAGGTTTGAGTTTCATCCAAGTTTAACAAATTAGGTTGACATTTTGGTGTGGTACTGACAGTGTTAGCCTTTCAGAAGTGCTGCGTTTTGGATGGGCCAATAAACTGAAGCCCCTGCCCTGTCAACTGGGTTTAAGAGGTGCTATGACTACAATTTTTCAACATCACAAAAATATATCTCATTTGCTGCTTGAGCGAGTGGGCCTTTTTGAGGAAGAGTGGAATGCTGTGATGGCAGAGAAATTGTGACATGTTCTACCTTTGAATGGAAGTACTGAACAGCACTTTTTGTATCTTGCTTTTCGTTAAGTGTTCTGGTTCATGAGATTTTTTTACGTGTGTGTACGAAGTGTGTGTGTACAGTTGGTTTGCTCACATCGTGGTTGACTGCGTGCCAAGTTCTAATTTATATTTTTGAGTTGAAAGCTTCCCATACACTGAGCATTGGTATGCAAAATGAAGTAATCTTTCTGAATGGGAATCTAATCAATGAGAAGTACAGTTGTCATGTAGTCTAACAGAAGAATTAAACTGCTCATCTGGCCTTGAAGGTTTTATTCTTTCTGAAGCTGTTGCAAACTAAGTAGCATAACTGAGCCAAAGATGTTTCTGTTTTTATGCAACATTTTAGAATATGTAGGCCTGTGACCAGCAGTATGTAACAAGAATGGTGCAGGGTTCACTGCTTTTTGTTATTTATATAAATAATTTGGATGTGAACATAGGAGGTATGGTGAGTAAGTTAGCAGATGACAACAAAACTGGTGTGGTGGACAACGAAGAAGATTACCTCAAAGTACTGTGGGACCTTGATCAGATGGGCCAAGGCGTAGTAGATAGAAACAAAAAAAACTGCAGATGCTGGAATCCAAGGTAGACAGACCAGAAGCTGGAAGAACACAGTAGGTCAGACAGCATCTGGAGGAAAGGAACAGTCAACGTTTCAGGTATTACCCTTCTTCTGGACTGAATGTGGAGGTAGGGGGAGCTGAAGATAAAGGGAGTCAGCGGAATGGCAGTGATAGGTATGACCTGGTTTTATCAATGGGAGGGATGAATCCAGTTGGTGGCTGGAAGGGAGGGTCAGAAAGTGGAATGAAAGAGAGGAGGTGGGGCTGGAAGGGGAGACAGGGGATGGGTGACAAAGTGAGTTTTCCAATTACAAATAAATGTTGAGTCCTCTGGGCTGTAGGGTTCCCAGGAGGAAGATGAGCTGTTCTTCAAATTTGCGTTCCAAGTTGCTGTGACACTGGAGGAGGCCAGTGGCCACATGGAGTTTAATTTAGATAAATGTGAGGTGCTGCATTTTGGTAGGGCAAATCAGGGCAGGAATTATACACTTAATGGTAAGGCTGTAGGGAGTGTTGCCAAACAAAGAAACCTTGGAGTGCACGTTCATAGTTCCTTGAAAGTGGAGTTGCATGTAGACAAGGTAGTGAAGAAGGCATTTGGTATGCTTGCCTTTATTAGTCAGTGCATTGAGTATAGGAGTTAGGAGGTCATGTTGCAGCTGTACAGGATATTGGTTAGGCCACTTTTGGAACACTGCGTTCAATTCTGGTTTCTGTGCCGTGGCGAGGATGTTGTGAACTTGAAAGGGTTCAGATAAGATTTAGAAGGATGTTGCCAGGGTTGGAGGGTTTAAGCTATAGGGATAGGCTGAATAGGCTGTATCCCTGGAGCATTGGAGGCTGAGAGGTGACCTTATAGAGGTTTATAAAATCATGAGGCATGGATAGGATAAATAGTCAAGGCCTTTTCCCCAAGATGGGGGAGTCCAAAACTAGTGAACATAGTTTAAGATGAAAGGGGAAAGACTGAAAAGGGATCTAAGCAATCTTTTTCATGCAGAGGGCGGTGCGTGTATGGAATAAGCTGCTGGAGGAGGTGGTGGAGGCTGGTACAATTATGACATTTAAATGGCGTATGGATGGGTATATGAATAGGAAGCGTTTAGAGGGATATGGGCAATGCTGGCAAATGGCACTAGATTAATTTAGGATATTTGGTTGTAAAGGCAAGTTGGACTGAAGGGTCTGTTTCTATGCTGTACATCTCCATGATTCTATATAAGCTGATATTGCTTTAGCTTTAGTTATGTTGCAATGCTGGATTTTGAAACTTGTCAATCAATGCATCGAACTACATTCAACTTCAAAGTTGTTCCTATACTGGTACTTGTAATCAAACTGCACGTTAGGAGGTCTCAATATGTCCATTCGGCACTGAATAGATTTGCTAACTTCGACATGGATAAGGTGCATGATTGCAGGTATTCACTTTTATCTTTTTGGTTGCCTTTATTATGGTTAGGGACGTTGTGTTTATTCATCTTCAATTGTCATCTTGTGATACTACCCTTTTTAACATGTGCCAAGACTCTGAACTGTAATGTTGTTAATCCAAAGAAAGAAAAAAAACTTTCTTTCCACAGGGCCTTTTACAAATTATGTCCCAAAGTGACCAACATCCAATGAAGTATATTTTTGAAAAAGGTATAATCTCTGCTGCAGTAGGAAACATAGTAGGTAGTTTGTGGACAGTAAATTTCTATGGTGTGTGAAACAAATTGCTAGCTAATCAATTTCAGGCATTGGCTGAGTGTTAACGATTGGGGGTAAACCCCTGCCCCTCTTCAGATAGTGGCATTTGATCTTTAATGTCCACATGATATCACAGATGGGGTTTTGACTTCAGGTCTTGTTTGAAAGATGAACTTTTACAGATTTTTTTTTTAATATACTTGTTGATTTATCTGTTGAGTTTTAGCCACACTTGTCAAAAAGTATTTTAAAAAAAGAGATGTAGTAATTTCTCCTCGTAAAAATGGAAAATACTGGAAATACTTTGCAATTTATCGGCATTGTAAAAAGAGAGAGTAAATATTTCAGGTCTTTTTTTCATGATTTTTCTCAGTTGACATGGAAAATACAAGTGTTTTCTGATTTCTTGATTTGTCTTATCAAACAGAAATTAAATAGATTTGTTTTAACTTGACTTGCTACAAAAATTTAGTTATTGTTAGTTTTAAGGATACATACAGCTCAAATATATCTGCACCTTAGCAACAGAATATTATTTCACACTGAAAGGTTACTTTCATGCCCTGATCTGCTAAGGAGACTGATCACCACCAGGAAAATAATGTTGTTCAGTCCCCACTACACTCTCTGGACAGTAAATCCATCTGAGATAACACATATGGAGCTGGAGGTACACAGCAGGCCAGGCAGCATCAGAGGAGTGGGAAAGCTGACGTTTCAGGTCATGACACTTCTTCAGAATTCTGAAGAATGTTTGAACAAGGGTCCTGACCCGAAACGTCAGCTTTCTTGCTCCTCTGATGCTGCCTAGCCTGCTACGTACCTCCAGCTCCACACCGTGTTATCTCTGACTCCATTGTCGGCAGTTCTTACTATCTCTGATTTGAGTAAATCCATCTGAATGGATTAAGACGTTATTGGAAGTGTTCGGCCTGATCTCTCTTGATCAACTGACTGAAACTGCTGACAACAGTAATGATTAACAACTGGTGGAGGCAGTCAGAAAGTTGAATTGCCTCAAGCCCCATCAGCTGAAACATTTAATGTGAGATTGGGTCAACCACTGTCATGAGAGACTCTTGTGGTGCAGCGGACTGAGAAACCCTGGTTAAAATCCCACTTGCTTCAGAGGTGTATAATAGCATATCTGAACAGATTCATGAGAAAAATAAGTTTAAACAAAATTTTCAACCTCCGCCATAATGTTGGTCCTTGCATCTGCTTTATTTATTTTGCAAAAAGAGACTTTGATTGCTACATCCAATCACAGTTGCAAAGTATTATTTGATTTTAGATTTATTTAATGAACCTATTTGCATTTCCAACTCTTTCCATCCTAAAAAATGTAGGAGAAACCTAAGCATTTGATGTTCACATCTAATTTTTAATGCTGATACCATTTCAGAACAGACACCTTTAAATCGATATTTATCACTTGCCAGTGCAGTTTTTGGGATGCTTCATTGATTTCATTTTTAAGTAGCTCCCGTATTGGAATGAAGTGTTCACACCTAAAATTGCTCATTATTTTTGGGAAAAAAAATGTCAGGAGAAAAATTAGTGAAAGCATCACATCAACGATGCTGAAATGAATTTGGGTGCTGTAGGTATCAGGTAAATGCACTCTAGCTCTGATTTTGTAACAGAAACTGAAATGAAGGTTATTCAATTTGGATTGTTTTTAAAGAGAAGATTCCAGCTCCAATCTCCTTTTACTGCAAAAAAAATCTGCATTGCATTAATGTCAAGTCCCCCTTAAATAGAGAGTTGAGGTGTCCTAATTAACTTAGTTGGCCAGGTGGTTGAGCATGTGGATCAAATTAATACCAGCAGCAAGAATTTTTGATACTCAGCTGAGGTGGAATTGGGATCTGCCACTTTGCCGTACCTGTATTTGGAGAAAAAGGATACAGCAGCTTTATGGGAGTCTGTGAACAATCGCTGGAGGCAGGGACCTCTAGCAGAACCAGCAGTGCACCAATCCAGTTTCTATAATAGTGTCCTGATAAATGAAATCATCAAGGGCTGATGTTGGTAGCACACTGGGCATTGAACGTGTAGTAAGGTTTCTAATGGTGCCTGTTGTTATTTGGATTTACCCCATCCTCCCTTCAGCTCAAATATTATTGACTCCTATGTAGCTGAATTTGATAGTTGGTAAGTGAAGTGAGGTAAACTGGGCATCTGGGATCTTGATGAAGAGGGCAATCAATAAGCTGTCTCTTTAACCAAGAGATTTGAAGATTGTAATATAAACAGCACAAAGACACAGAAGCAAATGTAAATTATACTAGGTGAATTTGACCAAAAACAAACAGTACAAACATATAAAGAAACTCTGGATCTAGAACAAGAGTAAAAATGATTTTTAACATTTTGTAAAATTTCCAAAAATATTTAATACCTGAAGGAATGAGCTACTTGTAGTTAATTTTCAGTCTGAGGCTAAGCAGCAGTAATTGACTATTATGACTCCTTTCTCAAAAAAAGATGTGTATGTTCATAATAATCTGATTTTCTGCAGCGGGTTTAACTCCTATCTGTTGTGCAACTGACATTATGTAAATCCAAACTTCTTGAGTCAATGCATAACACCGCTGTGAGACAGAAAGTAAAATATTCTTTTCAGCTCAATTTGAACAACAAATTTTTTCCATTGGCATTTAACCACAGATCTGTTCCTTACCTACAGTTGTGATACAAATTACACAGGAGCAGTATTAACTTCGTTGTTCATTTGACTGACTGTACAAATTAGGATCACAAGTAGCCACTTGGTCCCTCAAACCAGTTCTGCCATTCAATCAGATCATGACTGATCAGTTTGTGTTTTGAATTTCACATTCTCATTACCTTAGGTTTTTGTTCAGAAAGGGAATCAGTCTACCTGTGCCTTTAAAAATATTCATTATCTTGCCTCTGTTGACTTCTGAGGCACAATTCCAAAGTCCTGAGAAAATTCTGGTGGAACCCAACTGAGCAGTGAGCAACTTGTTGCAGAGTAAGTACTGCACTAATGTTAACACATTCAATTGCTTCTCTGTGGGTTTTGAGAAGATTGATGGGACAGTAACTGCCTGGATTTGATTTGTCCTAATTCTCTTCGTCTCTGTCTTAAAAGGATGACCCCTAATTTTAAGCCCAGAACTAGGGGAGCACTGCCTTATCAACAAAAGGAAACATTCTCACCACATCCACTTTGTCAAGACTGTTCAGGACCTTTTTATATGCTTCAATTATATCACCCCTTGCTGTTATAAACTCTGGCAGAAATCGAAGTCTGTCCAATCTATCCTCCTAAGACAACTCACTCATTCCAGGAATCAGTCTAGCAAATGTCTTCCGAACTATATCTAATACATGTGAACAATATTGCCTGTCACTTATTAAAATCATACATTCCCTGTGCATAGTCACCAATTATGTTGAATATTTCACTATTGTAATGGCGAGGTAGTGAATGGAGTCTGACAGCAAAGACTGTGGGCCCCACTAAAATCCCAGCTGTACCACAGAAGACTCATTCCAAAATGAGTCAACTCATTTCCAGAACAGCTACAACACTGGCATCTACTTGAAAATATGGGAAATTGTCCTGTCCACTAAATCCAATCAAATCCAGGCAGTTACTGTCCCATCAATCTTCTCCAAACCCACTAAGAAGCAATTGAATGTGTTAACAACAGTGCAGTACTTACTTTGCAACAAGTTGCTCACTGCTCAGTTGGGTTCCACCAGGACCATCAAGGTCCAAACAGGAGCAAAAGAGCTGAATTAGAGAGAAGTGAGAGTAAGATAGTAGCTGACCGCTGTAGAATCAAACAGACTTTGCAAAATTTGAAGTTAGAGGGAATGAGAGAAGAAAACTCTCCCTTGGTTGAAATCGTACCCAACAGAAAAGGCAATCGTTGTAGTTACTGGAAACTAGTCGTCTCTAAATCAGGATATCACAGGATTTCTTCAGAGGAGTGTCTGAGGCCCAACAATCTTCTTTTTTTGATCTTTTGATGGGCAGAAGTCCCTATTCTTAATTGCCATAGCGATAAACTGAGTGAGTGAGTGACTAGGCTCTTGGAAAGGATGTTGAAATGTCAACCATATTGATGTGGGTCTGGGGTCACATGGACTGTACTAGCAGACTTCTTTTGTGAAGGATATATGGGTGTTTGAGAATATGTTAGTTTCACAATCGCCACTCATGAGACAAATGTGCTATTCCAAATTTACTAATCCTTTGAACTTTAATTCCTTTAGTTACTGTGGTCTGATTTGAACTTGTGGCTGTGGAGCAATGATCCGAACCTCGGGGTTACCAGTTGAGTAATGTTACTACTGTCCCTATTTTCAGTTGCTGCAATAACAGCCTTCCCTCCATCATAAGGTGATAGATCTGTTGATTTTATTAAAGCTTCAATTCTTTTTGTAATTTCTCATAATGAAGCAGCATGTGCCTGCGTGCAGCAAGATCTGAATAGTATTCAGGCTTGAGTTGAGCTGATAAATGGCAAGTAACATTCGCTCCACGCAAATACCAGGCAATGACCGTCTCCAACAAAAGAGTATGTAACCACCGTCCTTTGACATTCAATGATATTACTCTTACTGAATTCCCCAATCCAGAAAATAAACTGGGCCAACCATATTAAGTGTGAGCAACTCTCAATGAACTCCTTTATTGTCTTAAAGTGTAGGACACGAGTGAATACTCTCCACTTACTTGGATGAACACCGCTCCCAGTGCATATAACTTGACACCGTTCATGACAGATTGATCCCATGTTTAAACATACTTCTTCCACAGCTTATATGTATCACCTGCAACATGCTCGGCAATGCTTTTAACTTGAGAATAAAAGTCAGCTTTAAGAATTACTCTTTTTTTTTAAATTTCTATTTGGATCCTGCAGGAATAAATGTAGGTATAGATATAAAACAGTTGAAGCTAACATTCATTTCTCTAAACATTATACTGTGCTGTTAAACTAAAACTGACAAATTGAAAAGTAATTTTTGAATTGTTTCTACCATTTCTAGTCTAATGTTGTTTGTATTGATTTACTAAAGTCAAATATATTTTTGGGAAGTTAGCATACCTCCTTAAAACAAACCTGACTTCACAAAAAGAGGAGCCTTACCTTTGTTTAAACATGATAGAATTGTCTCAGATGTATTGTTGTGGATCACTTTTCACTCGAGTCTGATAATTTAATGGTCACTAGTGGAGTCACTGAATTCTGATCGAGAGCATGCATTCTTTGATTCCGTTCAAAATGCAATTGTTATGCTTATTCACTGAGTCACGTACGTTTTCACGTATTAAAAACGTCACATTTTAACTGTTGTTGTCTGCTGGTAAAGGTGTGATATTTTTGCTTTTACCACAAGCAGTATGCCAAATGAACAATTGGTTAGGTAATCTATCTTAATATCTACTGCATGTGGTTTTGTGCGTCTGTCCAAGAGAATTTGAATGATTTTTTTTTTCTTTGAGTAAAGGTGCTACAGTAATGCAAGTTGGTTTTATTTTAAAGAAGTAAGTTGAATCAGAATAGTTACTAATGTGATGTAAGAGAGCTATATATGGGAGCAAACTAAGAAAGAGTAGCAGCACATTTCCCATTTACTTGCAACCTGATCCAGTTTCCGGAGATAGTAGGAACTGCAGATGCTGGAGAATCCGAGACAACAAGGTGCAGGGCTGGATGAACACAGCAGGCCAAGCAGCATCATAGGAGCAGAGAGGCTGACGTTTCGGGCCTAGACCCTTCATCAGAAAAGGGGGAGGGGAAGGGGGTTTTGAAATAAATAGGGAGAGAGTGGGAGGCGGATAGAAGAGGGATAGAGGAGAGGATAGGTGGAGAGGAAACAAACAGGTCGAAGAGGCGGGGATGGAGCCAGTAAAGGTGAGTGTAGGTGGGAGGAGGGGATAGGTGGGAGGAAGAACAGGTTAGGGAGGCAGGGACGAGCTGGACTGGTTTTGGGATGCGGTAGGGGGAGGGGAGATTTTGAGCGTAGTGCATTCGGCAACATAAGATAATAGAATCCGCATATGCCAATTTCGTTTAGTTGTCTGGTTGGTTGGCGAGGTAGATGCATTTGGAATCAACTGGAGGAATATTTTTGTCCTTAATTTAAAATTTTAGGAACAAATCTTATTTTAATGAGGATGGATTAAATTTAAAACATATGTAGCCCTGTTTTTAAGATGGCTTTGGTTGCTGTATTGCTATTTAAAGATTCTTTTACAAGAAGGTATCTCCTTAACTGAATTAAGTGTGAAAGTATTTAAGTGCTCTATATTGCGTCTTTTTACTTATCTATAACATTCGTGAACTGAGGAGATGTTGAGCAGGAAACCGTTTTGCAAACACAGCGTAGTTGCAAATGAGTGATTAATACTGTATTTAAATTATGTGGTTAGAAAGAAGTAGACCAGATTTCTGCTAAACTGCATTGACATTTAAGAGTAGAGGTGACTCAGATGTCTTGTATTGCATATTTGCAATGATTAATATGACGTGGATTCTCATGTACATACCATATCTTTGGTATTTTCAAGATGTTTTTGGGTAATACAGATGGAGATGGGAGTGGTTGTCCCAAGACTTGAGTAGTAGGTAGGTCAAAGGGGTAGAGTTCAAAAATCTTTTAAGTACATTAAGATTGAAAATAATGTTAAGTTAAAATTGAAAGGACCATAAGAACAAGGAGCAAGAGAAAACTATTTGGCCCCTCCAGCTTGATCAGCCATTCAACAAGATCAATCTGATTGTTAACTCAAATCTGCATTTCCGTTTAACAAAATTTAACCCACATCTGCCTTTAAAAACATGTAAGGGCACTGTTTCTACCACCTTCTCAGGATAACGAGTGGGAGGGGAAGACTGCCGCATCTTGGTTATAACAGATTTTTAAACGGTAACCCCTTTTTTTAATGTATTCTCTTACAGGAGGAAACATCCTATCCACATCCAACCTGTCAAGATTCCTAAGGATCTTGTTTCAATCAAGTTGCAGTTTGTTTGTTTCTGTTTGCTTCAGTAGATCTAAGCCTCGCCTGTCCAACTTTTGGCATAAGACAGCCTGTTCATTCCAGGTACTGGTACAGTGAACTTTTACATCCTTCCTTAAATAAGGTAATCAACACTGTACACAGTTCACCAAATGTAGCTTTGCTATTCTGGCCATCATTTAGTCCAGCAAACTATGACATTAATACCTTCCTTGTGCAGATTTAAGACAGCTGACCAAACATTTGGTCAAAAAGACCAGTTTTGAGGAAGCAGTTGGGAGGTGACTAGATTGAAGGAGAGGATTCCAGAGCTAAACAGCTGAAAGCATGGCTGCTATGGCTGGGTGGATTCAAATAGGCCATGTAAAGAAAAGACATTGCTGCAGGTCATTCATATTAAGTGTCAGTTCCAGGGTGTGGGGGATGTTGAGACTGATGATCCTGATTGGAAAGGCTCATATGTGGAGAAAAGGTGACCGCACATTCAAGGACTTTAGAGCGCATAGGGAGGCTGGTGATGGTAGTTTGCCAGGGCAGAGAGTTCATATTTGTTTTTGAAGAATGGGTGCAGCTTTGAAAGAATCCAAAGTATGTTACAGAAGGACTGAAGAGAGAACTGTTCGCAATGTCAGGCATCGTGGTGGCCCAGGAAACAGGATCAACAATTCAGTGGGGATAGTAGGGGATTGATCTGCTCGTGTGATTGTGGGGACAGATGAGAAAGGAATCTTCAGTAAGATAGTGATTCGATGCTAAGGCTTGGAAATATCTGTTCCTGAGCCTGGGTCCCTGCTATTTCTGAGCAGCTGTGACACAGACAGTGGCCCTATTTTAATACTCGCTGTGCCAGTGGGTTCTCATCACCACTGAAACCAGACTGGTGACTTGGTGGAGTCTTTGGCTTCATCTGTCTGGACAATGAAGTTAATGGACCCAAACTTTTGGGCTTTGGTTCACACACCTCTCCATTACTGGTTTTGTCTTCTGCCATATCTGAATCTGTTGTGGAGTATTGATACAAATCAGTTTTTATGAAATTTCCATCATTGTTACGTTGAACAACTGAGGCCAGCATGGTAGGAGGAGATCTACATGGACACTGGATTATTTTCAGTCCTATGTTTTCTGTGATGGCCGGGTACTCGGCAACTATATAGTTGCTATTATCAGACTCTCTCCTTTTAAGATTGTGATTGCTAACCTGTGTTACGTGCTTTCAAGTACTCTGTGCTTACTAGCAATTGCACTTGTCCTTTGCTTTTCAAACATAAATTAGTTTCTCAGGTCAGCAATGTTTTTGAACTTTTTAGTAGCCATGTGGGAAAGCTACATTTCAACAATCTCCTACTTTGAGAATAATGCTTCTAAGTGAGAGGTACAAGTGAGATGTTATAGAGAGGATTACTGTTGAATGGTTGTACAGAATAATGATGAAACTGATAAATTTCCCTAATTTCAATACGTATTTGTGCACAAGGATTTGGTCTAAAGAAGTATTTTTTGACACTTGGCCACAGAGCGATTAAAACCAGTAGGCACAATTGTTGATCGTTTGCTTTTTTTAAAAAAAATAAACAGGTACATAGGCAAACAGAAATGGGGAACTATGGCAGTCATTCTCTTGGGATTCCTCCTGGGAAAGGACCAAATCTTGTCGGATGTATTGATTTGATGGATGGTCATACAATTCAGGTAAGGAGCTTAAATAAGCCAGCAAAAATTGTACAGGTTGCAAGAAGTAGCAGTCGAAAGTATGCAAGTTGCTGAAGTGGATGTCTAAAGACATAGAAAATGAATGAAATAAACGTGAACAACTTTGGATAAAGTATTCTGCATATGAAAGCTATTTTACTTATTAACATAGTTTAATTTTTAAAAAAGCACTTTAGTGCTCCATACTGTTTCAACAGTCCAAACACATCTGATGAAAAGGAGGTGGCTTTTTGAATTTGATTTCAGTAGAACGATACTTACAATTGGGTTACTGCGTATCAGTCAGGAATGGGAACTTTTTGGCTGTCCTTCTTTTACCTTCACTCCTTTCAAACAGGACATAGTAACCAGTTCTGATAGCTAATTTCAGCTAGGATGGCAGTAGAGCTATCTCATCACCGGGCAAGAATAAAACCCAAGACAATTTCACTCTGTATAGCTCAGTCCAATGCCGAGTATTTAGTGAGGCTAAGCAACTAGTTATTTACTCAAATCCGTTTCAAAAAGCAGCTATTGTTTGGCTGCTCAAAGGGTCTTGAACATTAAGTCCACCACTCAATTTTAGTCCACATCTGTAAAAACTTCACATACCTCACCGAATTTTTCTGTGTTTCTCTAATATTCTAAATTATTCAGTACTGCTGAAAAATACACATTTTGTTGATGCTTTAGATCTTGTACTCATCTGGACAATTCACAAAAAAAAATACCAAGGTAAAGGGAAGCTTATTTTTGAAGTCATGGTGTAGTGAGATATGTAGATCAGTCAAGGTTTATGGAATGTGATCAATCTAGAAATGCTGTGATAAAGATTAAAAAGCATAGCCGTAACTTGTTACCTTTTTAATGTCTGTCTTATAATGGGCTATGGTAGTATTATCTGTATACCATGGTGTAATTTATGAGTGTAATATTTAATGAGGCTATGAGTGCCACCAACACCACTTCTCCTCTTCCCCACCCCCACCAAATCCCCCAAAATTATTGTGTTTTTATTAATTCATGGGATGTGGGCTTGACTACCTAATGTTAGCCTTAAAGTTCAGGGCAAGTCTAAGTAGATGACAGACATGGAGAAATATAGAAGGATGTGGTCTCTAGGTCATTTTGACAGTCAAAGTCAATTATCCATTCTAACACCATATAAATGCTTTGACCTGAGGAGGAAAGGCACTGTTCCCTCCAGTCGGACTTTGTTTGGATGCTGCAGTGGACTTATTAACACATTAAAGATTTGAGGGACTTGACAGGGTAGATGCTGAAAGGTTGTTTCTCCTGGGGAAATCTGGAATTAAGGAACACGGGTGTAACATAAAGAGGTCTCCTCCAATGAAGAATTGAGGAGGAATTTTTTCAGAGGGTTGTTAACCTTTGGAATTCACTTCTCCAGAGTACGCTCGATGCTGGATCTTTGGGTATCTACTGGACTGAGTTAAAACTTTTTGATTGACATGGGAGTCAAGAGTTATTGAGATCATGGTAAAGAGGAGTTAAGGCCACAATCAGATTAGTCATGATCTTATTGGATGGAAAAGCAGGCTTGAGGGGCTGAATGACCTACTCTACCACCTATTTATTATGTTCCTATCATGCATTTATGAACCTGCTATAATGTCTTTATTATCTGCACTGAAAATATTTAATTTGTGTTTTTAAGTACTTGGTTTACTTTTGGGCTCCCTAGCTCATATCTTTTTATGTTATGTATGCATTTTTCCAACAGGGAAATTTCTTACGCTTGTACTACCCATGTGAACAGAGTGAGAAGCAACAAGAACCACTGTGGATTCCTAATCGTGAATATTACTATGGGCTGGCTGATTTTCTTAAACGTAGCAGAAGATTTGTTGACTATATTTTAAGTCATTTGTATGGTAAGAAACGTTCTCCTATGTTTCTTGCTTTGACTTTTTTTTGAACAACTATAAAACAACATTGCAAATAAAGCTTCAATATTTGTTCACTTTACATTTTGTTGAAGTTTGCAACAACTTTTCTCACCAAACTGCATCAGGAAAATGTCAACATTTGTATCTGAAAAATGATTGACTGATCAGAAGTATGAGATATTTCACCAAAGCGTGATCTTTTCTAACATCCAGACTGGAAACCATAAGTTGCACACTAAATGTGAATACAGCAAACTTTTTACTTAAACCAGCACTCTTGATAAACTGGTAAAATTATATACCTCAAAATACTGTGATCTATTGCAAAATCTGAGTATTTATTCTATAAATAAAGTATAACAGTGATGTTTCTATTACTGACTGATTTTAGGAGGTGTGTTGATGTTTTTACTTTTTATTTTTAAGCTTTGCTTGGTCAGGTTTTATTGCGGTTATGTGTACTCTTGATTATCCAGAATATTCAATCAACTGGCACACTCCTGGTCCCATAGATGCTGGTTCATAAAATGTTTGCTGTACTACTTTTAACTAATCTCTCACTGTTCAGAAATTAGGGTTCACACAGCCAGTGAGGCTAGTAAAGATCGATTGATGTAGATTTAATCCACTATATCTGTTTCACAGTAGAAACTGAAAACACCATCAATGATCCAATGATTTGATACATTGGCTTGAAAGGAGAAGATCAGTTTCTTTAAAAGTACTGTTCATTTCACTTCCTCCTGTCTTCTGATTCATTTGTTGAATTCTGAAGAAGGGTCACTGGCCTTGAAATGTTAACTGCATTTTCTCTCCACAGATGTTGCCAGACCTCCTGAGTTTCTCCAGCACTTAGTAAAAATCATCTCTTTTGTAACAACCTGACCCTCTGAGCTGACCAACTTCATAGATCTTTACAAGTAAAACAATATAAGTGTCTGTTCAGAGTATGTTGGGTGCCACCTCCTAATATTATCCCACGGTGGCTCAGTGGTTAGCACTGCTGCCTCACAGCGCCAGGGACCCAGGTTCGATCCCGCCCTCAGATGACTGTCTGTGTGGAGTTTGCATGTTCTCCCCGTTTGGTTTCTGCCGGGTGTTCTGGTTTCCTCCCATAGTCCAAAGACAGGCAAGTTAGGTGGATTGGCCATGCTAAATTGCCCGTACTGTTCAGGGGTGTAGGTGGGTCTGACGTGGGAAATACAGGATTACGTGGATGGCTTGCTCTTCGGAGGGTTGGTGTGGACCCATTGGGCTGAATGGCCTGTTTCCACACTGTAGGAATTCTATGAAATAAAAAAGCATCCTAAAAGGTTGAAACGACCTGCAAAACTCTCTCTGCTGAACCTAATGTCAAAATAATTGTAGTGAATGCGTGCGTGTGTGGCCATAGGCTTGTTACATTTTTGAAGTTACATAAAATGAGCCATTTTAAAGCACAGCTCTATGTTTCAGTAAAAGCCATTTTTAATCGAAGCGTTTTCAAATGTGTAAGCCTATATTTACATGGCTTTCCTCTCCCCACGGGAAGTGTTTACGACTGAACAGCCATGAACACTGTATAATTTAATGCCCCATTTGCTCAATCAAGTCAAAATTATTGAAAAATAACTCAATCCTACAATGACCTAGAGCTGAGTGTTGTCGGCATGGATGTGAAAACAAATGCTGTACTTCTCAGATACTGCTGTCAAGGGACAATACGTGGATAAGAAATAGGATTTAAAGGTTATTTTTATTTATTGTATGAATTTGATCTCCATGTCATTGCTATCATATGGTAAAATCTTGGCATAATTTTCACCTTTTTTTTTTTGAGGAAAGTCTTGTGACACAGTGGGCAGTGTTCCTGCTTCTCAGCCAATCTGTCAGACCAAGTCTCACTGCAGGACTTGATGGTAAAGGCAGGCACATTGATTTACATGGCCAAGCGGGTCAAGTCTTCAAAGTACATGAATGACAAATAGTAAAAGGCAGAGACATTTCTAGTCAGCCATGTGATGGAGGGAAAATTGACACCTTTACTATCACTTTTCCTAGCTCCAGATTGCGACCAGTATGTAAAAGTGCATGCTGCCAAAGCAATGTGGACCTCCCATTGGCTCAATTGCTGAATGGCCAACAGCCATTGGATTTTCCCATTCCAGCTGGAGTAGATTTGGGACCTGCCTGCTCGTGTTACCTCTGCTGGAGATCATGGTGTTGTTGGTCAGACCTGCCTCTGAGACAGGAACTGAAGAAGCCTTCTGTATAATGTTGCAGTAATTTTTGATCACCATTGAGGAAAAAAAGTTAACGTTAATCGTGATTTTAACATTAAGTATTGTAGTGTGGCATGCGCAATTGTTTTACTTCAGTGCTATATGCAGAAAGTACACTGTCAACTTAACTGCTTCAACTGTGTACCAATTTTAAGTGGCAAGCTCAAGGAGGTCACCCGTGCTGGCTGTGTAAGAGGTACTCAGGTAGAGGCTCTCCTCTGTTTTGTTTTTCCCTTCAAATAATTTCCAATTTCCTTTTTGAAAACCATGATTTTTGGAGCAGAAGTCATTATATTGAGGGATTCTTCTTTGAAAGGATCCAGTATGCTTTCCTTTTCTGGTAATTGCTTTTGTGTTGAACCTCTCTGTTAAATGTATTTTTTTTGTCTGTCAAAGGTTACTGCTTCCCAGGTCTGCTCCCCAGCTCACTAAATAGTTATCTCACTGACAGCACATGTCTGCAGGTTTGACTGAACTCCTGTCTCTAGTGTAGAGTATTCTTCTCTACATATTCAATGCAAACAGCGGAAACATCCATTGGTTCACATCTTTGCAGCTGTAAAACCAAAACTGAAGATTCTGTAGATGGCTTCATCTTGTCTGCTCCAAGGACAAAATTGATCTGAATTGTTGACCTACATGCTCAAATTTTTGTTATTCGTCACTGTTATATATAATGAGCTTGGAATTATCTGTAACATGTACACTGTATCACATAATACCAAATTTGCTAATCTGTATTAAAACGGTATGAACATTGACAACTTCACAAAGGAAAGAACCAGTTTCATTTTGTATATATGACATCATCAGGTTACTGGCATTTTGTTGTTTTTGGTGGGCTGTTTTAACGAAGTCAATTGAGTTTGTTCATTAGAAAGGAAAAATAAAGTACTTGAATGTAAGTTAGAGCAGGGGAATTCAAAACAAAAGCATTTCCTCAAATCGAATGGTTATGTATCGCTCCGTTACATTAAACGGCAAGGAATATGTGATCAAACATTGCAGCTCAAACAGTAAAGTTGAATCATTTTATTTTCTTGACAGGGTCATACAGCATTCCTGCAGAATGGAATGCTCCATTTAAAACTGGAAGATATCCTTCAGTCGTTTTCTCTCATGGCCTTGGAGCTTTCAGGTAAAGCAATTGTAAGATCATTAACAAATACACCATTTATTTCTAAAGAACTTCATCCACTTGTGAATAGGAAGAAACGTAATCCTAACACACAATGGTTAAGTAGTAACTTCTGATAAAATTCAAGGTCAAAATAAAGAAGTCTGGTAGATGAAAGGAGGGTTTGCCAGCCCGTGTACATGCTGTTGTGAAAAGCTCTCCATAGTTTCTCCTTTCCTTGCCCCCGCTAACCTGTCACTTTTTTTCATGTTTCTGTTGTCACTTTAATTTTTAATTATAGTTTCAGAATACGAGATCTTCTAGGACTTCAATAATGCCATTGAGTGACTTGGTACCCAAGCAGCCCACATCATTTTATAGTTCACCCTTCCTCTCCATGTGACTGAAATTATTAACCTGATGTGAGGATTATTGGAAGAAACTCGTTTATTATTACCCTGATCCATAAGGATGGGAAGTAATTATGGATTGGTGGGTATTACAAAGAGAATTCTTTTAGCTGGCAGTCATCTGAGCCTGTCCACATCTGATATCTGCTTGTGCACTTTCCTGCAAAGGGAAGAATGTGTGACCCAAATGTAGGAAATTCTGGATTCTGTAAAAACCCATTTTTATAAATTGGGAGGAATTCTGAAGCATCGTATATTTTAATAACTAATGAGCGGGTGAATTGATGCAATTCAATGAACTGAAATTGCACTACTTCAGTGTAATTGATTTAGATATGTAGCATTTTGTGATGCTTCTTGACACAGGGTATGATATCCATTTCTGGGTACCTTGTATATGCACCAGACCTTTCTATCAAGAAAACAGGCCTCTCAATGCCACCTGCTGAGGCCCAACTGCTAGTCTATTAATTGGCCTGACATCTCAGTTCAGGACCAGGTACTTGCATATTTGAGAAGATGGGAGCTCCCAGGAGGACAGGTAAGTTACTTACTGAGATGTTAATTTCTTCTCCATCTCAAAAGTTAAGCTCCGTTTCTCTTTTTGTAGGACTCTGTATTCAGCTATATGCATTGAACTGGCTTCACGAGGATTTGTAGTTGCTGCAGTGGAACACAGGTAAGAAACTTGAATTCTGAATCAACAAAATTCTTTGCATAAGTGTCGTATAAATTATGCATCCTGTTTATAGACTTAGAAACCTTGCTAGGAAACACACAGTATAGAATGTTTGTTTTTTTTTATTTATTTAATCCAGTCACTCCACTTGAATGGATTCAAATGCCAGCTGTGACTAACGGTCCAATTTGCTTGCTAGCAATTTATTTTTCTATTCATTCAAAAGAATACGGGCATCGCTTGCTAGGCCATTGTTTATTCCCAATCTCTAATTGTCCTGAAGAAGGTGGTGGTGGTCTGCCACCTTGGACTGTTGAAGTTCTTGGGTACAGGAAATGCGAACATTGTGTTGTTAGGAAAGCAGTTCCATTTTCAGATGTGACCAGGTTTTGTAGCTGGAACGTCACAATGGCTGGATTTGTGAAATGTTCTGTACTTGAAACTTGTTTGACTGGACATACTTAGTGGTCATCCCACCTTAAAAAAGGGAGGATTTCTGAAAATTTGCTGAAACACAGTGGGAACACATGACTACAATTGCTACATTTTGGCACAGTTATGCACTTCCTGAATTTTTTTATATACGTCAATTACCATTAATTTCTTTTCTTAAGCAGGTAATGTTCAATAGCACGCTTACATTTGTATTGGTGTGACGTGTGAAGAACCTAATAATGGTCTGTTGGCTTAAATCATCCTTATACATACAACTAGACACCAAATACCATCTTAATGTTAAAAAAAATGATGTAAAGTATGTAAAAGCTTGTGTTTCCGTGGTTTATCATTATGCCAGAAAACATTTCACTGCACTGAGTTAAAGCATTGTGAACTAAGGAGGTAAGAATATATTGATCATCGAGTAAGCTTTTTTTAACCCATTTCACAATCCATTCCAGTCTATTCCACATTTGACTTTTCACTAGTCCAATATGGAAAGACACTGTAGACCTGGTTTCTCTTTTTATGTTCAGTCCTGAGATGTGAGCATCACTAGCAAGGCCAGCATTGTGATTGTGGACATAGTCAGCAGAAGAGAGAAGAAGATCCATAGACAGTCACAAACACCAAACAGCATGAGATAGGGAGAGCAGAAACCAGCTAAAACAACATGACGAGAAGAGATAACAGTCTGAGTGACACCACAGGAAAGTCATGAATTGATAGGCTGTTGAGCAGTTACTGTTAGGGAATAGATCAACTCCAGTAATTTTTGAAAAACATTAATTTCTAAACCAGCACAGGGAAGAGAAATAATTTGCAGGCACTGGAAAGGATGTTGAGGGTGAACAATTCCCGCTTTGAACTAATCTCCAGTTTATTTTCTTTCTTTATTCATGGGATATGGACATAGCTGGCAGGGCCAGCATTTATTGACCTTCCTAGTTACCCTTGTGAAGATGGTGGGGAAGCTGTCATCTTGAGACACAACAGTCCGTGTGCTATAGATTGACTCACGTTAGAGAGAGAGTTCCAGGATTTTAACCTAGTGACACTTCTGGAATGATTTGTATTTCCATATATCTGCTGCCCCTGTCCTTTGTGATGGCGTTGGTCTTGGGTTTGGAAGGAGTGGTCTAAAGAGCCGTGGAGAATTTATGTATTGAGTACATCATATTGATAGTACGTATTGCTGCTACTGAGCATCAGGTAAAGGTGGGGGGGTGCGGTGGAGAATATTAGTGGATGTGGCGTGAATCAAGCGGGCTGCTTTGTCCTGGATGATGTCACGCTTCTTGAGTGTTGTTGGAGACGCACCCGTCCAGGCAAGTAGAGAAAATTCTATCACACTCCTGACTTGTGCCTTGTAGGTGGTGGACAAGCTTTGGAAAGACAGTAATTGAGTTACTCGCTGCAAGGTTCCTGGATTCTGACTTGTTCATGTGGTTACAGTATTTATATGGCTAGTCCAGTTCAGCTTCTAGTCAATGGTAACCTCCAGTATGTTAATAGTGGGGAATTCAACAATGTTACTGCCATTCAATGGCAAGGAGTGATGGTTAGATTCACTGATGGTCATTGCCTAGCATTTGTGTGGCGCAACAGTTACTTGCCACTTGTTAGCAAACCTAGATCTTGCCCAGATTTCTGTATATTTAAGCATGGACTGCTTTATTATCTGAGGAGTCGTGAGTAGTGCTGAACATTGTGCAATCATTGACAAACATCCTCATGTCTGACGTTATGATGGAAGGAAGGTCATCGATGAAACAACTGAAGATGGTTGGGCCTAGGACATTCGCCTAAGGAACTTCTGCAGTGATGTCGTGGAGCTGAGATGACTGACCTTCAACAACCACAACCGTCTTCCTACATGCTAGGGATGACTGGTGAAAGGACAGTTTTCCCCCTTTATTCCCGTTGAATCCAGTTTTGCTAGTGTGACAATACTATGGCTTTAAGAGGCATATTTTGTCCTTTATTTTTGTGTTGAAGAGAGAGAGGCTTTGAGATGTAGGTGCTAAGATAGTTCCTCCAAGCCATTAAACAGCTCATGAGGCCTTGGTTTATTTTTTCAAAGTTGGAACAATAGAAACAGCATGAGTGGGTAGAGTCAGGCTCCCACAAAACCAGGCTGTTAGTTTAGCTTTCAGTAGTTGTTGGGGCTTTGACATTGGCTGTAGAAAGCGTCTCTCGCGCGCGCTCGCTCTCTCGCGCTCTCTCTGAAAGCTTCAGCTACCAGAATCACACAAGACAATCCATTTTACTGCCTTTGCCTTTACCAAGGGTGTGTTTATGGGATTTAATATATTGGAACAGTTGCTGTTTCATGTTTAAAATAATCTTTATTCTGTTAAATTTTCCAATATAGTTAAAGTTATATCAATTTCTTCTTTCTTTTTGTCTGTATTTTAACTGGGGGTAGGAATAAAATATGTCTTGCTTAAAGCTGAGTAGCGTGACCAATCGAATTACATCTGGAAAACAGCACCTTACACTTTTCTTTTAAATAAGATAAAAGTTAGGGTCTAGGCTGTCTCCTTGATATTTTGGCAGGGGGTTTGGTCTAATTCGTAACACCAGGTCTCCTTAATGTCACAAGCTGTCATTCTCACCTCCCCTCCTGGAATTCAGCTCATTTGTCCATATTTAAACCAAAGGTGTAATGAAGTCAGGAGCTGAGTGGTCCTGGTAAAACTCAAACTGAGTGTCTGTGAGCAGGTTATTGCTGAGCAACACTGTTGACACCTTCCATTACTTTACTGATGATCAAGAGTAGACTGATGGATTGGCAATTGGCTGGGTTGGATTTGTCTTCTTGTGTATAGGACATACCTGGGCAATTTTTTGTGGTGTTGGGTTAAGGTTGTACATGTACTAAAAACAGCTTGGCTGGGGCCCTGCAAGTTTGAGAGCGCAAGTCCTTAGCAGGAGGTTTCCTTGCCTGTGTTTGACTTTATGCAGTGAGACATCATGGAGTCTAGAGTTAATCTTCAGAACTCCCACGCCAACACCCCTCCGCCAATACTATACCACTGTACTGTTCCCTCTGATAGTTCTGTCCTGCTGCTAGGACATAACATATCCAGGGATTATGCTGGTAATGTCTGGGATATTGTGTGTATGGTCCTTGACCATGATTATATCAGGCTGTTGGAGACAAATCCTAATTTTGGTGCTAGCTCCCAGATGTTGATAAAGGGGCTTTGCAAGGTCAAGGGTGCAGAGTGTGTCATTGTCATTTGAAGTTGATACCAGTTTTGTTCCTTTATTTTTTGACACGTTGTTTTAATACAACTGAGTGGCTTGCCTGAACATTTCACAGGGCAGTTGAGAGTCAAACAGATAGCTGTAGATCTGGAGTGACATGTAGGCTCAAACCAGATAAGGGCAGCAATTTTCCTTACCTAAAGGGCATTAGTGAAACAGATTGATTTTCGCGACAATAGTGTTATTTGTGTTTTAATTCCAGATTTTTAAAATTGAAATTCTATTTGAATTCTGCCATCTTCTGTGGTAGGATTTGAACCTAGTTGTCCAGGATATTGCTTAGTTCTTTGGATTACGAGTTTAATGACCCATAACCACTACATCACAATCTCTGTGATGCAGTGGTTATGATTGAAAATGTGAGAAATACCATGGAAGTGGACTGTTAGGAGGAGGATTGACTGATTACATTAAGTGGTCAGAATTGGTGAAATACAGTCAGCCACATCACCCAGGAAGTTACTTGTTATATTTACCAGCACAGTCTCAGGACTAGGGTAGGTTGGAAACTAGATTTGAGGATTAAATGGTTTTGAAGAGAAAGCTGTGGTCGAGAATTTTTCATAAATATCTGAGAATATTATGAAATAACATTATGGGAGATGTATGTGTTTGTGTAGTGTACCCTAAATCAGTACCAGTCGTCTCTCTCTGAAAACAGCCTTATGATTTGGTGACACTATGATGTCTTTACCTTTTCACGCAGATATGGGATTGGGTTTGTTGTATGAGCAGAGAAATTTGGAATCTATATTATGAATATTTACCAAAGCAGACAACTCTGTTCAAAAACCCACAAATAATCATTCTTCCTTATTCATTCCATCTTCACAAATAGTCAAAAGTCCTCGATTCCATTGGAGGACAGGTTGCTTACCTGTGATATTTCACTGAATATTTCTAATCCTGTTTTATTTTGGGGTGGATTCTGTTTTTCCATTATCACCATGTTGACTGTCTCTGTCTCCGACAACAGTTAACCTCAGTGAAAGTGAGTTGAGAAGGCACAGAATATTCTTTAACTTAACCAATTCACTCTTTCGTTCTCAAAAGTCCCAAAATATCGAGTGTCAAAGTATTAAAAATATCTAAGTATCAAAATATTCCTAAATACAAATTGTAAACCATTAAAGGAAGCCACACTAATCAGTTTTCTGCTACCTCAATACTGCATTTTAATCAAAACAGATTACCCAGGCTTCACAGTTCCTTTGTTCTCCCCAACTCCACCTCCCAGCAAGGGGTTGCTCATGCGCTGTTTCACTGCCAGGAGTTACGCTAGAGGGCTTAGATGATGCAGGGTTTTTTCCCTGACCTCTTATCAGCTTCCATCCAATCAGACTTTCACATCATGTTGCGAAGTACTGATCTTCCCAATGAGGTACCGGAACTCCTTCCCTTCTCCTTGATTGGTGTGAGTTACTGCCATTGTGTATGTGACTGTTAGTACATCCAGTCATTCAGCTTGAGCAATGCTGTATCTCCATTCGAGCTTTATCCCTCTCCAGCCCTGGCCAACAACCAGCTATTGGTGCCATATACTTTTCACATCCTGGAAAAAAGAGCTCAATGACTATATTGTCCCCCTCCCGACTATATTCTTTTTAATCGTTGAGATATTGGGATAACTCATTAATTTTGATCTAGCCATCTGAGAGTTATTCGTCAGTGTCATTGTGAACCGTGAAGCCTGACCATGCAGACTGATTTACATTCAGCGTTTTGTTTCTGCAGCTATTCAGAAATGCTGTCACCTGACTCCACCCTTTTGTCTAGAATATCAGAGTTTCTTCCTAGGGTAGATGGCCACAACACTTTTCATTTTCACTTTACATCACTGCAATTTTCCAGGGATTACAGGAAATGTATCAATTACTTGACGGAAATTTGTGTTGCACTGTAATTGGAGCATTCATACATGTTGTAATTGTGACTAAATGACATTGGCTTTTTGTATTTTCCCTCCTGCCCACTCCACCTCCGGCCAAAGGAAAGACTACCCAGAAGGTTCGTCAATGAAACTGAGTCATTCTCAGCAAGAACAACTGGTTTCTTTATGTATATTTTTAATAAAAGCCAATTCATTGGAAGGGAGCTATAGATGTCTCAAATTATAGTAGAGCCTGTCACCTTCATTTCTAACATTCATATACTACTGGCTGAACATTGCTGCTGTCTGAGGCACACTCCCAAAATGTAGCTATTTATCTGACCTCTGGTTAATTACAAAGTGGTTCAAGACTCCTTTTTTATTCCACACAAACCAAACAAGTAAAAAGTAAGGAATGATGCTGTTGATGCCCCTCAGCAGGAATAGTTTGCTGATGTGGACATGTTTTATTGTTAAGGGCAAAGACAGATTTCATGGGTCACTGCCAAACCAGTTAGGAGAGGGCATTAAACCTCAACAGTGCTTAAACTAGTTGCCTTGTTTGTGTTGTCAGTTCTGGTATAATGAATGGCATGTAAACATGATCAACAGTAGAACTACAGAATCATCAACTTGAAGCTGCGGTGAAGTTGAAAACAACAGTTAAAACTCTGTCTATTCTCTGGCTGATGTATGTAATATTTTGCAGTCAGGTCTAACTTTGTATGGTCAGGTTTTAGACTGTTTTTAAGCCTGAAGTCGATTACTGTCAATATGACTCTTAACTTAGTCACTTCATCATTTTGTTTTCTGGAGTCTTTGCAATGCTGTTATAAAATTGTGATCAACTGTAGCACCTGTCTCCTCCACTGATCAGCCAATTTAATTGTGGATGAAGCAGATCATTGATTACAAAATCCGACATTCCACGGTTTGCCTTGTATGTGCAACATTTTGCTTCCTTTGCATGAAACATCTTGTTTGAACAAAAGCCAGTGGATAGGTATGAGTTAGGTTGCTCATGAGTTGGTAAAGATTTTGCCAAGTGAAAGCTATGTGTTGCATTACTACTGTGTGCCTGTTGTTTCTAGTCCTAACTATGGATTATGTTGCTCGGGCACATTAGGTCTTTTCAGCTATTTTCTGCTTGCAGTAAAATTATGTAATACACCAGTTGGATGATCATCTTATGATCTTGGTTTGCAAAGAATTATGTGAATGTGTGTGTTTTGGTCACTGGTGACGTATTAGATCGTGTGTTTTAAAATAAGATTGAACGGCTTTCTTAACTAACACTTGTACACTCAAAAGAAATCTTTTAATGATCTTTCAAAGGTGTTCACCACACCTAAGTAGTAAGAGCAGAAATGTGAAAATGTATTATTATAGAGACCCATGAAGTGTACAGCTAGTATTTTGTGCTTCCAACACCAAAGGAATAATGTTATAAACTTTAGTTTCTCCAGAACGCACAAATGTTGTGATTATCAGTGAATTATGCGATTAAAGGTGTATAAAATATGATTCTCATCTGGATTTTAAAGTAGAGGATAAATGGATGTATGGCTTCAATTCTGTGAAGGTAACTTCCTTTTTCAAAACAAAACGTCAGAAGTCACTAGGTTATAGTCCAACAGGTTTATTTGAAATCACGAACTTTTGGAGGGCTGCTGCTTCATCAGGTGAAGTGAAGCCAACGGCACAGAATTTATAGGCAGAAACTATAACCTGGTGTCCTGTGACTTCTGACCTTGTCTGTCCCAGTCTGACATCGGCACCTCCACATGATGGCTACCATCGACACTTGAGGAAAAACAAAGGATCAAATTAATTTGGAACAGTGGACTAAAGACATGATTTTGAAAGAAGGTATGAAATTAAGAGCTTTACAAAATACCTGTACTGTTAATAGATGCAGTGTTTACAAAAGTGAACTTTTATGACATACATGTAAATAAGACCAGGAGCCACTAGTGGTTTGAGTTCAGTTCAAAAGAACTGCTTCATATCAGCAGAAGAGTAGACTTGGAGACACTAAGGCCTGCAGATGCTAGAAGGTAGAATCAATAAATGTGGAGCTGGAAAGCACAGCAGGTCAGACAGCATTCGAGGAGCAGGGAAGTCAACGTTTCGGGCTGAAACCCTTCGTCAAGACTGGATTCGTTTGTGATGTTTCCAGGCAGAGAAACAGTGTGTAAATTTTTCAAACTTTCAGAACTGAAAAGAAGTATCTAGGCTGTTAAATCTGGATAGAATCAGTTAAATAAGAAGTTAAAGAATTACAATAGCAGTGCCACTTCACTAGGATTGAGTATCTATAAAGAATATTGCAGGGGGAAATATTAAAACTGTTTTCTTTTGTGTAATAAATTTGGGTACTTCTGTAAAAGAGCTTTGGCAGCCTCGTGTGAATATATTCAGTGACTAGGCACGGTAACTAACTTCAAAAGGTGAACTTATGATCTATCAAGTCAGTTTTCACCTTGGGATCTGACTCATTCAGTATTGCCGTCAGCTGGGAACATAGCAATTGTCATCTTTAATTATCATGAATGCCCATTCACAATCTAAGCACATTGTCCAAAAGCTGCTCACTAGAGGAAATGTAAAGGATACAGTTAATCCTGTATGTAATAAGTATTATCTTCCAAGCTAAATATTTGTTACTTTTCCACTCTTGGTAATTCTAAAGGGATGGAAATGTATGTGTAGCCACTGCGCATCACAAATTGGAGTTTGACTTCCTATCACAGTCTTCATGTTAGCTGATATTGTTCCCTATTATAAGTGTGGTTCATGATAAATAGACTGTGCCTATTTCATTTTTTTTACAAATATACATAATGATTGTAGAAAAATTACTGTTGTAACACCAAGTGATAAACACACAAATTGGCCACTGGGCTGTGCTACTGTTGATGCTCTGAAAGATCTTCCCAAGCTACATTCTCCAATTGCAGCAGCATATATGCCAGAGGGGTGGTTGACGAAGTATTCCTTAAAGGAACAAAAACAGAAATTGCTGGAAAAGTTCAACAGATCTGACAGCATCTTTGGAGAGAAATCAGAGTTAATGTTTCAGTTCTGAGGAAGGCTCACTAGACCCGAAACATTAAGTCTGATTTCTGTCCACAGATGCTGCCAGACCGGTTGAGCTTTTCCAGCAATTTCTGTTTTTGTTTAGAATTTTGAGAGGTTTAGTATTTAATTAACTATGGATTATTTTGACTTGAAATGAATTAGTAATTGCTGATTATATATCAATTGCACATATTAATGCAAATACAAAGTATTAATGATTGTTTCCTCCATTTTAATTTATTTTGGTCATATTAGCTTTCTGTATCGATTGATTCCCTAATGAGTAAAGTGCATAGCTGTGATTCCTCGGTGTCGTTGCTGTGTACTTACAGTAATGCCACTTCTGTTTTTTTTTGTCCTCCCTGTTTGTCATCAAGTGCTGCTCATTTTTGTGACTGTTGTTAGATTAATGTTTCCATGATGATGTTTGTGTTACTGTGAGTGGGAGGGACAATCTCCACAAAATTTAATTCAGTATGTTTTAATATGGCAGTAGCTGACATGGGTCAGATGGATTGCAGGTGGTATTTTACAGCCCTGTGCTCCTGTGCATATTGTTAAGAGCTATGAAATTGCAACTACAGTTGCCAAAATAAATTGCTGGAGTGGCACATCTTGCAGCAAGCAGCCTGTTCTATATTTTTTTTTAACCTCCCCTTTCAGATAACAACACAAATTGCAAGATTGCAGATTTATAATGGCAGAGTAGTATCAACATCCCATCTCACTAACGTAGCTGATAACTTATCTTAATCAAAAGATAGAGAAAGAAACAGAGCAAATAGTGGAGAAGGAAATAGTGTTCCCGAGTCTTGATTAGATGCAAAAAGAAAAATTGAAGGGGGGTGGGGGAAGGAGAAAGAAGTAAGGAAAAAAATTGAAATGTCCAAACAGAAAGAGGATATTGTAAAAAAAGTTGTATTTGGGAATCATCGCAATGGTAGTATGTGAATATGGAGGAAAGTGTGTTTAAATGTACGAACGTTTTTACTTGTGTCCCAAAGTTACCATGAGTGAAATCCAGGTATCAAAACAGATTTGCATTCCGAACTTCCAACATTAATAGGAAATATGGATGATAAGATTAGCTCAAAAATACTGAAAGGATGCATGACAAGTTTTAGAAAAACTCTAGGAATAATTTACTACCTAGGAAAGGGAGACTCAATATATTGTTCCCTTTCTGGGCTTTAAAGTTACATCGTGCTAGGTGTCTAATCACTAACAAAGTAGTTACGACATGAGTTAGCAGCAACTGGACTAAGTTAGTTTGCAACACAAGTCCCCATCAATCTCATACAAGACATTTCATTTCGGTGGAGGGACTCCTGGCAAAATTGGAAGTTTTTGGGTTTGTTGAAATTAACTGGAATGGCATGAATTGTTCAGCACTTTGTGGAAAATTGGAACTCGTGTTATATCTCTTCTTCACCACTAATTGATGAGTGTTTTACAAGAATGGCTAATAATGACAGATACTGAATTTTGGCAGAAGTTTATTCAGTAGTCTATGGGTCCATGTTTCTTGATCCATTTGTATAATAGTAGCAACTTTGTATTTTTTATACCATCAAGGTGCTTTACTTATTATACTTGATTTGATACTTAGCCACATATCAGGGTAGTTGGTCAAGGAGTTGAGAATCTTAAAGGAGGAATTCCCAGAGCCAGAAAAAGTTAAGGCTACATGCTCAAGCAAGGAGGATGAGGAAAAGTTCAAGAGGAAAGGTCTGTGATAGGATAGAAGACAGCTGAGATTATATTACTAAATTATTATTTCATAATAAAACCGTCAGCCGGGAGCAGATGTAGGCCATTCAAATCATTGAGTCTGCTGTGCCATTCAATGAGATCATGGCTGATCTAATATCTTCACCTCCACTTCCCTGCCTTTTCCCCAGATCCCTTGATTCCTTGATGGTGTAATGAAAGAAGGTGTAGTAATGGGTCAAGTAAAGATCAGGATTCAGCTAACATTTTACCAGCTTCCCCAGATGCTCACGTGCCTTGTGATTAACCTCGTATTAGCAAATTAACGGAAGATATAATAGAGCTGAGGGACCAATGAATTTTATTTTCAATTCAGCCTGCTATTTCCTGAACTTCTATCTCTAGGAGCAGAATAGACCAGGCAGTCCTTCAAGTTTGCTCCATCATTCAATAAAATTATGACTGAGCTTTTAGTCAGTTTGTTGATTCAAAAATTTAATTTTAATTCTACCTATTAAGAAAATTGCTGCAGAAAAATTGACTTTCTGTTCGTTTCTCAGGGATGGGTCAGCTTCAGCCACCTACTACTTTGAAGAGAAATCTAAAACAGTCAATGAAGTAGGAGAATCAATCTCGGCCAGCAGTCCTGCACTTCCTTTGGATCAGTTGCAGAGGAAATGGCTTTACTATAAGCCTCTTGAAGAGGGAGAACAAGAATTCCCACTACGGAATGACCAGGTAAGGCATTGGGAAACTATTCTTGCATGTTGGACTATCTCTGTGGTGGAGATAGTAAACATACTGGTTTGTTGTTCCGCAGACGTTTCGTTACTGTGCTTGGTAACATCCTCAGTGCAACCTCTGATGACCCCATATACATTCCACTACGGAGGAAACCCGGAAGTGAGGCAATCCATCGCAACGGACCCCAGAGTTTAAAAGCCAGGCGGGAAAACACACCGATGCTTCATCAGAAGCTGCACTGAGGATGTTACCAAGCACGGTAACGAAACGTCTGCGGAACAACAAACCAGCTCGGCGAGCCAACCAACCTCAACACCCACAACCCAAGCTACAAATCTACTCCAAAACCTTATAGTAAACATACATTATGGTGACGCAGAGCACCATTACCTTTTTCACTTTTAAAAAAGTAGGTAACTACTTGATGGGTGTTTTTAAAGTCAAACTTTATAATCATGGTTTTCTGAATTAAATCTATTACTGTGCATTAATCTGACCTGTTTGCATAATGAAACGATGCATATCAAATCAGAACAGTATAAGTTCAAATAACTAATTTGCAGCATATTCATCAAACTAGTGTTTAACAATACAGTCACTGCAGATTGTTTTTTTTATTATTCATCCATGGGACATGAACATCACCAGCTAGGCGAGCATTTATTGCCCATCCTGCAGTGAAGAAGTCAACTATATATTGCTATGGGTCTGGAGTCACATGTAGGCCAGACCAGGTAAGGACAGCAGATTTCTTTCCCTAAGGAACGTTAGTGAACCAGATGGATTTTTATGACAATCGATAGTGGTTACATGGTCACCATTAGGTTAGCTCTTTATTCCAAATTTTTGTATTGAATTCAAATTTCACCATCACCATGGTAGTGGGATTTGAACCCCATGTCCTAGAACCTTAACCCGGAGATCTGGATTGCTTGTCCACTATGTCACTGTCTCCCCAGAATATATAAATACCTATTTGCCACATTACTATTTCCTTTTTGCATTCTCTTAGAATGAAACAGACTTCTGTTAATATTCTTCAGCTGTGGAGTTTCAACTGCACTATCAAAACCGAATGTTGTCTAAGTACCAATTGAAATTTAGTGAGACCCTACAAATCATGGATCCTGATATTTGTTAATTTTAATGACTGTGTAAAGTCAAAAGATATGTCATAAAAAGGCAACAAGCACTAGTACCAGCACTCTTAAAATAGAGATGAGGCTTTGTAGCCTCAGGACCTTCACCCCTATGGTTTTCACTTAAGCAAATTATTTTGTGACAACATATTTGGAAGTCCTATTTTTGTCTGACATCAAACTGTATTAAATTAACCATGTAACCAGATCTACAATAAGTTAGCTGTCTCAGAACGTGGAAGGTAAATTTTTGGAGAGTCCAATAAAGATACAGTTTATTCCTGAGTAGTTCACTCATTACAAAATCCACCAGAACAGTGTTTTCTATGGTCACTTGACTGAAACAATAGTGCCTAATTGGACGCATTCAGGAAAAATGGTGTAGATTACATTTAAAGAGGCACTGGTGTTTGAATTGTAGGGAAAAGCCAGATATGGGGGTGCATGTGTAGTGGAAATGACAACAAAAATTCTTGCTCCTGTAAATGTTCAAAAGACATTTTAACTAATTTGCAGGGCGAAGTGGGATTTGAGAGCTAATGTTTTCCGATATGGATATGCCTGCCAAAATGCCACCAATTAACCAGGCTATGCCTGTTGTTGTTCACACCAGAACATGCACTTTCATGCCATATTATTGAACATGTGACAGAATGTGACTGGAGTACTTCTGGAAAACCAGTCAGCAGTAGTTGGTTACATAATCATCCTTATGTTTGTGAAATTGGGCCTGATATTGTGGTTGGCTGTTGACAATTGATAATTGAAGGTTTTGCATACACAATATCCTCTGCCAAAGCAAAGAGTTTGCAATCTGTTTTTACTTCCAAAGGTGTTCATAGATCATACTGCTACTAGAGATTTGTTCTGGCTGGCTCCTCTTCTCTAACTTTCTATATCTTTTGAGATGGGGAATTCACACATTTGGAAGTCCATGGGTCTATTAACTGGGAGAAATAATATGACGTGGAGGAGCTGTTGTCACAAATAGCCTACACTTGATCTTGATGCTTTCCCGTTGAAGTTCAGTTTTAACAGCTACATATTCCATATTGAACATGAAAATTTGTCTTAAGCCTTGAGTTGCTATTTTCTGCGGGTCCCAAACTTTTCCACCAGTATGCAGAGAATCTTTTCTGGTCCATCAGATTAGGAACTGAGCAAGACTCATTGAGGAACAAGGTGCAGTTTATTATTCTGGTGAATAACCACATTATACTTTTTATCAGCTGTGGTGTGTAATATCAAAACTGATAAGTAAATTACAAATAGGGCCACTGCAGTAAAAAATTGAAAACCAAAACCCTAGAGAGTACCAATTCTTATGTAGCCATTCAAATTAAATCTTTGTAGCTGCCCCTCTTTAAAAGTTTTAATGAACTCCACTGTCATTAAATTTTCAGTGAATAATACTATTTAAGTAATCATTGTGCTTTTTTAACTTTCCAAGACTTTTGTCTATGTGCTAAAAAGTATTCCTTAATATTGTTTAATTTCCTGAAACCCTTTAAAAGTAGTTAACATTCTCCATTGATTAGTTTGTTTTGTGATTTGCAGGTACATCAGAGAGCGGAAGAGTGTATCAAGGCCTTAAATCTGCTTACTGATATAAACATGGGAAAACCAGTCAATAATATAGTTCCAGTGAATTTTGATTTCACTAAAATGAAGGTATGAACAAGTTGTGCTATGAGTTAGTAACGCTGAAGGGGGAAGAAACACACGGTCAAATTTTGTGGTTTGAACGTTGGAATGTTTTTAAAATACAGTTTTTCCTTCAGACCCAACTCGTCCACTAATACCCTTTTGGAAAGGTAACCATTACAGTCACGCAGTCTGACTAACAGTTGTTCAGTCCTATGTACAAATAGGTTCCATATTCCCACTACTCTCACTGAAGTCGTTTCTCCTGAATTCCTTCTGGATTTATTAGCTACTGTCTCGTTTATAGCTCCTAATATAGAGTTTACCTCGAGTAGAAACACCTTCCCTACATCTGCTTTATCAAATACCTCCATAATTTTAAGGTCTTCTATCAGGTTAATGCATAATCTGTTTTCTTTTTGAAGAGAACTCTGCTCAGTATTTCCTGATAAGCATATCCCCTCAATTCTCTTTTGTGCTTTTATGTCATTTTTCTAATGCCTCACGGCAACTGGTGATGGGTGAATAACATCTGGCTATGTCAATGGTACCCACATAGAGATGATTTGTTTCTAATCTTCTAAACTGCTTTTTGGTCAATACATACATGAGTGAACATATACATGTTTCCTTTTGTGAGAACATTTTTTTGTGTTCTGTGCTTTGACACTTTCAAATCCTTAGTACAGACAGATTTTAAAATGAGTCTGATGAATGATGTGTCCATAAAATGGTAGATCAGCTATTGTTTTGTGTGCTTTTGTACTTGCCAATAGTAATCTCTATAGTGTCATTCTGAACAGTTATATTGCAGCCTCCTTTATACTAGAAAGCCACAACCGTGTAGGTCTCCAGTCTCTTTCTCTCTGTCATTTTGTATTAGACCTTCCATTGTTTTTCATTGACTATTTTGTATATATTTTCTTGTGCCTTCTTTCTTTGTGTATACTTAATTTGCTAGATCCGTGAGCTCCCTTGCTGTTTTATGCACGTTGTTTCTGTCTTTTGACTTTAGGATTCACTACGCACCTGTTCTGGTGGCAAAAAGTGCAGAGCCATTTTGGGGCCAACTTTGGAATGGCCAGCAGTGATTCCTTTAAGGAATGCAGTTTAGGCTACTCATTACTAAAATACATAAAGCTGGTCCAGATCAAGCTCACGCAAGTGTCCCTCAAAATTGTTCACAAGATTTAAACTATTTATTATAGAACTCCAATTCGTAAATCAAGGGGCCTACTGAAATAACTTCACAGGTGCTGGTATCCTGTCACCAAGTCACCCTTCGTGGTGAGCTGCTTTCTTGAACTGCTGCAGTCCTCCTGCTGTGAGTTGACCCACAATGCTATTAGGGAGGGAATTTCAGGATTTTGACTCGGTGACAGCGAAGGAACGGCAATATATTTCTAAGTCAGGATGGTGAGTGACTTGGAGGGGAACTTGGAGGTGGTGGTGTTCCCATATGTCTGATGCCCTTGTCCTTCTATATGGAAGTGGTCTTGGGTTTGGAAGGTGCTGTCTGAGGATCTTTGGTGAATTTTTGCAGTGCATCTTGTAGATAGTGCACACTGCTGCTACTGAGTGTTGGTAGTGGAGGAGTGAATGCTTGTGGAGGAGTCCTTGACACTGATCAAGCTCCCTCAGAGCCAGCTTTGAACGAACAGAACCACTGATACTCCTGTTTATATCTGTCGGCCAGGACTCCCCGATTGGGGCTGCTAATCTGGTCCAATCAAGGAACTCCTATTATTAAAGAAGTTTATAGTAGAGAATTTAGATAAGTTAATCAAGTTTAACCAGTTTATTGGACTCCTTGGAGAAAGTAACATGCTGGGCATCAAGGGTAACTGGTGGATGTATTGTACTTGCATTTCCAGAAGGCGTTTCATAAATGATCACATCAAAGTTTATTATGAAAATAAAAGCTCATGGTATAGGATGTAGCAAATTGGCATGAATGGTAGATTGGCTGGCTAACAGGATGCAGAGACTACTCATTAAATGGGCCTTTTTCAGGTTGACAGGAGGTAAGGAGTGGCATACACGGGGATTAGTACCAGGACCTCAACTGTTTATAAGCTAGTTAACTTGGATGAAAAGACATAACGTATGGTTGCCAAATCTGCTAAAGAGACAAAGACAGATAGTAAACTTTAAAAAAGGTTGATTTGACAAATAGAATATAATGTCGTAAATGTGCGGTTGCCCATTTTAGAAGAAAGAACACAAAAAGGTATTATCCAAATGGTTAGAGATTGGAGAGCTCTGAGACAGAGATTGGGGTGTCCTACTGCATGAATCACAAGATGCTGGTATACAGGTATAACAAGTAATTAAGAAAACAAATAGTGTTATCACTTATTGCAAGAGTAATGGATACAAAACTATGACGGTTATGCTTCAGTTAAACAGGGCACTTGTGAAACGCCGTTTGGAATACTGTATGCAATATTTGTTGCCTTATTTAAGGAAGAATGGAAAGGCTTACCAGACTAAAGTCTGGATCAGGAGGATTTTTCTGAGGAAAGGTTAAAATGCTGGTTTGTATCTGCTAGAGTTTAGATTAAGATCCTGAGGGGTCTGGCCAGGGTGAATGTGGAGAGGACTTTTACTCTTATGAGAGAATCTAAAACCAGGGTTAACTGTTTAAATGGTCTCCCAAATAAAAGCAGATGAAGTCAAGTTTCTTTTCTCGCTGAGGATTGAGAATCTTTGGAACTCCTGACTTGAAAAGGTGATGGAAGCGGAGCCTTTGAATATTTTTAAGGCAGAGGTGGAAAAATTCTTGGTAGCAAGAGGGTGAACGGTTATCCGGGTATGCAAGAATGTGGATTTGAGATTACAATCCGATCAGCAATGATCTTATTAACTGGTAGAGCAAACTTCAGGTGTTGAATGGCTTGCTTTTTGCTTGCATGTTCTGTTCAATAGCCTTAGTATATATTGCTGGTACATACCACTCTCTTATTTCTCCCTTCTACTGTCTTATATTTGTTCTTTTTTTTTTTTCTGCATTCACTCTCCCTCTTTGCCTGATGTCATTTCATTTGTACGGCCTTTATCCTGTGACTGTTCTTTCACACCATTCTATTAAGTATAAATTGCTTAAAAGCTAGTTCCCTGTGTTCTTCCATACCTGCCCCCTCTTATTTTTACCCTTCTCAAACTGGTTTTGTACATAAAAGCATTTAAGAATCAGTATTGCACTGTAAAATAGATTATTTTTATAGAAGACAAACAGTCATGATCTGTTGACCACTGAATGATGTGTTTTGTATTTGTCAGGCCTAATAGCAGTCTACTTCACAAATCATTTATGTTTCACAACTTACGTGTACAATAAATTGGGATTCCTGATAAACCGGCTATTCTCATAAGCATTTGTGTAAGTTTTCAAAACAATGAAAGTGATTCATGTTGGCATTGCACCGGCTTCAGAAAATATGTTAGACACACCATTGTTCTGCCATTCCCACATTTCAATCACTTAATCAGCACTATCAACATTCTTTCTTCCCCACTACTCCACACCCCTCATTCCACTATTGCATAAACGCTGCCTGCTTCCATACTTCACGTCAGCTCTGATGAAGAGTCATCTAGACTCGAAATGTTAACTTGCTGTCTCCATGGCTGTGATTTCCAGCAATTTTTTTCAGTACAGAAAATATGAAGGCTGCTGAAATAGCTGCATATGCAATGGTTTATTACTATAACATTGACTACATACCCAGGGATTAGCTGAACAGGAACTGCTAAAAGGGTTAGAAGCAAAAGAGAAACACTTTTTTGTCCAAAGTACTTCCCTCGTTGTGATTAGAAACTGATACAGAAATCTAGCTTGAATTGCTTGGGCTGCATAAAGGTTTATCAGATTCGAGAGTCCCCTTTGCTAGGCCACTCCATGAAGACATTAAGAGAGAGTGATTCCTTGGCTTCATTGAAAACAATACAAGTCATAATCTTGAGCTGGCTGGAAAACCAGCTTCTGTGGAATGTTGTGTAACTGCAGTGGTTCAAGCATTTTGCATTTGGAAACAACTTGGAAATTACCTTTGAAGGAAATTTACTGATCACAGGTTAAGCAATCAGATTCAAAGTAAGACATTTTCAAAAAATAATGGTCTATTTTAAAACGGCATGGTGGCTCAGTGCTTAGCACTGCTGCCTCATAGCGCCAGCAACCCAGGATCGATTCCAGCCTCGGGCGACTGTCTGTGTGGAGTTTACACATTCTTCCCATGTCTGCGTGGGTTTCTTTCGGGTGCTCCGGTTTCCTCCCACAGTCCAAAGATGTGCGGACTAGATGGACTGACCATGCTAAATTGTCCATAGTGTCCAGGGATGTTTGCGTTAGACATCGGGAAATACGGGGTTAGGGGAATGAGTCAGGATGGGATGCTGTTCGGAGAGGCGGTGTGGACCTGTTGGGCCAAATGGCCTGTTTTCTGACTGTAGGGATTTAATGATTCTATGATGAATAACATAATATTGCTTGAACTTTAATAAGAGTTTTCACACTCTCTTTTTGTAGGATTCTCTGGATCTGCACAAAGTAGCTATCATGGGTCACTCATTTGGTGGAGCCACAGTTATTGATTCACTCAGCAAAGATGTTCGGTTTGGGTAAGTTGTGACAGATCTGGTACGTAGTGAATGTTTATAGAATATGTCTTTCAGTTTTCCAAAGTGATGTGAACATCCTACTGCACACTGCATGCTAATAAACAGTTGGCCCTTTAATTAATGTTTTCATTGCCAAACGTGTGTCTCATTTCACTTATGGACTTGTAAAATTGCTTGAATGCTGTAAATAGAAAATAACAGTGCTATTGTGTGATTAAACATTTGTACACCAAACTGACCAAATAACTTGAGAGATAAAAGTAAAATCTTTCAGATGCTGGACATCAAATGAAAATGGGAACTGAAAATACACAGTAGTTCAGCTATGAACTATCGAGAAAGTAACAGAGCGAATGCTTTTAGGTCAATGACCTTTCCTCAGAACTTACCAGCATTTTCCAATTCTAGTTCAAAAACAACAAGAAATGCGTATACTAGATGTGTGAAATAAAAATAAAATTCTTGAAAGACTTAGCAGGTCTGATGACATTTGTGGCGAGAAGAAAGTTGTGTTAATGTTGACCATCCATCAGCAACTTCCCAATTGTTCATTCTATATAAAAATTGCTCAAGTGGACACTATAGTTTGGTTAGCTAGTATATTAAAGTATCCATTCCCACAGCTATCTGTCAAAAAGTAAGAACTGTAGTGGAATTAAATGAGAACTGCAACTATAGATAAATTTCAAAGGGATTATTATTAGTTATCCATAAATTGGCATCAACCAAAGATCTTACTAAGCATCATTGTAAATTGCAGTCTGTAGTTGGGTTAGGTCCATTTTGCTGGAGAAGTTCTCCATCTTTTTACATTCACCTAACATAGGAACATTTCTAACAACGATGGTCATAAAATCATAAAGCTGTACAGCATTGAAGCAGACCCTTTGGTTCAACTTGTCCATGCAGACCAGATATCCTAAATTAATGTAGTCTCATTTGCCAGCATTTGGCCCATATTGCTGTAAACCCTTCCTATTCATATACCCATCCAGATACCTTTTTTAAATGTTTCAATTGCTCCAGCCTCCACCACTTCCTCTGGCAGCTCATTCCATACTCGCACCACCCTCTGCGTGAAAAACCTGCTGGAGATACTTGAAACCAAACAGCAGAAGCAGTTAGCAGTGCAGGTTCGTTGCTGGGTCAGGTAGCTGTGCAGGTTCAGTTCTTCGTTTGTTTCACTTCCCACGTAGTCACTGCTTTGTCTCTCTTCCTCCTTTCTAAAGTGTTTTGATCCCTTTTTATCCAAAGTTCCAAAACCATGCAACAGCTTATAAAATAGTGATTATTGCTCCTGGAGTTTGAGGAAATCAGCTCCAACACTGAAAATACCTCAAAAAAAGGAGCAGCTCTTGCAGCCATAACTTTTTCCCATCCTCCTCCTTGGATTACCCAGAATTGTTTGTCCTAAAACTTCTGCTTTCCTTTTTAATCTGTATCATTTTCTATTTAATTTTATCATCTAAGTCAATACAGAAACATTTGATAAATGCTTCCACAAATATATTAATTTAATTTTTTGCCCTGTTTTATTCCAAGTCCATTGCCACTTACTTCTTCAATTTTTTAAGAATTAAGAATGTAAGTAGTAGAGGCCAGTCTACCCTCAAGGTAATAGAGAAAAAAAACTGTGGATGCTGGAATCCAAGGTATACAGACAGGAGGCTGGAAGAACACAGCAAGCCAGGCAGCTTCTGGAGGAAAGGAGAAGTCAACATTGCGGGTATTAGAAGGGTAATACCCAAAACATTGACTTCTTCTCCTTTCCTCCGTATGCTGCCTGGCTTGCTGTGTTCTTCCAGCCTCCTGTTTGTTTATCCCTCCAAAGTTGCCCTGCCATTCTATAGAATCCTGGTTAATCTGCCCAGATTGAGATGGCTAAACTCCCCTTTCATGTCAGCTCCTTATGGGCCTCAACTCTTCTATTTCAAAAGTCTATGTACCGTCTCTTTAAATAGTTTGTAATTCAGCATCAGATCTAGAATTGTACCTAACATCTTGTTTTTGATGTTTGCTGATCTCTCAAGGTGTGTGTTGGAAGTTGACGCCAAGGTGCACTATTTGAGTTGAGCACGGTTGAGAGAGTGGATGAGAATTGGATCCAGATGGAGGAAGCAATGAAAGAGCGAAGAGGGAGAAGGGTGCAGGATTTTGTAGGAATGGGATCACTTTTGGGAGCACTGTTTATTTGATGGCACTCCCTCAGAAATACCATGAATATCAAAAAAGGTTTTAGAATAAGAGCAGAAGTTTAAGGGAGAGAATTTGGCAGTGGATCCAACAGGTTGAGATTGCCAAAGAAGACAAACCGGGAGGGGTCACGATGTTCATCTGAGTTTACTTTCATGAGCACGTACAAGGTTGTTTGTTGTTGAGGAGACATCTGGTGGCAAGGGTTTGGAAATTCAGGATAGTTTAGTAAAATGAACTAAACACAATAGGACTTCACAAACGAAAATCGCTATAGCACATAGCTACTATAACACCACTTGAGGCATAACTGGTAGAATATTGAAATGTCTATTTCTGACATGCACAATGGTCAGTGCACTTTTAAACACAATGTTGCCATTTAGTCAACTGTTTATCCTATTGTGAGTACTCTGAGGAAGGGTCACTCGACCACTCTGATTTCTCTCCACATTTGCTGTCAGACTTGCTGAGCTTTTCCAGCAATTTTTGTCTTTGTTTTTATACTACTAACGGATAAAAAAGCTGCTAAGTGATACAGTTATGTTTAAAATCCTGAATAATGCTCATTTCCAGGAACTCTTTGCATTTCCATATCATCTTAAACTAGTTTAAACTCCCCTGTTCCTGAGCAGTCTACTTCCTTTTTCTTTCATGCAATTAATTGCTTATCTTATTGTACACTACTGTAGGAAAGAGAGCACTTGACGCAAAAGTAATGTCAGAATATGCAGTGTTCAGTGAATCTTCATAAGAGTCTGTGCCTGGTCTCATGGTTTGTCATCCATGTAAATTATTTAGGCAGTAATGTAATTTGGTCATTTTCCTAGCAGCACAAAAATAAAGGGCAGTAAAAATTAGATGCAACAGCAAGGAGGTTAAATTAGGTACATTCTGCCTAATTGCAAAAATTAGAAATCTAACTCTGCCTTGAAGAAACTTAAATAACCAATCTCCAGTATCTTGGGGGAAGAGAATACCAGACTCTAACAACCATTTGGAGAAAAGAAATTTTCTTGCTCTCTCTCTTGCGCTCCCCCTCTCTCGCTCTCGCTGTCTCACTCTTTCTCGCAAATGCACCCTTCATAAAACAATGTCCCCTAGTTTTAGTCACCCCCACATGAAAAAACATCCTTCCAGTATTCACTGCATCCAGTCCCTTACGATCTTACACATATCAAGAAGATGACCCTTCGTTCTTCTAAATTCCAATGGATATAGGCCCGACTTGTTCAACCTTCATTCATAACTTTCTGAACCTAAGAATGTGTTGAGTGAACCTTCTCTGAACTGCATCTGAAGCAATTATATCCTTTTTTGAAATAAGGCCAAAAATGCACACACCGCTCCACATATGATCTCACCAAAGCTCTGTTCAGGCACTGTAAATGTTCTGTACTTTTACACCTCACTTTCTTGCAATAAACGACAATGAGTGTAGTGATTGGAATGACATTGGCCAGATGAATCTCAGAGTGAGTTCCCTGTTTGGGGCTATTTACCTGGGCCAATCAGGAAGCCCTGGCTGACAGATATAAACAGGAGTCTCCCCACTCTCGGGACTGACTCTGAGCTAACTAGTCAGACTCCATATACTGTGCACGTGTAAATAAAGGTGGCTTTGTGACAGATCACCGGCCTCCATGGAGTTACATCAACGACGAACTACAGTTAATTAAATTGAATAAATAGGGGCTTAGAAGGTACCTATGAGTAAAAAGATATGTCATTTTCCATGGCCAGTTTGTGGGTAAGCCAATTATTTTAAAAAAAAACTAACATGTTAGGGTTTATAGATCTGAAATGTACAAATAACACAGGAAAGTTGCAGTAAAATAATCATGCATTAACTGGACTACAATTTGAAGCTAAATCGCTATGTTTTTTGAGAAAAACAAGCCAGAAATTGCCTTTGATACTCTGATTTAAATATGATTTGGGCAAAATCTGATTGCATCAGCTGCTGAATATGTTTATGATATGTGTGGGGATAATTAACAATTCTATACTACTTCTTTAAATAGATGTGGAGTGGCATTAGATGCATGGATGTTCCCACTGGAGGATGAGGTGTATACAAAGGTACAGAAGCCAATACTGTTCATCAACTCCGAAAAATTCCAATGGGTTACTAATATCCTGAAAATGAAAAAACTTGATTCAGTTGAAATACAGCGAAAAATGATTACAATCATGTGAGTAAATGTGCTGGTACTTTACTTGTCAACCATATCCATTCAAAACTATGCCCATTCTAGGAGCCAGAGGTGACGCATATGCCAAGGACAACCTTGTGCCAGGGTGTGAGAGATTAATTATTTTATTGGGATTGTGGCATTGAAGCAAACATGGGCATAAATGATCCCCAGCACTATATTCAGAGGAGAGCAAGGGAGTCTTGCCAGTGTCCTAACCAAAATGTGACTGTTGCCAACACTTCTGCAATTTGGCAAACTTTTCTAACTGATCATTAAACTTTTGTGACCTAGTTAGCCACCTCAAAGTCATTAATAGCTGTGGCACTGAGCCAAAGGAGAGGGCCAAAGGCTTGGTGAAAGATATGGTCAGTAGGGAGGGTCCTAGAAGTTAAATTTGGGCAGGGAATTGATATGTGAGGCTAAGGTGAGCGTAAGACAAAGCTGCTAATGATACGACAGGTAAGAATCTAGAGAAAAGTTGGATGTTTTCAGGGATAGAGATGGGTGGTCATTGTATGACATCAAAGAGACAGGAGAATTAGACTGTTTGTAGGATCTTAAATACAAACATTTTAAATCTGAAAAATGAACCGACTTTCATCGGTGAGGACAGGGGTGATGAGCATATAAGCATATTCCAATGGTTAAATTACCACAGCTACCTTTAATTTGGCTTCTTCTTAAGAAATCTCCCAGATAATTAAATACTGAAACAATGACTTGAACTTTATTGCAACAACCAAATAAGATCTTTTGAGTAGGCAAGTTAAGCCCCACAAACCCAATTTAGCTATTACCCAATTAATGGTGGAATTTACCTATAATTTCAACCGGCAGTGTGTCTGTCTCTGGATGTGTCCAAGGTTCGATCCTTGTGCAGTGTTAATCTTCAAAGTTCTGCCGCTGAAGAATCCTGGAGTTGAATTTTTATACAACTTTCTGCCCTTCAAGTTTATGGTGTGACATTATTGATAATCCTTCAGATTGTTTCATCTAAAATATTGACTACTCCTCTGCAGCTGTCAAGTCTGCACCTTGCCACCTTCTCAGAAGTAGCTTCCCTGTTCCTTATTATATTTGGCATTGACTCTCTATTTGAAACACAGCCTGTCTTGTCATTAACTCCTTAAATTCCTCAGCAGAGAAGTTTTGTGGTATTAGGCAGCCAGTTATCAATCAGGTTGTTAAAACAGTTTTGTTTATGTAGCTTTGACTACTTCTTTTTCTTCCAGGCATGGCTGATTGCTGTATAACAGTTTGTCTTTGTCCTTTAACAGTTTATTCCAGAGTTATTCCTGCCTCTTTCAATCCATGAACAGTTATTAAATGTTCTGAAGTTTACACTATCACAATAGAGACATACAAATTGGTAGCACAAGTTGGCTATTCAGTCCTTCAAGCCTTATCCCCTATTCGCTATGATCACGATGATCTGTGTGTGTACCAGATTCCACATTCCCATCTACCTCCATTAACCTTAGCTGCTTGTAAGGCAGGACACTTCATCTATTTCCACCTTAAAAAGATTTGATAACTGTAACCACTTCTAAGGCAAAAAGCTCCAAAATATCTCTGAATCTGAGAAAATTACTTCATCTGTTCTAAAAAGGCAAAGCTTAATTTTAAAACCATGTCCCCTAGTTATGGACTCACCCACTAAATGTTCTTTCTCTGTCCACTTTGTCAAGACCATTCAGGATCTTCTAAACTTCAATCAAATCACTTTTTTCCCTTTTCTAATGAAAATAAGCCCAACCTGTCCAATCTTCTCAACAGTCAGTCATTCCAGGTATTAATTTAATAAATTTCCTCCAAACCACCTCTAACATAATTAAATCCTTCCTTAAAATAAGGAGACCAAGACCCCACACAGTATTTGTGATGTGCTCTCTCCAATGCCTTGAATAACTGAAGCATAACATCCTTTTCAGTTCAGTTCATCTCATAAAGAATAACATTGCATTACCTGCCATTATCACTTGCTGAACCTGTTAACTTTCTGGGATTTGAGCACTAGAATACTAACATCCCTCTGCACCTCAGAATTCAGCAGTCATTCACGATTTTAAAAATGCTTTGCTTTTTTATTCATCCTCCCAAAGAGAACAACTTCACATTTTCCCACAATAGACACCATCTGCCGGGATTTTGACCACTTGCATAACATATATCATTTTAAACCTTCCTTACATCATTTTCACAGCATACTTTTCTACCTGTCTTTGTAACATCTACAAATTTAACTAGCATATTTTTGACCCCTCATCTAAGTCATAGATACAAATTGTAAAAAGTTGAGGGTTATGTACAGTCACCGACAGGACTTCCTGGCAATCTGAAAAAGTCCCGTTTAGACGTACTGTTTTCTGCCAACCAGCCAGTCTTCTATCCGTGCTAATATATAATTCAAGAAAGCAGCTCACCATCTTTTTCTCCAGGGTCATTAGCAATGATCAAGTGGTGGTGGCATAACCAGTGACACACTCATCCATAGAATGATTAGAGAAAAATGTTGCTATTTCTTAAAAGTACCTTGTTTCATATTTGGATTGCAGGCAGAATTGAATTGTTCTTCTTTCTTTGATTCTTTATAGAGGAACAGTACATCAGAGCTTCCCTGATTTTACATTTTTGACTGGCTCTTTCCTTGGAAAGATTTTTCAATTAAAAGGAACAATAGATCCCCTAACAGCGATTGATATTAGCAACAAAGCTTCTTTAGCATTCATGCAAAGACACTTGGGTGAGTAAATAAAATGTATTAATTTGGTTACGTATTTCAATAATAAATAGTTTTCTAATTTCGGGTATCAGAACAATTAGGTAGTAATTCTATATATATGACACAATACTAAAGGTGAGACTGATGCAATCCTAGAACACTACAGAAATGCGCCTCTTCTTTAATTTACAATGAATTGTTTTGGAGTTTCCAACATCTAGTCATTCTGAATCATTCTTTTTTTGAAATTGTGATTTAAGGGTTGTGCAAATATTAAATACTTCCCATTGGAAACCAATTTTCTGAAAATTGCGAAATGTTAATGATGACACACATTTTAAAACAGTACCATAAAGTTCTGTCCTCTTATGTATAATGTGTGTAATAAAGGTTGTATATGTGAAATGAGGAGAAACACCTCCGTAAAGAACAGTTTCCCACTCGAGAATATATAGTTCTCGATGTGAATCAAACATTTACCATTGTGACAGACAAAAGCTTCCTTTTTACTTAATTGTTTCGGGATTTAACTTCAATATCAAAATTCACTTTACAGGTCTTGAGAGAGATTTTGATCAATGGGACCCCCTTATTGATGGGCAAGGAGAACACATTATACCAGGCACAAATATTCATTTGCCTTTATCGACCTCTGAACCCCAGCAATGACTTTTGAATTCTGAATCCAAACTATGAATGTTGAGTGTACTGCAGTAAAATAAAAATCAGTGTGAATGGATTTATCTGCACTGAACACTCGCATTGTGCTAAACATTTGCCTTATAAGATTGTTAGAATTCGAGTTTAAGAAATGTGTCCTAAGCCATAAAATACAATTTTTACCTCTGTTCTTTTGGATATAGATCCATGCATCTTTTGGATGAATTAGTATAACTTCAAGTACAAATCTATATTCCTTGCAGGACTCAAACAGCAGGCTCCAAGTTGGAGTAACCCTTATTGGTTGTATCTATTTTAAAATTGCACTGTATTATACAGAGTTTTTAAGGATTTCGATTATTGCATTCAGTTTGAAATTACACTATTTAAAGCTATGATGCACCATTAATTGGCTTGCATGTTTTCCTAAACCTACCATTATGGTGAAGCTTAAAGTTCATCTGTGATTAGAACTCATTAAGAAAAAATTCTTAAAACCAGAATTAATATATAACTTAAGATTTTGGAAACATAAATTATTATTTTGTGAAGATTTTTCTTGACTTGTTTGTCTACTAAAATTCATTTTGAATTGTTTACATCTTTTATGTCTTTTTGCTGCTCTTAATGAAATTTTTTAATCAAGGCCAACTCCTTCCAAGCACATTTGTGGCACTTTTGTAACTGCTGTTGACTGTTGAACACCAACCAACCTCTTTGTAACAAAATTAAAACAAAAGAACTGTGGATGCTGGAAATCAGAAACCAAAAGCAGAAATGGCTGGCCAATCTCAGCAGGTCTGTCAGCATCTGTGGAGAGAAAGCAGAGTTAATGTTTCAGGTCCAGTTCTAAAGAAGAGTCACTGGACCCAAAACACTAACTCTGATTTCTCTCCACAGATGCTGCCGAGTTTCCCAGCCATTTCCGTTTTTGTAACCTTTTCTTCATTCTGTCATAGAAGTGTCCACAACAACCTACACGGTGGAAATATTGTTTCTGATGTGCAAAGCAAGTTATTTATAGTCTATCCTTTGACAGTTGAATAGAAATAAAAATGATACGTGAAAAGAATCTGCAACTTCTTCTAACTGCACACACAGCAATCTAATTCCAAATTCCAGTCTTTCACCCACAGCTATATCATTTCTCGCCTTTGTATTGTTCTGTAAATTATTCTTCAGTCACCACTTATTCAGTAATTTCCCGATTAGTTTAGTAATGATGTAATTAGACTGCCTGCTAACAAATAGAAGCCAATGTTTCCAAAAGTATGAAGATAATCAGATCTTTAAGTGTATTTACTAGCGTCCAGCTAGCAGTATTTATAATGATAAAGATTAACCAAATTACTGACCTTGATCTATAATCATAACTAAGTTTTATATGGGGTGTATTTGAAATAACTGACAATAAAAGTTAACTATAAGCCTTAAACAACTTCACTTGGTGCAAAACTGTACACAACAATGCTTGTCCAGGGAAGATTGTAATCCTCTGCTTGAGGGAAAGGGTGGGGAATTTCACAGGAATTTTCCTCAAATCTACCACATCATCAGTGGAAAAAAACTCTGGGGAAAATAGTGCCCTCATTAAACCTATTACATTATCAAAGGCTGTACTGAGGCATTGGACAGTATCTCTTTAAGATGCAACTTAAACAGATGAGGCAGAAAAATTGGTCATCAAAGGTTCAGACCATCTGATCAGTTACTTTGACAACTCTCTTTTCCTTTCACCTAGTTCATCAACCAAGCTTCCTCTAAGGCTCCTCTTATCCTGTCCCTGGGTTTGCATCTTTTTCTAGTTTCTCTCTCTTCCCTGTTGCCCTTTCTGAGCTCATCTTGTATATAAAACCTACCTGTATCTTCCTCTCTATTCCCATGAAACCGCTGACCACCCAACTCTGCTCCTACGATGCTGCTTGGCCTGCTGTGTTCATCCAGCCCTGCACCTTGTTGTCTCTTCATTTTTTAGCTCTCAGGTTACCTGATATTGTCTCTCAAGTACTGTCCCCCTCTCTTTCATAACTGCCATTAACCTTTTTCCCTTTGAATTCAAACTTACCACCCCATTTCCAACCCCTCATTTCCTCTTCAGTCCTCGAGTGTGTTGTCACGTCCTCAATCTGTCCTATCGTTTGTGGACCTGCATGTTCAAATCCCTCCAATCGTACCTTTTCTCCCTCTATCCCAACCTTGGCACATCATCTGCTGAAACCCTAATTAGTGCTTTTGTCACCTCCAGATATTCTGTCACATTGTTGACCAGCCTTTCACATTCTACCCTGTGGAAAGTTATTATCCAAAGCTCTGCACTAACTTTTGTATCCAGTCTCTTTATTCCATCACATTATGCTTGTTACTCTACACTGGCTTATAGTTGAGCAGCATTGATTTTAAAATACTTGACCTTGTTTGGTGTCTTCATGGCCTTACCCCTATTTCTAATCTACAGCCTCACGTCACATACCTGTGCTCCAATATTCCTGATCTCCTAAGCACCCAATTTTAATTGCTCCACTATTAACGGCTGTGCTTCAGCCTGGAATTCCCTCTCCCAAACCTCTCCACTTCTCCTCCCTTCTTTTGTTTATCTGTCCTAGTATCCCCTTATGACAGTTAGAGTTCTTAAAAAAAGATGACAGTGAATTACCTTGGAATTTTTGACTATCTGAAAGATGTTGTGCAAGCTGTAAATACCTTTAGGCCAAGAATATTAATTTTGTATTAGTTGAAAAATTTATTGTTTTGACACTAATTTGAGTTTCAATGTACTATCCTAGGTTCTTCAATTAGTGTTTCATTATTGTTATCTTGACAAAATTATGACATATTTAAATCTTAAGATTTTGTCACTGAAATGTGGCCTCAGGATATCCCAAGTACAAAATGCTATTTAAAATGTACTTCTCTCCTATGTATTCACTCTTAAGATTTTAAAATGTACCCATTTTCCCCTCATGTTCAATTAAACTTATGTCATTTCAAGAAGCAGTGCTTTCTTGGTAATTTAATTTAAACTTGCAATGCAAGACTAAGTACAGTTAACAAGGATGAGTGTGACCAAAAACAAAAAGGTCTGAAAATTGTGTGACAAGGACAGTGAAAAGTGGCAGAGCCATCATAGTGTGAGGAACTGAAAAGGAATAGCACTTTTTATTGATCTGTAGTGAATTGCAAATGCTTGTAGGCCACTTCAAATAGATAGAAACATCAGTTTTCCCTTTGTTTACATTTTTTGCGAGAGTGAAGGATGTGCTATGGAGAAGAAACACAAAGACAGCACATGGGTATCCAGTGTCTGGCTCAAAACAGTAGAGAAACCTGCCTGATTGTTTGCCTCACTGAATGATGGCACCACATTTAAAATTGGCACCACAACATAAAGCATTTTCATGCAATGATCTTGCATGTCATAATTTACCTGGAAATGTACTCTGTGATCTACAAAAGATATGACAATCCTCAAATGACCCAAATAACTGGATGAAGATTGAAATAAACGCACAAGCAAAGCTCTGAACCTTGAAGTTCAGAGTTCAGACTGCCAATTCAGCATGGATGAAGAGTGGACTGGTTGGCTGAAGGGCAGGGGCATGAATGGTGTTCCCCTGACACAACATAGAAGGTTCTTGTACCGTGGAGATGCTCTCACAGGGTGTTACTTCTGCAACCTGTTGGTGGGCAGATCGATCTTAGAAGAACCTGCATGTCTTTTTCAGCACTGGTACTTGCAGCTGTTTGATCTGCACAGCAACAAGATATGCAAGCATGGAAATGAGCATTGATCGCATGATCTAGATTCAAACCTACAACAGTGCTCCGCCATTGAGTGGCTTCTGTCTGGCCTGAAATAGATGCTGAGGCATTGGTCACTAGATGCTACTTCCAAGCTGCATTCACAAGTACTTTATGAAGTTGTCCACCATTTTCACACTGTAAATACATGATTGCAAGCTCATCACGGAATTCTGTGCCACGTGGGAGCGGGACACCTCCCATGCTCCTTGACCATAACAGGTTCTGTGGGAAGGTTCAATGCAACAAGCATCTCAATTTTCATCCCTATCACACTGTCCTATACCCAGGAGAGTACTCTTTTTAGAATAACTCATTTGTGGCCTCAACCCATGGAGCTGGCACATACACCACACTTTCCACATGTCACATTCGTGGTGAGAGACAACAGACCAGTACAGCAACAGGAGGCCATTCACACACATTGAATCTGAAAAGGGAGGAATTGCTGAGCGTTTTCGTGAAGTGACCATATTTCTATGTCCATTCCACTTGACATTATTCCTATGTGGTGAGAGAGGAGTATATAAGTTGACTTTGTTTAACAGGCTGGGTCAAGTTTGATGGGTAAGATGATATTTGCCCATGTTCTCATACATTTATAATGAGCAAATTGGATCCTGCCTGGTCTGTGGCTGTTAAGACTTTATCCAGTGTGTAGCGGATTCTAGTGAACAATCTCCAGTTTACTCACCCATTGGTGAACTCATCTCTTCCTCTACCTCCTCTTGTTCCTTCTAAGGATTAAAGCAGACAGCAGAGTTAATTTTCCTTACAGTTTTATTTTCAGATGCTAAACTTACTATTTAATTCACTGACATCGATCAAAAGTATATACAAAAAAAATGCCAGTCAACATCCAGTGTGGTGGCATACAGATTATATTATTTTCTGTCAAATATATAGAAAACAGGTGAAAAAGGCCTAGGTCAATTTGGGAGAAAATGTTTCTCCATTTCCTCCCTTTCTTTAGGTGATTTAAATCTAGTTCAGCATATCATTTCTTATTCTAATAAGACCATAAATATCCCATCCCTACTTTACATCCACTGCCTGAACACAGGACCTTGGATCTTGGCTTGCATTAACCTCCAGTCCAGCTCAGGACCAACAGCCACTTTGTGAACATTAGTTGATAACTTGAAACTGTTGAAGGGTTGTCCAGATTTCCCATTTCTATTATTAGTTTGAATGCAAACTCTTTCAATTTATTTTCAAGGCTGGTTATAACATATTTTAATGATCTGTTTATGGTGGTGTAGTGTTATATTACTGGACATATAATCCAGATGACTGAATGCTGAAGGATGGTGGAGGCATTTGTGTGGGAATGAAGACTCCGGTCAATTGATACAGTATTACCAAAGAATAGCAGTCTAACTAGAGCAAATCCCTAGAGATTACAACATGGAGTCATGCTGCTGGCGTACTTAGGACATGAGTGTTCATTATGACGATTATCATAATGTTGTTATACAATAATCTGATGTGCATTCTGCCTAAACAACTAGCTGTCAATCAGGAATTAGTAAACTGGTTGCAGTAATCCAGATTAACTGTTTAGATCATCCATGAAACAATTAATCTAACCAATTTAACAGTGTAACCTTAACACCTGAGTAACAGGTGCACCGTTCTGAAAACAATTACCTACTCTGAAAATAAAAGGGTGGTCCTGTTTGCTCTTCCAACTTGGTATATTCAGACACCTCAGATCAGAGCAGTCAGCAACATTGTTGTCTGAATAGTGCCCATTGTGAGGCCAGTAAACCAATACCCTGCAACATCTGAACAACCCCAATGTGGATCACTGCTCGGGGTGAATTACAATGAAGCTGATTATCCAGATGGTGTGATTCACATCAACTAAATGTGGCACTAGGAATCTCACTTCATGGCTCAAGAATCAACCAGAAGCAATAGGTGGAGGTATGTCCTAACAGACTTGCAATTATCAGGGTCACCTATAGAGGGTTGGTAACCCATTTGAGTCAGGAACAGATTTGGTTGTTGCTGTCAAATGCAGCCACGGTATTTGCATCCTGTATCTACACTTGGCTGCCAGTCAGAAATGGTGGGCGGGATGATGCATTAATTTCTCAAACGAAGGATTCCCATGAGGCTGTAGGTTTCATAACAGATCATTACTGACATCTACAGCATTGGAACAATATGCCATCTGAGCAGTTGTTGGAACAACTGAACTGTACATTGTCTGCTGCCAGCAATAGAATAGAGATAGGGACTGCAAAAGCTGCTCTGTATGTTCTCACTTCCTTATTTTTAGAATCAAGGAGATAAACTGATAAATATATTGAGAGATACTGGAACGAGTTAGTATAATCATCAGCATACGGTGACTATCTGTCTTCCAGGGGGTTGAATTGGGGGTATACATGGAAGTTACAAACCTGTAATACAGAAATAGATTAAAGAGTGACTTAGTAAATGGAGAAGTTGGAATGGGAGAAATAAAGCATATTCCTATTAGAAGAAATTGAGTTTATTTGGGAAATCACTGGCAAGTTCAAGAATATTGACTTCATCAAGGTAGTGGAACAACTGTGCTGGTAGACTAAACTGAAATTCCTCGAATACCCCTGGCTTTGTTATAACTAGATCTTAACCCATAGAATTAGACAGAACAAAAGTGAGTCTATGAAACAAAGACATGATGTGGATATTCAGTTACTGAATACAATATTTGAGAACGTAACTTAAAAGGATGTCGGTAAAGTAAAGGAGGCTTATACATCTAACCCACCATCTTTAATAGAAATGCAACAAATGGATTTTGTTGTATTAGAAAGAGTTATACCGAACAGTACGCTCAGACAATGAATTAGAATGTTATTTGAAAGACGAGGTCTTAGTGAGGAAATGCAGACCACCTCAAGTACCAACTAAGTGATCCATCGTTTTTATGAGTAATTTTCAAATTTTATGACTAGCCATGAAATTCCAAAGGCAGATCACTTGTATATTAGGAAAACACAAGCTAAAGAGTTTAAATATTGATATTGGCCAGGATTATATAAAGATGCAATCAAATTATGCCAAACATGTCAGGTAGTGGGGAAATCCCAATCCCCAATTAACCTCTAATTACAATATCAGCTTTTCAAGAACCATTTAAAAAGGTCTTAATAGGTTCTGTAGGATCTTTACCTGAAACCAGGAATGGAAACCAATGTCTTTTAGATTATGAATGTTTCCACCAGATTTCCTGAAGCATTGTCTTTAGTCCATTTTTTACAAAATATGGATTATCCAATGAAGTACAACCAGATCAAGGTTTTCATTTTATGTTGTAATATTCAAATAAATTATAAATAGTTTCATAATAAAATAATTTACATCTTCGGTTTGTCATTCACAATTTCAAGGTGCATTGGAAAGATGGCATCAAACATTGAAGACTATGATTAGAGCTACTTGCCAAGAATGTACCAATGATAAGGAGAAAGAAATTTTTTTTGCTACTATTTGCCATTCGGGATGATTTTAATGAAGGATTTGATCTTGATGAACTAATATATGGATATGAGTTGAGTAGACTACATAAATGAAAGAAAAATTGATAATGCAAAGCTGAGAGATGATACTCTGCTTTCAGAGAAAAACTGACCAAAACATGAGAGTTGGCTAAAAAAGCAGTTAGAGTGTTCAATAAACAGTGAAAACAAGAGCAGATAAAAGGTAAAGTTTTGACATTTTGTTACATGGGACAAGATGCTAGTGTTGTTACTTGTCTCTGCGGTGGCATTGAAAGCAAGGTTCACTGGGACCTTATCAAATCAAAGAAACTCAATAATGTGAAGTATGTAGCTCCAGTCAGAATGAATCAGTAGTATATAAGCTAACGTGTTTTAAAGATATTATGACATTTTATGAGAAAAGTGCACTTATGGTAGTGGAAAATATATGGCATGAAAGAGAAATATGAGAACAATTTGAGAATAAATCAAAAATTGAAAATTCAAAAGTTGACCCTCCAACAATCAGATTAGAAAACACAGAGGTGCTTAAAAGATTAGCTGGCATCATGTTTTATCTTCCATGAAACGACTGTTGTGACTTATAACAATTATACAGAACTATGAATCAATTTGTGGGAAATACAGTTCTGCTTTTCCACAATGTTAATGCGGGAGTGCATTAACTCAAAAACAACAGTACAGAATCAATCCAGAAACCTTAGCTGAAGTGAGGGAAGAGATAGAAGTTTGTGACAATGACATTATTGAACCAAATTATAGTAGCTGGAGTTCACCTATTGTGATGGTACTGAAATTGAATGGGTTTCAAGGATTCTGTATTATTGCAAAGTCAATGTGGTAATGAAAGTGGACTCATACCCTTCACCAAGACTAGAGGACTATATTGAATGAATTCGTTACTTGAGTTGTCACAAAATTGACTTGTTAAAAGGATATTGGCAAGTGCCATTGATTGATGGAGTTAAAGAAATATTGGTATTTGTAACACTGAATGGACTTTATCAATGCAAAGTCATACCATTTGAAACGAAAATACACCAACATTGAAACTATTAAACAACGCAGTCATTGCAGAACTCTATACCTGTGTGTTTACATCAACGATTTAGTTGTTTCGAGCCAAAGCTGGGAAGAACATTTACATCACTTGACTGAACTATTTGACCAGGTACCAAATGCCAAAGTGGCAATAAACTTGGCTAACAGTGAGTCTATAGGTGCAAGGCTGGAAAAGCACGGCAGGTCAGACAGTATCCAAGGAGCAGGTAAGTTAAAGTTTTGGGCTGAAACATTAGCTTACCTGCTCCTCAGATGCTGCCTGACCTGCTGTGCTTTTCCAGCTTCACACCTATAGATTCTGGCTTCCAGCATCTGCAGTCCTTATTGTCTCCAGTTGGCTAACAGTGAATTTGCCAAGGCCAAGGTGATTTATTTGGGCCACACTGTGGGCCAAGACCAAGTAACACCTAGAGAAGTGAAAGTACAGGCTATTTTGTATTTTCATATGCCAAGTCAAAATGTGAAATTTTGCATCATGTTGGCATAAGGAGATTCTCATGCAAGTTTGTTCTGAACTTAAGCACTGTTGTTGTACCATTAACAAAGCAGAAAATCTAAATGAATTACAGACTGCCAAAGTCCCTTTGAAAGCTTGAAAGCTGTGTTGACAATTGCAACAGTGGTTAGCCAGACCTAATTATGAGGCCATTCAAGCTGGTTGTTCATGCCAGCAACATTGGTATGGGAGCTGTTTTACTGTAAAATGATAGCATGGGGATCGAATAGCCTTTCAGGTATTTTCAAAGAAACCAACTGCGTGTCAGCAAAATCATTTTACAATGAAGAAGGAAACTTGTGCTGGCTCCATATCATTTTTAAATATACATTAGCAACAACATGAAAGAAACAAGAAGGGCCAGAATGCTTTGATTTTCTCAGAAAAGTTTGGGATTAGAACCCAAGATTCTTTTGATGGAGATAGTAGGAACTGCAGATGCTGGAGAATCCGAGACAACAAGGTGCAGGGCTGGATGAACACAGCAGGCCAAGCAGCATGGAGCTTAGTTCTCCAACAATGTATTGTTTACATGTCTGGAAAAGAAAATTTTATGGTGGATGCTTTATCAAAAGCACAGTGAAGGACACTGAGTGATATGGCGCTTGTGGACTTAATGTAAAGTAAGATTGCTATATGACTCATTGTATGTTTACTATCAACATATGACTACTTTTAGTGTAGACGTAGTATTGTTTTCATTGAATAATGATTATGCCACTTAAATTTTATTTCTTATATAATACAAATAAATTCCAATACAGCATAGGAACAGGCCCTTCAGCCCACCAAACCTGTGCTGATTCCAATCCTTATTTAGACCCGCTACTTATTGTCCATACGCAGTTTCAATCCTTCTGTTTGCTTCCTGTTCATGTGTCTATTAAGATAAGCCTTAAATGTTGCTAACATGCCTGTTTCCACCACCTCCACTGGCAATGCGTTGCAAGCATCCACAACCCTCTGTGTGAAAAACTTTTACCCACTTCTCCCATAAACTTTCCTCTCTCATCTTGAAGCTGTGCCCTCTTGTAGTTGAACTTTCCAGCCTTGGACAAGGCCTCTGACTAGCCACCCAATCTATGCCTCTCCTAATTTTGTAGACGTCTATCAGGTTGGCCCTCAGCCACTGTCTTTCCAACGAAAATAATTTGAGTTTATCCAATCTCTCCTCATAACTAAAACCCTCCAGACCAAGCAACATCCTGGTAAATCTACTCTGCATCCTCTCCAAAACATCTATGTCCTTCTGGTAATGTGGCAACCAGAACTTCATATAATATTCCAACTGTGGCCTAACTAAAGTCTTATACAGCTGTAACATAACTTACCTACTTTTATACTCAATGCCCCATCCGATGAAGGCAAGCGTGCTATATGCTTTCTTAACCACCTTATCAACCTTCAGGGATCTGTAGACTTGTATGCCCAGATCCTTCTGTATGTCAATGCTCCTAAGGGTTCTGCCATTTATTGTATAATTTGCACCTGAATTTGATCTTCCAAAATGCATCACCTCGCATTGGCCGGATTAAACTCTGTTGTCTGGTTCCTCTTTAAACAAGTTGCAGACAACTCTGACCAGAATGTTATAAATGAATTTGCTCAAGTGTCCCACAATACCAAAGCGGTCAAAATCAATATAAATACAAGCCAGTACCAAAGCAGAACATTCCCACTTTATTGGGAACAAAATTACAACAATTTTTAATACTAAACATATTATCCCTAATCCTATTTGGCCTCTTATGGTTACAATACTTCCTGAATCTCTTGTAAATTTACACAGTCACTCTCTCTGTGGCTCTGACTCTCCGAAGCTACTTTATCTCTCTCTCTGGATGGTCAGTTGCTCTCCTCCAAAAGGCCTCAGACGATTCCAAGAGTGGCTCCAAGAGAGCAGTCTTGTTTTTATACCTTTTAGATGGTCTTCTGGAACTTTCTATAGTTCTGACCAATCAGGGAGATACCCTTAAAAGTTTGAAACAAGAGTCAATCATTTAGATGGCATGCTACTGTTAGTTTCTTTGTGTAGCAGGACCTGGTGCCTTTCTGTCTGGGCTGCCCTTTATTTAGTGGATAAGTTGTTGGGGGTGTCTGTGCAAATTAACTGTTGCCTTTTGCATTATGCTAATGTCATTAGTACCTGGTTGATGTGTTTGCAATCTATTTGGTGGGTGGGTTTTGTGATTTCAGAGTTTCATTTGGCCAATGTACCCAGCATCCCTTGCTGTTTAGCCAAGTTGGCAAGTGTTTTAGCAGCCAGGAGGCTGCTACAACTCCATCTGCCGTTTCTCTGCCCAAATTTGCAATCTATCAATATCCCATTGTATCCTTTGACAATTCCCCACCCACTATCTGTAACTCCGCCAATTTTGGCATCATACACAAACTTACTAAGCAGACCACCTACATTTTCCTCTAGATCATTTATATTTACTACAAACAACGAAGTTCCCAGCATTGATCCGTGAAGAACAGCACTAGTTGTTGAATTCCATTCTGAAAAGCACCCTTTCCCTGCTACTCTCTGTCGTTTTTGACCAAGCCAGTTTCATATCTATCCAGCGAGCTCACTCCAGATCCCATGAAACTCGACCATTTGTACCAACCTGCCATGAGGTACCTTTTCAAATGCCTTACTAAAGTCCAAGTATACAACATTCATTGCCCTTCCCTCATGAATCATTTTTGTCAACTTCTCGAAAAACTCAATCAAGTTGGTGAGATATGATCTTCCCCGCACAAACCCATGCTGCCCATCACTAACAAATCCAATTGCTTCCAAATGTGAATGAATCCTGTCTCTTAGTATCTTCTCCAACAGATTCCCCACTACTGATTTCAGGCTCACCGGCCTGTAATTACCTGGATTGTCTCTGTTTCCCTTCTTAAACAAAGGAACAATATTGGCCATTTTTCAGTCCTCTGGAACCTTGACTGAAGCCAAATAGGATGCAAAGATATTTGTTAAGGCCTGAGCTATTTCCTCCCTTGCATCCCACAGTATCCTGGGATGGATCCCATCTGGCCCTGGGGGCGCGTCTACCTTAATAACTTTAAAGACACCCAAAACTTCGTCCTTCATTGTGCTGACCTGCCGGAGAGTATTCACACACCTTTCCCTAATCTGAACATCTCTCACATCCCTCTCTTTGGTAAATAGTGATGTAAAGTAATCACTAAGGATCTCACCCATTTCCTCTGACTCCACATGTAGCCTCTCTCCATTATCTCAGAGTGGGCCTATCCTTTCCCTAGGTACTCTCCTGCTCCTAATATACATATAAAGATGCCTTGGGAGTCTCCTTAACCCTGCCAGCCAAGGACATTTCAGAACCCCTTTTAGACCTCCTCACTCCATTTGATCTCCTTCCTACTTTTTCTATATTCATTGACGACTTTGTTTTTAGTTGCCTAGGCCTTAAGTATGCTTCCACTTGTTTTTTGACTAAACTGTTAATTTCCCCTCTCATCCAAGGTTGCCAAATCCTGCCATTCCTGTCCTTCATTTTCACAGGAAGATGCCTGTCCTGCACTCTAATCAACTGATCTTTAAAAGACACCCACAAGATTTACCCTCGAACAGCCACTCCAAATCCACACTCTACAATTCTTGCCTAATTCGGTTATAGTTGGCCTTCCCCTAATTTAACACCTTCTTCTGAGGTCCATTTCTTGTTTGTGGCAAGTGTGGTGTAAGTTTGATGTGTATACTAGAATATCAAGTATTCTGTCTGAGTTTTTGAATTTGAACAAGTGGCATACTTGTAAATTTTCTGTATATCTGAAGGAATTTGTTTACTTTCAAAGTATTTTTATTGCTGTGCAGATTTCTTTTAGAGTCATAGAGATATACAGGATGGAAACAGACCCTTTGGTCCAACTTTGTCTATGCCAACCAGATATCCTGAATAAATCTAATGCCATTTGCCAGCATTTGGCCCATATCCCTCTAAATCCTTCCTATTCAGATACCCACTAGATGCCTTTTTAATGTTGTAATTGTACCAGCCTCCACCACATCCTCTGGCAGCTCGTGCCATACATGCACCACCCTCTGCATGAAAAAGTTGCCCCTTGGGTCCCTTTTAAATCTTTCCCCTCTCACCTTAAAACCTATGTCCTCAAGTTTTGGACTCCCCCACCTGAGGAAAAGACTTTGTCTATTTACCCTATACATTGCCCCTCATGATTTTATAAACCTCTAAGGTTAAACTTCTAAGGTCACCCCTCAACCCCTGTCTATTCAGCCTCTCCCTTCAGCTCAAACCCTGGCAACATTCTTGTAAATCTTTTCTGAATCCATTCAAGTTTCACAACATCCTGCCTACAGCAGGGTGACCAGAATTGCACGCAGTGTTCTAGTAGCAGCCTAACCAATGTCCTGTACAACTGCAATATAACCTCCCAACTCTTATACTCAATGCATTGAACAATAAAGACAAGCATACCAAACACCATCTTCACTATCCTACCTATCTGTGACTACTTTCAAGGAACTAAGAACCTGCATTCCAAAGTCTCTTTGTTCAGCAACACTCCCCAGGACTTTACCATTAACTGTATAATTCCTGCCCTGCTTTGCCTTTCCAAAATGCAGCATCTCACATTTATCTAAATTAAACTCTATCTGCCACCCCTCAGCCCATTGGCCCATCTGATCAAGATCCCTTTGTACTGTGAGGTAACATTCGCTATCCTGCACACCTCCAATTTTGGTGTCACCTGCAAACTTACTAACCATACCTCCTATGTTCACATCCAAATCATTTATATAAATGACAAAAAGAAGTGGACCCAACAGCGGTCCTTGTGGCACACTACTGGTCACGGGCCTCCAGTCTGAAAAGCATACCTTCCACTACCATGGTCTTCTACCTTCGAGCCAGTTCTGTATCCAAATAGCTAGTTCTTCCTCTATTCCCGGTGATCTAATCTTGCTAACCAGTCTACCATGAAGAACCTGGTCAAACACCATAGTGAAGTTCATATAGATCATGTCCACCGCTCTGCCCTCATCAATCCTCTTCATTACTTCTTCCAAAAAAAAAAAAAAAAAAAAAAAAAAAAAAAATTCAATCAAGTTAGTGAAACACAATTTCCCACAGACAAACCTATGCTGACTATCCCTAATCAGTTCTTACCTTCCAAATCCTGTCCCTCAGGATTCCCTCCAACAACTTGCCCACCACCAATGTCAGCTCACCAGTCTATACTCCCCTGGCTTTTCCTTACCACCTTTCTTAAATAGAGGCACCATGTTAGCCAACCTCCAGTCTTCCGGCACCTCACCTGTGCCTATCGATGATACAAATATCTCAGCAAGGGACCCAGCAATCACTTTCCCAGTTTACCACAGAGTTCTAGGGATTTATCCCCACTGACACCTCAGATCCCAGGGATTCATCCACCTTCATGTTTTTTAAGATGTCCACACCTCCTCCTCTGTAATATGGATATTTTTCAAGATGTCACTATTTATTTCCCTATGTTCTCTATCTTCCATATTGCTTCTCCACAGTAAACACTGATACTAAACACTCGTTTAGTACATCCCCTATGTCCTGTGGTTCCACACATAGGCAGCCTTGCTGATTTTAAGGGGGCCCTATTCTCTCCCTAGTTACCCTTTTGTCCTGAATGTATTTGTTGAATCCCTTCAGATTCTCCTTAACCCTATTTGCCAAAGCTATCTCATGTCTCCTTTTTGCCCTCCTGATTTTCCTCTTAAAGTATACTCCTACTGACTTTATACTCTTCCAGGGATTCACTCGATCTCTGCTGTCTATACCTAACATATGCTTCCTTCTCATTCTTAACGAAAACCTTAATTTCTCTAGGTATCCAGCATTCCCTACACCTACCAGTCTTGCCCTTCACCCTAACTAAAACATACTGTCTCTAGACACTCGTTATCTCATTTTTGAATGATTCCCATTTTCCAGCCATCCCTTTACCTGCGAATATCCACCCGCAATCAACTTTTGAAAGTTCTTGCCTAATAACATCAAAATCAGCCTTCCTCCAATTTAGGTCTTTAACTTTTAGATCCAGTTTATCCTTTTCCATCATTATTTTAAAACTAATAGAATTATGGTCCCTGGCACCAAAGTGCTGCCCCACTGACATCTCAGTCACCTGTCCTGCCTTATTTCCCAAGACTAAGTCTTGGTACAAAACTAAGTCTTCTCTAGTTGGTACATCCACATACTGAATCAGAAAATTTTCTTATACACACTTAAATTCCTCTCCATCCAAATCCTTAACACTATGGCAGTCTCATCCTATGTATGGAAATTTAAAATCCCCTACCATAACCACCCTATTACTCTTACAGATAACAGATTTCCTTACAAATTTGTTTCTCAATTTCCTGCTGACTGTTGGGAGATCCATATTATAGTCCCAATAAGGTGATCATCCCTTTCTTATTTCTCAGTTCCACCCAAATAACTTCCCTGGATGTATTCTCAGGAATATCCTCCGTAAGTATAGCTGTATTGTTATCTCCAATAAAAAAAACACAACCCCTCTTCTCTTGCCCCCCTTTCTATCTTTGTTGTAGCAACAATACCCTGGAACATTAAGCTACCACGTCTCTGTAATTGCTATGATATCCCAGTCCCATGTTACCAACCATGCCCTGAGTTCATCTGTTTACCTGTTAGGTCTCTTGCATTGAAACAAATTCAGTTTAATTAATCAGTCCTACCTTGTTCTCTGCTTTGTTCCTTCCTGGCCTGATTGTTTGACTTACTCCTTTTCTCAACTGTATCAGTCTCAAACTGGTCTTTTTTTCACTGGGTCCCCGGTACCAACACCACCCCCTCATCATCCCACCCCAAACTGGTTTAAATCCACCTGAGCAGCTCTATAAAATCTCCCCGCCAGTATATTAGTCCCCTTCCAATTGAGGTGCAATCTGTCCTTCTTATACAGGTCACTTCTACCCCAGAAGAGATTCCAAAGATCCAAAAATGTGAATCCTTCTCCCCTGCACCAGCTCCTAAGCCACACATTCATCTGTTCTACCCTCCTATTCCTACCCTCACTAGGTCATGGCACTGGGAGTAATCCAAATATTACTACCCTCGAGGACCTACTTTTTAAATTCCTGCCTAACTTCTTATATTCTCTCCTCAGAATCTCATCCTTTTCTCTTCCTATGTCGTTAGTTCCAATATGTACAATGACCTCCTGCTGGTCCCTCTCCCCATTGGGAATATTCTGCACCCTCTCCGAGATATCCTTGATCCTTGCTCCAGGGAGGAAACACACCATTCTGATGTTTCATTGTCGGCCACAGAAATGTCTCTGACTTAGACAGTCCCCAGTTGCAATCAATTGTTTGGAACCTAACATACCCCTCATTGCATCATAGCCAGTCTCAGTACCAGAAACCTGGCTGTCAGCGCTACATTCCGCTGAGAGTTCATCACCCCCTACCTTTTCCAAGATAGCATATATGTTTGAGATAGGGATAGCCACAGGAGACTCCTGCACTCTCTCCTTCAGGTCACCCATCCACCTGACTGTATCTTCAGTTTATCTCCCTCTCTGCAACTGCCATCCATCACACCCTCTAGCTTCTGTAAATTTCTCATTGCCTTTAACTACCAATCCAACTGATCCATGCAATCTGATAGGACTCACAACCAAACACACTTCCTGAAGACATAATCATCAGTAACATGGAAACTCTCTAATCTCCCACATCCGAAAAAAGAGCACGTCACTCTACTAAAGGCCATCTTTGCACCTTAATCTACAGACCCAGAAAGTAGCAGTCCTACTGCTCTAAGCTAGCTTAGTACCTATATTTTTACATTTTAAAGTTTAATCAACAGATAGATCTCAATTTTAAAAAATCAAAAAACAATCCACTATTGTAGATTTACAAAAAAAAACTAAGTTTACACTTTAAAACTAGTCACTTAGCTGCTCCCCTGCTGTGAGCTCTCCCACACAACTTTCTGCAAGATCAGCTGTGAATTTCACTGTTTGTTAATTTTTCTTAGAATGAACATTAGTCCAGATATACTTAAAACTAAACAACAAAGGCAGCAGCTGTGCAGATTCACTGCTGGGTGAGACAGCAGTGCAGATTTCTTTCTCCATCTGAATCACTTCCCATGTGGTCTCTGCTTTTGTCTGTCTCTGTCCTTTTTTACAGTGCCGTTGTTTTGATCTTCTTTCGCCCAAAGTTCCAAAACAATGCAACAGCTCATAAAAAGTAATTCCTGTTCCCAGGATTCAAGGAAATGAGCTCCAACACTGAAAATAGCTCAAAAAAAGGAGCAGCTCTAACAGCAACAATTTTTCCTATCCTCCATCTTGGATTACCCAGAATCCTTTTAAAACGGTGCAAAAGACTTCCTGCAGAGTTACGGGTTTACTTTTACATTGGTAGAATTTTACGAACAAACCAGGTAAACAATTGTGCATTAGGCTTCAGTTTAGAAGATCAGGATTGATTTCTTTTGATTGTGGGAAGCACCCATAACACAGAAAAATGTTATTTTTAGTTTCAGTTTGAACACATTGCTAGTATGCTTAGTGAAGCTGGATATGTGTAGCAGCTCTCCTGAGAAAGGGAGATCATTTACAATTGTTGAAAACAAAGGATGGCCTTGGTGTGGAACGTGTTTACAAAAAGTTCTAGACCTGCAGTGTTAGGTTAAAACTCTTAAGGGGTTATTCGAATCTGAGAGAGTTTATGCTCAGCTACATGATAAATTAAGAAAGGGGCTATCAGATTCTCAAGACCTGAAAAAAACCAAATTTGCAATATTGCCTTTGTGTTTCAGTGGAAGAGCAGCTCATTATAACCGAAAAAATCTATCAAGCCAGATATCTGGAGTCTACAGTCTGACTTGTCCAATAAGAACATTAAATGGGATCATAACGCACAGTTTAAGAATCAATTTGGAAGCAATGGGTGGAAACATCTTAAAAAGGACCTACAAAAAAACAAGGTAGGTAGTAGCATTTCTGGGAACACAGTTGATACAGGAGCACACTTTGGCATCACCACTAAACACAGCCACGGTATTAGAATCCTACAGCTGCACTTGGATGCTATACAGACAGGGTGTAGAATGATGTATTAATTTTGACAAATGAAGGAGTTCTCTGGAGACTCAAGCTTTTAGAGCAGGTTATTGCTGATATCTGCAGCTCTAAGACATCTGACCAAGCCATCTGTTAGAAAGGCTAAGTTGTACACTATTTGTATAGTTTCTCAAGTCTGCGCAATCAGAGGCAAGGACTGCAAAGACTATTCCCTGGGTCTTGGACACTTAGAAGATTCTGGCTTTGAGCTTGATATTTGCTATGTACAAAAGAGGCCAGCCTAACAATACAAGTAACCGTGGACAAAAATAGCCAAGAAAGCAAGCAGTAGCAGTGTATTCAGCAACCCTGGAGCTAGTGGCCCAAGAAGTTCAAAGATATCAGAAAGGCGTACATAAAACTCATTCAGGTAACCCTATATTCGTTCTACCTCCATCCTCCCCCAACATACTAACATTCTCCTCTCCCAGTAGCTGCTTCTCACTCAATTGTTTATTCCTCCCCAGCTGTCAAGCAAGAGTGTGGAGGTCCATTGAGATAACAAAACTGGCATATAAGAAACATGTAGTGAACATCAGCAATATTTCTACTGAGTCCATTGGCAGAAAGGTCTCGATCCAGGCAGTTGCAAGCGACTGCGATGACCTGCCAAGAAAGCATAAGCCTTCTGATTAAAACTTGATTACCTTAATCTGGTATTCTCACAATCATAGAGAGTCCACTCTGCCTGGAGACTTATTTTGGGGTCCCATCTCTTCCCAACAGGATCACCACTGTCTTGTGGCATACCATGAGAGAGGAAAACACACTTGGGCTGCTGTTACTAGTTTTATTCCTGAAGCTGCAGTCCCTCTTGTTCCACAACAGAGATTTAAAGTGGAGCTATAGAAATTAGATCTTGTGCTGTAGTGAAGGATGACACCAAGGGAGTGCATTGCAAGTTTACATCCACACTAGTAAATGGACTACCAAGAATTTGGAATAGTTTCAGAGATATACATTTCATCATCAGGTTACACCAGCACAATTTACCTAGAGACCTGTTAAGCCTTACATTAGTATTTAGGGAAGAGCCTGAATCTATTATAAAGCATGCAATAAATACCTGATTGGTAATTATCTGATGGGCATAATCAAAATGGATTTGCAAATGAGAAATTGAGTTTGATAAAGTTTTTTTTGAAGATGTTGACAACAGTTGATAAAAGGAGAACTAATGGACCATAATATACATAGATTTCGAGAATGTTTTTCGTTCCCCAACAGAGGCTTATTGGAAGAATTAATGCACATGGCATAGTTGGTAGTGTACTAGCATGTATCAATGATCAGCTAACAGACAGAAAACTGATAGTAGGAAAAAAACAACCACCCATGACGGCAGGCTGAGACGAGTAGGGGCTACACAATTAGTTGGTTAGACTGCACTTGAAGTACTGAGATGTTTTGGCCTATCTCAGGAAAGATATTATTCCATTGAAGGACAGAAACAAAAAAAGGTTCCCTACACTTGTTCCCAGGAATGGTAGTACTGTTCTAGAGACAGATTGAAATACTAGGGAATACAGGCCCAGTTTGTCCAAAGAATGAAAAGTGGTCTTACTGAAACCTACAAAATACTAAGGGAACATACAACGTACATATAGGTAAGATGTTTCCCCCAAGCAAGGGATGTTGCTTAGTTCTAAATAATTTTTTAAGCTGCGCATTGTGAATATCTAGCATTCTCTACCACAGAAGGCTGCAGAAGTGATGTCTTTGAGACTGGAGAGGGTTATGAGATGGGTTAAAATGTTAGTTGGTTATAATTGTATTGAATCGCAAGGCAAGCTCAACAGCCTACTTAAGTTCCTATCATCAGAACACAGCAGGACAACATAGCTCAGTAAACAGGTATCCTAACTCTAAAGTATCTTTTCCTTAGTCCGGAGTGGGTCCTGTAAATGGATTTTTTTTTTTTTAAAACCAAACCCTGACCTTGGATTGTTTATAATTAAATGCAAGTGACTTTAAAATGTTGTTGAACTTGTGGAATGAATAGAATTTTACAATAGATCAGTTTACAGGAGCACTAAACTCCAAGCTTGGATCTGGCTGAAGAAGCTTGATGCTTCAGCCTAGTCTCGCTGTGTTTATTACTGAGTTTTAAAAGGCACACTATTAATTGTTAGTTAGTTGTTTAATTGTCTACCATTAGAGCTTAGATCTAATCCTTTGATACTGGGTTCATTGAGCTAATCAAATTCATTTCAAACAATGGAATCAACATGTAGTTGTGTTGCAGCTTCACAAATTTGGTATTTTTAAAAAAGGTGTGCCAGCTGCTTTCTTCAAAGCAAGATTGATGCCCCAGATTGACGGCAAGGGCAGAATGATGACTATCTGGGTGACAAAAGGTCAGAAATTGTGGTTGAACACAATTTTGCTACTGCCACAGAGTCTGTCATGGATGCCAGATTCAAGTTGGAAATCTATCACCTCTAGCAGAGGTAGTGCCTGACAATGGCAGGTATTGTCAGTGTCAAGACAATCCACAAGGGCCACACATTGGTCACACCGACTAACTTAGATGCATCTAGCAATGACTACAATGCACAAAATTGTGAAGTCAAGGTCAATTAGGTTATTCCATCTTGCTGGTTCCATCAGCACCTGTCCTAGATCTGGTTTAACAGTTATGCTCTCTGTCACTGAAATCTCGAGTAAATTTTGTGTCTATCAGTGATTCTTCCAAGTGGTATTTAACATGAAGTAGCACTGATTCATAACCAAGGGATAGGGTGGAATGCAATGAGTGGTAATCAGCAGGAAGTTTTCTTTCCCAGTTGATGTTCAGAGCTCCAACAACTCCATCTTGTGCTGCTTTCTCCAGTGGGCAAGGATCAATTTCCCCCTCCCTATAGGAGGTAACCGAACCAGAAACTTTAGCTAATGATCACAATTAGCAAGACAATTTTTTTTTTTTTTTTTTTTAAATTCCAGAATTAAGTGAGTTCAAATTCTCCAAGCTTGCAATGATCTATATTCTTACACTTGGGCCACTAGCTTGATAAATTCAGGAGGACAAGGTCATAACTCAATAGCAAAGTTAATTATGTGCTTAATTGTAATTTATCACTTCACCTTATACCATGATATCTTACTAGGCAACGAGTATCCCAACTGTTATACGAGAGGTGAAAGATAAGCTGAGTTCAGTGAAACTGGTGACTTGTGATGCTACGGTCATGACTGCGCTGTCTACAAATGCTGCATCTGAACGAAAGAGAGATGGAGTAGAATGGCCACTGGGCAGTTTCATTTACTTACAAATCTCTGACACAATCAAACTGCTGTTTTAGTGTAGTGCAGTAATCATCTTTCATTCTTGATACTTCTTACAAACAGAACATTAAACGCCAAGGAAATCAACATTACTGCTACTGACTGGGACATCTTACCCTTTAAAACTTGCCTCCTCCAGCAAGTTTTTTGATCCACCCACAATTCTCATGTCAGTAGACAAAGCTATTAAAAAAGGACATATTTCAATTGCAACAAATGCTCAAAACCAGCAATGCTACATAACGCACTAAATAAACAAACATTCTAACCATAAAATTGAAGGATCATTTGGAATTGTCAAGCACTTTCATACATGTCACAAGCACATAAATGAGAAAGCATGATTAATTTATAATCAGGTCTGGCATACCAATATGGAATTGGAAAAATGGAGAACAATAATCTGATGACTTGGTTTTCCATAATCTGCTGTGCAATAAAGTGGGTGTACAACACAAAGCAACTGCTAAGTGTCAACATTAAGATTTCATGAAGCTGCAAAAATGTCTGCATAAACAAGCTTTTATTTGTTATTTCAGCTGAACACATTTTAAACAGGTTGCTGTGTACATTAAAAGTATTTGATGACTACTACTTTTGGAAATATCCTGCTTATTTCTAGGACTTGTAATTGTTGGCTTGCGTAATAATCCATAATTTAAAGTTAGTGAAAAGGACATTTTTTAGGAACCAAGGGTGATTATACTTTTGGCTGTGACGTACATATAGAAATAATTAAGACAATTGACAGACTTGCATACTGATCCGATTTCAGCAAGATTCTTTACAACTTTTGCTTAATAGAATTATCATATTTTACAACTTCAAGTATCTATGTTCACCATTACAGATGAAATATGGTCAATGTTAACTGACTGGTACCAGCAGTAACCTTTAAATTTAAATTCTATCCAACAGGCCACACCTGTTGATGACAACTACTACTACTACACCATTACCCCCCTTCCCCCCCACAGCATCCCTCAGAAATTTAGACATCTTCATGGCAATTAAGAGAAAACCCTGGGTTTTGCTGCGAATTGTATGCAAGCTTCAATCCAAAATTTAAAACATACACTGAAATACTGTAACATCCCAAAATATAAAGATCATACATTATTCTTTTAGGCACCTGATCAATCATAAACATGGAGTGGTTTCTGTTTTAGGGACTGGGGATTGATTCCAGAGTCTACAGTATTCTTCTCCAAAGAATCCTTAAAATCAGTTGAGCAAGTAGGGGCTAAATGAAAAGCTCATTTTTCAGTATTTGTAGCCATGGTATTTTTAATAAGGAATAATCAGAATAATTCTTTACAAATCTTCCCCAAAGACCTCTGATGACATTATTGAAGACAAACCACAGAGTCTCCTGTAGATGTGCCCTCTACGATGATAGTTCTATCGGTTTCTACATATTTGTTTGACAAATTTTCAAGTCCGCTTCATTTTTCTGGCACTGAAAGTGCAGCAATAGGCATCAATTGGTATTTTTGGTTTTGATCTACGAAGTGTTTGAGCGACGTAACTTCTGATTCAGTGGAAGGTAGCACAGCATCAGTGGCATTGACACTGGCACCAATCAATTGTTCTTCATCTAATTCAACACTATCAACAGTAGTTGTTGTCATAAGCGAACAAAGCATTTGACCATCTTCTTCTTCACAGTGAGCTTCAAAACCAACAATTTCCTTTTGTAAGACATCAGTACTGGGATTTGGGTAGCTTGACCCACTGTTCTGGTGTTCCTTCTCACTTTGAACATCCACACAAATATCATGATCAGCATGAAGTATCAATGAGGATGATTCTATTAAAGAAACAAAAATAAACGAGGAAAAATCAAAACCTTGCTTTTTGTAATCAGGAAATTTTGGGACAGCATTCAAAACTACATAGCAGTGGTCTTCAAGCAATGACACCAATAAGGGTCACAAGTAGATAAGAGTATGTTGCAAAGGGACCACTAATCTTTGGTCAAATCCCAGTTTTAATTGTTCATCCCCGACCCCAAATATCTTCAACTGGTTAAGCCAAAAATATACTTTAACAAATTTAGCAATCAACCACATTCGTGATATCCTGCAATTACCAATAAAAGAACATGATAAAGAATGCTTTAGAACAGCCTAATTACAGCCCCAAGTCTGTTGTGCAAAGACATGTCCTGATTATTAACAGACCTAAATTCCATACTGCAATCAACTCAAACCTCAGGGTTGAAAATCTTCTACATTATGATAATTTGCCATTACAGATATTTATGGTTTACAATACTGAATCAGATCAGGGTCGAGGAGATGATTTACACCCTGCATTTACCAGAACAGTTGTGCCAACTGAGAAGAGAGCTACTAAGCAGTTTTGAAAAAAGGTAACTTAACATAACAAAGAACCAGAGACCCAAATGTTGAAATATATTACACGATAGTTGTTCAAGTTTGCAATACAAGCTTATGGAACAAATTAAGATCAAACTTCAAAATAGAGCTTTACCTTAGATTAACAGACCTGGAAAATGAGACCATATGAAGGACAGCAAGAACAAATTGTTCCTGATTGCTACTACACACTCAGACTGAGGAAGAAGGAAAACGAAGCTGCTGTTTGAGGTACAGCCAATCTCAATTCAAGAATAGAGGCTGAAGTGGGGTAGGAGAGCACTTAGAAAGAAAACTGTAGGTACTGGGATTAATTTTACACATTTGTTATTCCAGTAAAAACTTAAAAATACAGCCATCCAATAGGGAAATATTTTTCAATATAGGTACTTTTCTTCCATCTTCACTCAGGCAGAACCAAGTGGACCATATTAAGGCCATGTTTCATGCCTTAAAAACGTATTGAAGTACCTATCGGAATGTTGGAGCATCTAAAGTTAGTATGGCTGTGTGTAATTACTCCAAAAATAGATCTATTCATAAGTCAGATCAATTATAAAACTAGTTTTGACGATTCTTCAAACTGCAGTTAGGTTATTGCAGTAAATGCCTCATGGTTACTCACTGTCCAGTGTACCTAGGCTGAAAATAGAGAACAAAAATACACTAATTTCAGCATGGACAATCAAGCGTTTGAAAGCCAGGGCAGTTAGCTTGACGGTTTGTGCTAGGCTACGAGGACAGATTACCAGACAGGAGTTAGGAAACCAGTTTGAAGTCAAACTCCATACTGACCCAAATGGAATAGCATGAATTGAAATTATAAAAGTTTTGATAGGAAGTAAGTAGTCTTAACTTTTCCAGTATACCCACCTGATATGAATCATTATACTGCTTTATTTCCTTTCAAATCTCGACTCACCAAGAGTTTGTTCAAGTGTGCCTTTGGAAAAATTGAAGAAATACATGTGCAAAAGACAAATATCTGGTCCAAATCACAAACAGTGCTACTGGTTTTATTTCATAAGAGTAACCACTGAAAAAGCAAACAAACAATTCATCCATAAGGGCTAGTTCTTCAAATGCACCTTTACATTTTCTATAGTTATTTCAAACAGAGAAGTTCTAGCAATAAAAATTCCAGTGTTATTGCCAGGTTGTTTATTTGTACACTTTTACCATAGTCACACCAGAATTGCAACTCCTTTTTGCTATTAAATGTATGCCTATAAATCCCCACAACCTTCAACACTTCCTAAATAAAGCATTATCCTACAAAGCAAGAACAAATGAAAGTTAGAAATCAAATGCCATTTGATGTAGAACAGATTTTCTGACATGGATACCAAAACAAGTTCCCTAGTTTAAGAATCTCAATTTTTCTATTAATTAGATGCACGAGAGAAGATATCCTTAAAACATACAAGTTCAAGAACAGAACAGTACAGCACAGGAACAGGCTCTTCACCCCATACCCGTGTCATGACGACTTTCTAAACTAATCCCATCTGTCTGCACATATGCATCCCTCTAGACTCTGCCTGCTCATGTGTCAGATGTCTCAAATGTTGCTACCTAATCTAGTTCCACATGCTTACTACTCTGCCTCACACATCACCTTTAAACTTTCCTCCATCTCACTTTAAACCTATGCCCTCTACTATTTGACATTTCCAGCCCAGGGAAAAGACTCCAACTATCCACCCTGTCCATGCCTCAAATTTTATATATACTTGAATTCAGGCAAAATCCTGGTACATCTCTTTTGCATTCTTTCCAAAGCCTCCACATCCTTCCTATAGCATAGCAACAAGAACTGCACACAATACTCCAAATGTGGCCTGAAATTTTAGACGCAACACGACTTGCCAACTTTTATACTCAATACCATGACCAATGAAGGCAAGCATGCTGTACACCTCCTTTATCATCTTACCAACTGAGGAAGTTCTGAAGAAAAAAAAAAAGAGTCACTGGACCCATAATGTTAACTCTGATCTTTTTCCACAGATGCTGTCAGATCTGTTGAGATTTGCCAGCAATCTGGTTTTGTTATTTCACTATTGGGCTGAAATCATGAAGATCTACATTCAGTTCGATAAGTTCCCAATAAGGCTCAAAATGATGCAATATAAATTTATAATAATGCAAATGTTGAAATGTTTTTGTCTAAAAGCCCAAATAATGCAATCTCGTTAATGTGGGCACAATGACTGCTGAATCATAATTCAGCATGGGGCTTACCTAATTAGATTTAAACTCTCAAATAAGCGACAGGGTGCCAAATGGGAGCTAAACCTGGATGATTTAATGAAATTCTGCCTCTCTCTAAACCACATCTAGAGACAAGCAAGTTCAGTGAATTTCAACATCTATTTTTGTATGAGTTATCCACTTGAGAACAGAAAAGGAGGGCAATTTCTGCAATCCTTGCCTAAGAATACTAGGAGAGCTTCTATCCAGTTAGAAGACAGTTTAACTCACTACAGAATATCTTGAGATAAGAAAGAAATGATTACTCTCCACGTAGAAGGGTCAGTCATGATCAGACAAATCCTTGGTCAAAGTTGTGTGTGATTTACTATGATCATTGTTAGTGGCCATGGACTGTATACAATAATTCTACCTATTGGTTTATACTTAACTTCAGTCACCAGACTGATTAATAATCAATTAGTGCCCTTTCTGGGAGGCTGAAGGAGAACACATGGTGGCAGCATATAAGATTGTGTTATCCAGTTCAAGTAACTTTTTTTTTTAAAAAATCACTTAGCCGTTGTCAGGCCCAATCACACTAATCACAAGATCATACGAGATGCAGGATTTGTTTATTGTATATTTACATAATCTTTAACACAAATACCTTCCAACTGCAATACAAGATGTGACTTGGAGAAAGCAGATGCTGAGTCAAAGACAGTTGGAGGACAACTAAAAGCTTGGAAAAATATTTTAAAGCAGCCAAATCAGTCACAAATTTCAAGCCTGCCCTTGATATTCTAATAATCAGCCATTCAACCCTTGGTTCACATTGAAACACAAACTCTCCAAAATACAAAGCCCACTGTGGTCACCTGAAGGCGTGGAGTTACAATGTGGCCACAAACTAGAAAAAATATTATAAATGTCATGTCACATTGGCAAGTTGTAAATTGTGGAATGCTACAAGGATGAATGCTTGGGCCTCAGCAAATCAGTTACACTGACAGACAAAAAAAGACCAGGTTATATATATCCAAGCTTGCTGACAATATAATATTGTGGGGAAGGACTGCAAAAAGATATTGGCAGGTTAACTGTAAGGGGCAAATTGAATACAAATGTGGGAAACTGTACAATTGTCTACTTCTATAGGACTAGAAAAGCAAAACACTGAAAACTGTAGAAGTTGAATTTTTGATACCAATCTTTTTTTCGGCTAGAAGTTACTGGGCTGACACTTACATTCATGATGTATAAGGGGTTGATATGCATGACTAATATGGACCTGACTGAAGTCCAAAGAGATTGTAATGAATGGTAATAATTAAAAAAGTGAACCAAAGTAAATTACAAGTAAGTAATCATAATGGTTTATTAATTATTTATTCAAAATATAATTAAGACAAAAATATTTATTTACTGGCACACTCAGTACATTTGGCAGTTACAATATCAACATCCCATGAATAATCAAAATATAAAAAGAGTTTATAATGAAACGAAAATCGCTACCATCTCCAGGTTTATACTTAGAGTAACCTTTAAACATGTCATATGATAAATTATGGGCTTTTTTGGTCAAGGAGAATGAGTAAACTTTATAAAAATATCAAACATATTTGTGCAAAAAAGTGAAACTTAACATACTGATATTCAGAGGATAAGATAGATTTGGCATCTGTGTACAGAAATCACAAAAATAAACAGCAAGAATTTAGGAAGGCACATTGTAGGTTTGCTTTTATAATAAAAAAGGCTAGAGTAAAGCACTCTTGTTACAATTATATTTGGCTTTAGTGAAAGCCCATGTAGGGTGTTGTGTAGTTTTGATCTCCTTACCGAAATAGTGCTGCTTAGCAGGCAGTGCAAGAAATTCACTAGAATGATGATTATCCTACGAGGAGAAATAGTGGAAAATGGTTTTAAATTCTCTGTAGTTTAGAAGAACTTTAAGGTGATCTGTAAATTTTTTTGAGAGCTTAACAGAATAAACATCAATTGGATAGCTCCCCTAGCTTGTGAATTTCAAACAAACAGTGAATCACAATCCCAGGATAAAGGAATTGAGCAATTATGAATGGAATAAGGAGGAACGTCTTTACTCAAGTTTTGAAATTTTTTGTTTTAAACCCTAGACAGTATGGATATTCAGTCGTTGTGCATATTCAAGAGATCAACAGACATTAGCTAGGAATCACGATCGTGAAGGACTTCAAAACGTTATCTAAGGAACCAGTTTCTACCTTGACTATTTCAAGTTACCCCCTATATCACCACAAACAATAAACTTAAGTCTAAAAAATGACAGCCAACGAAATACCTACAATCAACCAAATACACAATGAAAACTAACGGAAGCTGTGATGTCAATGTCAACCATTGATTGCCATTTAGCTTTCCAGCAAAATCAGTTTTAATACTCAAATTAATTCATATGAAATGAATATTACTGTTTCACATGGGAACACAGTACACCCTCCTCCTGCAGAAGCTGGTCTCCTACCACTTATTTAGCACATTACTGGACTGGATATGTAGCACAATAAAATATCAGCTTCTGTTAAAATCATGCACAACAAATACCGGCTTTGCCAATGACTCTCACATCCATGAATGAAGAAAGTTAAAATGATGTAACTGCTAACTATTTGGAAGACTGCAGGGATAGTGGAGCCATGTTAACCAAAGAAATTTTTTTTAAAAAATCAGTTTGTTTATCTGATCTCAACATTGAACAAAATGACAAAAAACTAATATGATTTCTTAAAAGATAACAAGGTGTAGAGCTGGATGAGCACAGCAGGCCAAGCAGCATCAGAGGAGCAGGAAGGCTGACGTTTCGGGCCTAGACCCTTCTTCAGAAATTTCCTGAATTTTTCCATTTTCTGAAGAAGGGTCAAGGCCCGAAACATCAGCTTTCCTGCTCCTGATGCTGCTTCGCCTGCTGTGCTCATCCAGCTCTGCACCTTGTTATCTCAGATTCTCTAGCATCTGTAGTTCCTACTATCTCATGATTTCTTAAGAGCTATTTTGGTTCCACTCAACATTCTGTGCAGGTCAACAAGTTCAAATATAGAAGTCATAGTTTCACACAATGCTACTCTATCTGTGACATTGCATTTTTTTTTAAAATAAACTTTAGCAGCGGTATGTTAACTGTAACATTAATTAAGAAACTGGAAATCTATGTTGCACATTGGGGAAATTTCCCCGAAGAACAACTCTTTTAAAAAAAAAAGTATGGGATGTGGGCATCACCGATCAGGCCAGCATTTATTGCCCATCTCTAACTGGTCTGGAGAAGAGTCTTGAGCTGCCTCCTTGAAATACAGGGGGTTCTGCAGTGACGCGTGTTCCAGCAATGCAAATTGGCTATAATGTGATTGACAAATAGGGGAACACTATTTCTAAGACATGAACTTGTGTTTGCCATAACACGATTCCATTGAGTAGGCATCTTGAGGTTAGGAGCCCTTTGCTAATGATACCTACACTGCACTTGTACGGTGCTGTGATTCTGAGAGTCCCAGAGAAATTCTCCCTGTCAGCCTTCATTAAAACTGAAAAGTAAGAAGTCAGCAGGTCTGTTATCAGGAAAAGTAAGGTGAATGAAAAACAGTATATCTAACGTCCCTTTAAAGGAAACTGAGGCACAGGACCTCAGTACAACAAGAGGCTCCAGCAGCCTATTTAAGTAATTAGTCAGGTCATGATTATCTTGTGCTTCAACTTTATTTTCCCACCTTTGCTCCATATCCCTCAATACCCTTGTGGTGCGGTGATAAGATTGCTGAAGGAGTCCGAGTTGCTACGGCAACATACACACGTATATGTTGCAGTCTGGAACTGTGGATAGTGGTGGTAAAGTCTTTTAGTCACATGACTGACCAGGAATCTCTCCCAATCTTACACAGTCTGCTACTGGCAGTGTTGGAAGAATTTGCCGACTGATACTCAATCTTTTTAGGCACATTGTGAACGCACCTTCCCTGACCACTGAGTTCTGAGGCAGACTTGAACCTAGATCTTCTTGCTTACTTTTCACAACCTCAATGTTACAAAGAGCTTGACAGCCACTAAAGTATTTTTGAAGTTCAGTCATTGTCGAAAATACAGCAGCTAATTTCACACAACACTCTACCACAAGCAACAATGTGATAAAGATCAGACAATCTGTCACTGTGTTGCTAACTGAGGGGTACGTATTGACCAGGTGCTATCCTTTGTGTTTTGCTTTTTTGGTGGTCTGCCTCTAACTCCACTTTTCCCATTGGCCCAGTTATTTATATAACACAATGTTGTGCTGGAATGCAACTATCACGTTATAGCAGAACCCCCTGTCATGCTGTCTTTCATGTGTTAGCACCGAGTTCACATGTCAGGTAGGGAGTTCCAGCATTGTGACAAAGATGAGCAACAAGTTAATAAAACAAGATGTCAACAAAATTAAATTGCCTGTGGATACTATGATGCCCAGAACAAAACATGATCACTTCCATTCATTACAACAGCAACATATATGCATGCAGACAGAATTTAGGTCTGTTGACACACCAAGTGAATTTGTTCATTTACAGGAGCACAGATCCGGTAAAGAATCCCATTTGTCAGTGTCACATGGGCAAGTAAATTATAAGTGTGAAGAACGGGATGCAAGAGTGAAATTCCTACATTATGCTGCTATTTCTCATTATTTCAGATTCTCAAGATGAAAGTAACTGAGAAACAAATCTCAGTCAATAGAATAAAAGCAGAATGCTGGAGAAACTCAGGAAGTCTGGTAGCATCTGTGGAGAGAAGCAAGTTAATATTGAGTCCAAGAAGAGTTCTGAAGAGTCATATAGAACTTGAAACGTTAACTCTTTTCCTCCAAAAAGAAATTGTCAACATCTGCTGAGTCTCTTCAACATTGTTAGTTTCTGACAATAGGCCTACTGCACTAATAACCAAGATTCAACCAGAGAACGAGAAACTCATATGTAGTTTCAGGATTAAGGTGCTCTGCCATTGTCCAGTTTTCCAGATAAGCCAGCATTCCTAGAATAGGAAGTGGACAATACCTAGTGTTTCATGCAGGCACCTAATTCAGACATGAATAATGGAGATTCCAGCTAAGATTTAAAATGGTCAAAAACTGACACGGCGGTTAAAAAGCCATCTAAGGGATAAGTGTTCCAAACACTTCAGACATATAGGTTTCTACTGTTGCAAAAGGCATCTACCCTAGATTACTACTGACTACTACACCTCAGTCATCAAAGTCATTCCAAAATTACAGAACAGTCTTAACATTCAAGATGGGCATATTTTCTAACTAGTCAGATAAGCCACTTTGAAACGTTTTTAAATTACCATAGTATTAAACATGGATTTCATCTCCAAGATGTATTATTTATGTATATCATCATTATGTATTATATCATATATCATATTATGTATTTATCATCCTCAGACCAGATGTTAGCTATCTTCTAGAAACCAACTAAGTTAGAGCTAGATGGGAATTTTAGACCTTGATAAACATCTACATAGAATAGATCACCACAAACAAGTTCTGCCTTCATACAACACTAAATAATGTATCTCAAATGCTGACTCTCAGAAGTGCTCTGCCATAATACACCATATGCACATGGGGAACAAAAATATGATTGAACAAGAGTAACATGATCTTGCAGCTGCTCTCAAGTAGCAGGACTTCCTTATGAAGTTCCACTGTCTTTTATAAAGAAGCTGAAACTTTTCATTTAAAATTTTTGGAACCTTTGCAGTCCAGGAAAAGAAAACACAAGTAAAAATAATACGTAAAGGAGGACAGACATTTTTCACATGGAGTTTGTAGGACAGGCCTGTCTACGTGTTTGTCAAGTGTCAATGACTGTACATTTATTTCAAGGCAAGCGGTCTTGCAGGTAAGGCTGATGAATTCACAGCATTTATAAGAATATGGGACTGGTACATCAGTTATTAAAGAAACTTGGCTGAGGGAAAAGATAGGATTGGCAGCTCAATATTCTGGCTTTCAGATGCTATAGGAAGGATAGGAGGAGGAGTGGCTTTTTTGATTAAGGAAAAACACTACTACCTATTTAGAGGGGTCATTTCTGAGGAACTGTCCAGTGAAGCTACATGAGTAAAGCTTAGAAATAAGAGGGATTATCATCTTGATGGGATTGTACTCTAGGATCCCAGTAATCAGAGGGAAATTGAAGAGAAAATTTGTAGAAAAATCTTAGATACATGTAAGAATTATAGGGCTGTAATAGTAGGGGATTTTAATTTTGCAAACATTGACTTGGACTGCAAGAGTCTTAAGGGTTTGGATGGTGAGGAATTTGTATAATGTGTTCAAGATAGTTTTCCTTATCAATACGTAAATGTACCTATTAGAAAAGGAGCAAAAAAAACTTGACCTTCACTTGGGAAGCAAGACAGGACAAGTGACTGAAGTGTTAGTAGGGGAACACTTTGCGACGAGCAATCATAATTCTATTAGCTTTTAAATAGTTACAGAAAAGGATAGGCCTATAATAGTTAAGAACTTAATTGAGTAAAACAAATTTTAATGTTACGACACAGGAACGTTCAAAAGTGGATCAGAGTAGACTGTTCGCAGGTAAAGAGATGACTGACAAGTGAAAGGCCTTCAAAAAGTGTAATAACGAGTGTTCAGAGGCATTATATTCCTGTTAGAGTGAAAGGTAAGGCTGGTAAGAGGGGTTCTGGTCAAGAATAAGAAAGTCATATTAGGTATCAGCGACTGGGTTCAAATGAATCTCCCGAAACGTATAGAGTGCAGGGGCATTCTTAGTAGGGAAATAAAGAGGGCAAAAATGGAACGAGATAGTCTTGGCAGATAAGATTAAGGATAATCTAGAGATTCTAGAAGAGCAAAACAGCAACTAGGGAGAGAATAGGGTTGTCATGTGTTGAGCTTCAGGAGATAGGAGAGATACTAAATGAATATTTCACATCAGTTTTTAACATGGAGAAAGAAGTGGAGGCTAGAGAACTGAGGGAAGTAAATACTGATGTTTTGAAAACAGTTCACATCACAGAAGAAATATTGGAGGTCTTAGAAGACAAAAAGGTCGATAAATCTCTAGTACCTGATCAAGTGTATCCCAGGATGTTATGGGAAGTTAGGGAAGAATTTGAGGGGCCCTAGCAGAGAGTTTGGTCTATAACCACATGAAGTGGCAGATGACTGGAGGGTGACTAATGTTGCGCCTTTATTTAAGGAAGGCTGTAAGGAGAAGCCTGGGAACTACACAGACCTGTGAATCAGACATCGTAGGTAGATAAGTTGTTGAAGGTGATTTTGAAAGACAGGAACAACATGTATTTGGAGAGGTGAGGACCGATTAAGGATAGTCAGCATGGTTTTGTGCAAGGAAAATAGTGTCCCACAAACTTGAGTGAATTTTTTCAGGAAGTATTCTAATTAGCAAAGTTAGATCACATGGGATTCAGGGTCAGCTTGCCAAGTGAATATAAAATTGGCTTAATGGGAGGAGAGAGAGGGTGGTGATGGAGGGTTGTTTTTTGGACTGGAGATTGTGACCAACAGCGTTCCACAGGGATCGGTACTGGGTGTACTTTTGTTTGTCAATTATATAAATGATGGCCTAGTGACATCATCACTGGACTGTTAATTCAAAGACCCAGATAATGTTCTGGGGACCCGGGTTTGAATCCCGCCACGGTGGATGGTAGAATTTGAACTGAATAAAATATCTGGAATTAAGAATCTAATGAGAACCATGAACCCATTGTCGATTATTGGAAAAACCCATTATGGTCTAGATGAATGTCACGTATGTAATTTTAAAGAATTTTGGAAAGAGTTAATGAGGCAGAACTACATATTAAATATGTTGTTTGATGAAAGTGTATGCCAAAGGACTAGTGGATAGCAAAATTAATCCCTTTGTTTAAGGGGGAGCAAGTGAGCACGTCCAAGGAATTAGAGTCTAGTTAACCTAAGACCGGTGGCAAGAAAATTAATGGAATCATTACTGAAAGAGAAAACAAGAACATAGAGAAATACTGAATAGTTAAAATGGATTTTTAAAATGGATTTTAAAAATGAGAAATCTCAATCACTATCCTGATTGAGCTTTTTGTATAAGTGTGGAGAGACAGACATTGACAAGTGAATTCTAATTGATAAGTGTAAGGCGGTTGTGAAAGTGCAAGTCTAAGTGAGAGGGAGTAGGGGTGTACGTAGAGAAACAAGGAAATGTTGAGAATACAAGGTACAATCAAACATACTACTAAAGGCTGCACTACAGGTTAGCAGGCCAAGATACATGCAAACCTAAAACTGGATTTTATTTTTAAAAAGGGATGGAACTGAAATGTTGGGAAGCTATGCTCAACTAGTTCTAGACATCATATTATACAAAAGATGTAGAGTGATTAAAAAAGGGTGGAGAGGAGATTTACAACAACAATTACACCAGAAATTCATGTACATATTAGGAAAGAATTGATAGGTTGGGTCTTTAATGGTAAAAGATCGCAGAGCTTGTCAAGGTGTGGTCATAGACTTTGAGGCAGCAATGGCAGCTGTGGAACTCTGACCGAGTTCTCACTGAGGGGCTGCAACAATTTTGAAGTCTTGAAGTGGGGGTAGAGAGAAAGAGAGAGAAAACATAGGCAAATGAAGTCTAGTGGATAAACGTGAAGTAGTCATTCTTTGTGAATGTGCAAGTCTAGGTAAGGGGGGGGGGGGGGGGGTTGAAAAGAAGGAATTTTTTTAAATTAATGAAACGTTTTGATCGAACAAAAAGGTGGAAGAACATAGAGGCTTCACTATAGTAATTAAAAACAAACCCAATAGAAATTCAGAAAAAACAAACTTTAGGCAGTGGGAATGGTGAGGAAGTGATTAGTATAGGTTTAAGGGGAAACTAGTCAAGCATCTGAAAGAAAAGGGAATAGGTAATTAGATAGGAGGTTCAAGTGAGGTTTAAATGCTCACAGATTGATTGGGTTGAATGTCTGTTTCTGTGCCCCATTTCCTTTGTAATCAGCAATTATTCAATTCTTTACAGAACATTTCTTAAAAAAAAAAAACAATTTTGTTTGTTTCTGAAAGGCTCATGTTGGAAGTTTAAAATGGTAGCTCAAATCTTAGAAAGGCAGTTGGGCAAGCAACAGCCAAACTGCTCCATATTGAAAAAGTCACATCCAGCTCTATACCATAACAGGATCGAACTGGCTCATTCTTACCTTCCCCCTCCAAACAAAACAGACCATAACATTTGAAAGACAAGACAAGACATAACAGATTATAACACGATACACCAACGGTGGAATAGAATCACAATAAAAGAAAAATGTTTTAAACATGAAGACTAAACAGACAAGTACATCAAGAAAATTTCAGGTTTTACATCATACAATCTACAAAGACAATTAATGCTTTGTAAAATTGCATGTGGTTCACTGACAAGTGCACTTAAGTGCAGAAACACAAGTAAAAACCACCAGGATTCTTTTCAAAACTTTACATACCTTTTTCCATGCCAGTAAATGACTCTTTCAAAGGAACGCTTTCCTCTTTTACAGCAACTTTTTCAGTTATTGTTATCTGTAATCCTGAGGGGAAAACATTTAAAGTACCATCCATTCATTACATCTAAACTAATTAATATTCAAAAATTACAAGTGCAATATGTTGCAAAAGTCTTTTTTATAAAATATTTTACACCTGAGCAGTAGCTAGGCAAAACAGACCACCTATCTTTATTAAGCTTTTAGCGCCATTAATTCTATGCAGAAGAAAGCTGCCTCAACGTAACTTCAATTCAGCAATAGATTAATATAAAAAGAAAATTCATTTCACTAGGAAGTTCTTCCTCCTGTTAAGTAAACAGGAAACAGGACATCAAACTCTATGTATTTGAACTAATATTTGCAATTAAAAGCAGAGCACTTTTTTGCTCTATGACAAGCAAGGCACCTTAAAGAGTAATGGCAACCCTGTTAGTCTGGTCAAGGAATGAAGTATATGCTTGCTTAAAAAAAAGTTACTTGATGAAGAAAACAGAACTACGTCCAAGCTGTTGCAGATACCAACTGTGAAGAGGCTTGCGAGGGATCAATTTCTTTTAGAAGTTAGTCACATTGTCATTGTGCATCCTTAAACTTCCTCTTAGCAAAATACTGAAGTACACATTCCCACTCCCAACCGCTTGGGCAAAAAAACTTCCAATATACATGCTCCAGGACTCCAACTTTAGCTTGATTTTAATTTATTGATAAAAATATCCATTTCATACTGACAATACACAAAGTATTCCATTTTTTGATTGGAGAAGAGAGAAAGGACATGAATCTAGATAAGTCTTTTTCATGCATCATCTTCAACTGCTTCAATGATCTTCCCTCCATCAATACTTCAATTGTTGGCTGTTCGCTGATGATTACATGATATTCAGCAACATTCGCGACACTGCAGATACTGAAGCAATCCATTGGACAACATCCAGCTTGGACTAAGGTGACAGTAATTTTTGTTGCCACACAAGTGTTGAGCAATGACCATCTCCAACAAGAGTGAGTATCTAACCATCATCCCATGACATTCAACAGCATTACCATCACAGAACTCCACACTATCAACATCTTGTAGGTTACCATTGACCGGAAACTGAACTAAACAAGCCATATTAATACTGCGGCCACAAAAGCATGCCAGAGGTTCAGAACTCCCTACTGCCTGTCCACCATCAAGTCATATGTCAGGAATGTGATGGAGTACTCTCCACTTGACACCATCCATGATAAAGCAAACCTGATTGCACTGGTGAAGGGAATGCCTGTTAAATATGGTAAATGGAGTGCCAATCACAGCAGCACCACATACCAATTCCAAGACACAGAAGAGTAACTCACCCAGACTCCTCCGACAGCACCTTCCAAACTCACAACCTCTACATTTGGAAGATTAATAAGGCAGTTGCATGGGAATACCAACACCTTCAAGCTCCCCTCCAAGCCACAGACTATTCTGAAATGGAAATATGTTGCTGTTCTTTCACCATTGCTGTCAAAATCTTAAAACTCCCTTCCTAGCAGCATTGTAGGTATTTCTACATCTTCTCAATATCAATTAGGGATTGGCAATAAATACTGACTCAGCAGTGATGCCAATTTCCCATGAATGAAAAAAATGAACCAGCCCACTAACAAGCAAGAGACTGGTGGCTATAAATTAAAGAACAACCACCACCTAAAGTCAAACTTAAACTGCATAATGAGAATATGGGAGTACTTTAATCAGAAGATTAATAACAATTCTTTTCACGTTAAAAGCCTCAAGTTAGAAAGTTTATTGTTTGTTTCCTCCTCCTCTCTTCACCCGGGGGTGGGGAGGGCGGTGGTTTGTGTGGAGAAGAGAAACAATGGGCAAGTGACGCAGATTAAATTGTTCAGGTTTAATGGATGTACTATATACATAGCAAACCAGGAAAGTGTCTTGTATTCAAGTGTTTCAATGTCATGACAATTTTCAGCCTCAGTACTATTAAGCAAAATACAAATCCCTCTAATTCTAAGAGTTCTGAGCAAATTAATTATTTTGTAAAATCATGACTCACTTCAGTTACCAGGTACACCCTCGCTTTCTTACAGAAGTACAGGAGTTGCAAATCTGCTCTTTTACCTCACTTCTCCCTGCCCAAGCTTTTAACTAGCCCTTCCAAGTGAAAGAACAATTTATCTGAACTACTTTGAACTTACAGCCTATTGCATTCGTCACTCAGGATGTGGTTTTTCCATACCATATTCTTACAGACCTCCAAAACAGCTAAGTTCCAAAGTCCAGCTTTGGACAATGGAGATATTCAACACACTACATCGGAGATGTAAATAACAGATCTGGTAAGGACATAATCAACACCTTGTATATTTTGCTAAGCCTAGTTAGTGCAAAGGGGTTGGCATCACATAACAAAGCAACAGGAGTTTTTGAAGTTAACCAGTTCATAAATCTCTTCAGCTTTGTCTGATTGATTTACAAAGTTAAACCAAATGTTGTTTTCTGATGAAGGGTCTAGGCCCGAAACGTCAGCCTCTCTGCTCCTATGATGCTGCTTGGCCTGCTGTGTTCATCCAGCCCTGCACCTTGTTGTCTCGGATTCTCCAGCATCTGCAGTTCCTACTATCTCTGTTGTAATTAAATGTTTGACTCAAAGCTGTTTTGCTCATAGCAATGACAATTAGCTCTTTAGTAGGAGCAATGGTAACTTTGCCCAACGTGCAGAATCTCTGCTTAAGAGTGACAGAAAGTACAGGCGAAAAACCTCAAAAAGTAACAGTTCACATTAAACATACCATTGCTCACATGCAATTCTAGTGTTATCTGAAAGTGCCCTGGCCATCTTTTTATCCATTTATTTTAATCAGGTTCAACAGTGGTGGCAGCAGCAGTAGAAGCTTAAAAGGGTAAAATGCAGTCATTTAAAGTATTATTCATCCCCTCCCAGGGTGTGGAAGGATTGTATCAAGAAGTGTGAATCCATGTTAATATGATAATTAACTGTGCTGGAACTAAAGTTACCAGTAATGTGAATTTACAGATCTTAAGACAAAAAAAAAACTTCACTATAAGTTGTACACCGGTATTGTATATTCCCATAACATGCAACATTCAGTACCAATAAGTTTAAATTTTTTCTAGCAGTATCAGACAATATCAATGAAATATTCATTCAGCAAGTCAAGTGTTTGGGTAGGCGGGGTGGGATTTGTGGAGAAGACAGAGAAAGACAGAGAGAAGTCAAGATGGAGGGTTAAGCATTTGCAAGCACTCATTCCAAAGGGAACCATTCCTTTTACAATATTTAATTCAGCCCTGTCATTCCCTACTCTAAGCCATCTTTCCATGCATTATTTGCATCCTTCCCTCTGCCTGCCCAAGGCTCCAAACATCTCCACTAGGCACATTATTGCCCTTCTGGCCTCATTGCTACTTCCTTTGATTACAAGAAACCCCAAGTAACTTTAGCTCTCATTTTTCCCCTTTCTATTGTAGGCTCTTTCATCCCACTGCCCCCCACTTTCAGTTCTACACCCATTAAACTTCCAACTTTTTCCAGGTCCTGTAAATGGTCATCAACTGTAACATTAACCACTATTCTCTCTCATCACCTGACTGAATACTTCCCTTATGTAAGATTTCCAGAACCCACAGTATTTAGTTTTTGTGATGTGCCTTTCACTTGGTTTGAAATTACAGTGCAAATGGCAATGTTTGCACATAATTAGAATGTTCTGGTTGAAAACAAAGATATGCTATCAAAGTTAGATAACAAAGAATACTCCAGTCACATGATTGAAACATAATATACAAACCAACACAGGAGGACTGTGAACAGAACAGCGCATGGACTACAGATCACACAGAACCAGAACAGTTTAGATAGCAAATAGGAAGTATGTATGATCCCAACTCTCAAGTGTTTTAAATAAACTAACTTTAGAACATGCCAGTACATTAGTTTACTTCTACAGTTTTGATGAGGATGCGAATAACAACATTAACCATATAGATAACAAGGTGTAGAGCTGGATGAACACAGCAGGCCAGGCAGCATCAGAGGAGCAGGAAAGCTGACGTTTCGGGTCTGGACCCTTCTCCTGAAATAGCTATTTCTGAAGAAGGGTCCAAACCTGAAACGTCAGCTTTCCTGCTCCTCTGATGCTGCCTGGCCTGCTGTGTTCATCCAGCTCTACACCTTGTTATCTCAGACTCCAGGATCGGCAGTTCCTACTATCTCCAACATTAACCATATACCTTCATTCATATCACTAAGACTCATTGCACAAGGAAGAGTTTTATTTTCATCATCTTCTGGGCAGATATTCAATGTAGCAGTTGCAATTATGGAGTAAGTGAGGAAATATTGAGGCAAGTATTATGCAGTATAAAGATGAATATGAAGCACAGAATGCCACAAATCTATAATAATTAAACTGAAGATTCTTTCAACTTCATTCATTGCTCAGAATTAGACTTTTAAAAATTACCAATGGATGCAAGAGAAAATCGTAAAGGAAAAACCACTGCTGACCTTTTAGGCTAGGTTGAAAATTTCTACTCAATTAAATCATGTTGTAAGTATTAGAAACAGTAATGTGCTACAAGCACAAACATGTAAAAAGGCATGGATTTAAAATGCCACCAAACTTAATTTTAACTGATTACAATAAATAGAATAGGATTTTAAAGATTACTGTTTGAAGACTGCAGCTAGCAACCAATCAAAATAATAACTTTAACCTTTAACAGTTTATCATATTACTAACTCTACAGATTTTGCATCCAGCTAGTCAGCCAATGCCCCCTTTAAAAGGTTCTCAGTTGCACATGAAAATATAAAACATGAACCAGTCAATAATCCCCTTTTAGTGTGTGGTACTGCTGAGCCTCTTAAAACATGAATGAATAACTGCAAATCAACATTCGTTTTTCAAACATTATCTTATCAGTTCTGAGAGATAAAGCAACTGTATTATGCACACATTTCCACAAAATACAGCAGGAAGAGAGGGGTTTTCGGTGTTCTCTTAAGAAAGGGGAGCAATGCGACTAGCAACTTTGTTAACTGCAATATTGATGTAGGCAGTGCTGACTGTTTATAATATGGCCAAAGACGACACTAGGTCTCCACTACTAAATTTGAAGAATATGACAACAGTTTTCTGAACAATTAAATTCTAAATTTTAACAAGACTAAATTGCTCAATTACTAAAGGCATGTGCTAGAAAAGACCTGAAGGCAGCAGTAGTTAGGTTCAGTGATTGCTGCAGGCAGTAAATGTAGAGGTCATGGGGTGGGGAACCATAAAGTAATTGATAATCCAGCCTGTTTTACTACTCTACCTGCTGCATTAATATAGGTCTAGGAATCTCATTTAACATGGATTAACATAGAAATACGGTAGTTTTTGAACTGACCCACACACACTAAAGGCAGATTTCCTAGATTATTGCACATGGTTTTGGCCCCTTTATTCAAGAATGAACATTCTCATCACTGGCAGTGTGTATTGGAGGTAGACCAGATTAATCCTTGGGTTATCCAGAATTGAAAATTATGAAGAGAGAGAGGAACTTGCTACAGGGCATGACAAGGAGGATGTGGATAAGATTTTTCCACCATCTGGAGCATCCAAACAAGAGGACCTAAATTCAAGATAAGAGGTGGGCCATTTACGAGATGAGATGGAATTTCTTCACTCAAGATGGTGAACTTTTGAATTCTTTCCTCAGTGTGCTGTGGAAAACCTATCACTGAATTCCATCATGAACACACTCAATACATGAGACTAACAGCATCAAGGAATATGGGACTACAGTAGGAATACAGAATTGAGATAAATGATCAGCTATGATCTAACTATGTGTCACAGCAGACTTGATAGTATTAGGAGTAATCCATCCAACCAATGCTCCTACTTCAAAACTTTAACAATTTAAGCTTTCAACTTGGCCAAAGGCTACCACTGAGGCAGTAACATCGCACTCACTTCCTTTGCTCTATATCCATTTCAAAATGGGGAAAGGCTTCAAAAATTTGAAGCACAAAAAAGGGACCTAGGACTCGGTTCAGGATTCTCAAGGTGAACATAAGGGTTCAGCCAGCAGCTAGGATGGCAAATGTAACGTTAGCACTCATTTCAAGAGGGCTAGAAAACAACAGCAGAGACGCCATACTGAGGTTCCAAGAGGCTCTAGCCAAACTGCATTTGAAATATTGCGAGCAGTTGTGGGCCCAGTATCGAAGCAAAAATATGCTGGCTTTGGAGGGGGTCCAGAGGTAGTTCACAAGAATGACCCTTGGGATGAAGGACTTGTCATACGAGGCATTGAGGACTCAGAGTCTGTATCTGGAGTTTAAAAGGACAAGGGGGTAATCTCATTGAAACTTACAGAATACTGAGAGGCCTGGATAGAGTGGGTATGGAGATGATGCGCCCTCTAGTTGGTACAGCCCCAGAGTGAAAGCACAACACCTTAGAACTGACATGAGAAGGAACTTCTTCAGCTCGAGGGTAGTGAATCTGTAGAACTCATTGCCACAGAATGCTACGGATGCCAAGTCATGGAGTGTATTTAAGACAGTGATTAGTAAGGGAATTAAGGTTAGAGAGAATGGGGTTGAGAAACATATCAAATATTATCGAAGGGTGGAGCAAACTCATTGGGCCAAATTCTACTTCTACATCTCAGTCTAATATCTACCGTTCACAAATACCACCACCAGTTAGTAAAACCACTGACCAAGATTTACACTGTCTTGATGGCTAAACAGGGTAAAATAAGGAAAGCGACTGGAAATACAGGATGAAGGAGCAAAGGTTTAGAATACAAGGAAATCAAGTGATAAAGGACTTAAACCCAAACTGATCTTAAATTTAAGATAACAAGGTGTAGAGCTGGATGAACACAGCAGGCTAAGCAGCATCAGAAGAGCAGGAAAGCTGACGTTTCGGGCCTAGACCCTTCTTCAAAATTTTTTTTTTTTTTTTTTTCTGTAGAAGGGTCTAGGCCTGAAACGTCAGCTTTCCTGCTTGGCCTGCTGTGTTCATCCAGCTCTACACCTTGTTATCTCCAGCATCTGCAGTTCCTACTATCTCGGATCTTAAATTAGTTTCAGTTATTGATTTAAGTAATTTAAATTTCCCCAAATGTAGTTCACAAGTAGAGATAGCTGGTTAGATTTTACTATATTAGAAATGGGGGAGGAAGGAGAGCACTTAAAAGGGTGAATGGGGGAAAATTTACTTTGATAAAAAATTCTATTAACAGTAACGGCTGAAGTAAAGTCCAAACTAGGCCTTGCAAGCTTCTCAAATGGACTTAAACATACAAGATTTTAAATCAAATGTTACAATTAGTAACCTAGAAAACATGACAAACAATACAGCCAGTCCATACCAGGGCTCAAAAATTGATTATAACACTCTTCATTCATTAAAGTGAAGTGGATGTTACCAGATGTGCAATAAATATTGGCCTATCTCCAGTTGTGAGAAGTTGATGGTGAGCTGCCTTCTTGAACTAGTGCAATCCATAAAGGTGTAGGGATACTCAATGTTGCTTGGGAGGGAGTTCCAGGTTTTTGACCTAAAGGAACGGCAACATAATTCTAATTCAGGATCACATTTGGATTGGTCGAGAACTTCCATACGGTGATGTTCCCATGCATCCATTCTAAATAGCAGTTATCTTGGGTTTGGAATGTACAAAGGAGCCTAAGGCAGACATTTTAGAGAAAGCACACACTGCTGTCACTGTGTATCAGTGAAGGGAGTGTGACTGTTGAAGGCTATGGATGTGCCAATAAGCAGGGTACTTGGTCTGGGATGGTTCCCAGCTGTGTGATGTTGGCTCCGCACTTATCCAGACAACTGAAGAGTTTTCGATCACAGTTCAAACTTGTGCCTTTAGGTGGTGAGCTTTCAGTGCAGAATTCTTACCCTCTGACTTGCTCACCTACCATTGTATTTCTGTTTGGAAATGTGTGCCCCTTTAAAACTAAAATTTCCCCACTATTTACAGTGCAACACGAGAAGATTTAACTGCTGTTCCAGCAGTAACCAGCTTTCCAATTTTCTAGCATATGAAACAAAAAGGAATAGTCACAAGAGGTCAAATGCCCTACTGAATTAGTAATTTATCTGTTGCCAAATATGCCTTACTATCAATGCATTATTTGAGAAAATAAAAACTTGTTCTTACAAAAAACAATAAACTATCCCTCAGATGAAGGCAGGAAAAAACAGACAAGAGTCATCATGGCGTCACGTGAGATCATTGGCTAAACAGGGTATAAGCAGGTGATAGACAACATCAGTTGCCAGTCCCCAAAATGATATCTTAACAAGAGTAGGTAGGAAGAGAAAGATAGGGAGGATCCAGGGGAAATGAGCCCCCATTTTGGGAGACGACCAGGAATCCCCTAATTGATCAGTCAGAGCAGTGAGAAGATGATTTGGGACATCATGTGATAGCTGTACAAGACATTGGTAAGGCCACATTTGGAGTGCCAAGTACAATTCTGGTCACCCTACTACAGAATGAATGTTATTAACCTGGAAAGGGTGCAAAGTTTACAAGGATGTTACGGAGACTGGAAAGTTTGAGTTAAGGAGAGGCTGGGACATTTTTCGTTGGAGTGTAACGGGCTATTAGGTGACCTTAGAGGGATTTAAAATCACATAGATAAGGTGAATAGCCAAGGTCTTTTCCCCAGGGTAGGGGAGCCCAAAACTAGAGGTTGCAGGTTTAAGGAGAGAGGGGAAACATTTAAAAAAGGCACCCAAAGGGCAACTTTTTCCACACACAGGATGGTGGATTTATCGAACAGCTGCCAGAGAAAGTTGAAGAGGTGGGTACAATTACAACACTTAAGAGACATTTGGAAAGGTACAAGGGTAGGAAAGGTTTAGAGGGATATGGGCCAAAAAGCAGGCAAATGCAACTAGTTCAGTTTAAGAAACCTGGTTGACGAGTTGGGCCGAAGAGCGTATTTCCACGCTGCATGCCTCTCGGTCCAAGGGAAGAGCAAAAGACTACAAGGCCCTAAAATCGTAGGGGTCCAACGACCCTGCTCCTCCATTCTACAAAGTGGCTTTGGGATCAGTAAAACATTTGTCATCCATGACAGGATGTATATCTAATTTGGACAAAAATAATGCACTATAGCTAGACTACTGCTTAAACTCTAAATGATCTGAAAATTACTTAATGGTCAACTGCCTGAATTCAATAAACAGACCACAAATCTTGGAAGTCCAACAATATAGATAGACTAGTTCAGTTTTCGGTGATGCCATTGAACTTCAAGGGGTGACTGTCGTATACCATATTAGAGATAGTCATTGCCTGGCATTAACATTACTTTCCAGTTATTAGTCTGAGCCTTGTTGCATATGGATAGTGACTGCTACATGATCCAAGGTGTTGCAGATGGCAGTGAACATTGTGTATTCCCACTTCTGGCTTTAACTGAGGAAACAGTCACTAAACACTGCTGGGTCTCAGTCATTACCTTGGAGGAATTGCTCATATGATGTCCTGGGACAGAGATGATTAACCAAGAACCACAATGGGCAGCAGTGGCTGGCACTACTGCCTCAGCACCAGGGACCCAGGTTTGATCCCACCTGCAGGCGACTGTGTGTGGAGTTTGCACACTGTCCCCATACCTATGTGGGGTTCCTCCTACAGTCCAAAGATGCGTAGGATAGATGGATTGGCCGTGCGAAATGCAGGGTTATGGGAATAGGGTAGCAGGGTCAGTGGGTAGGATGGACTTGATGGACTAAATGACCTCCTTCCACACTGTAGAGAATCTATAATAGCCTTTTGCATTCAGTATGACTTCAACCAGCAGAGTTTTCCCCAGATCCCCAGCAACTCATTTTGCTAAGGCTCTTATGCCATATTTGGTCAAAACAGAGGCTGGCTATCTTGGTATCACACTCACCTCATCTCTGACATTCAGCTCTTCTGTCTTTGCTTGCACTAAGGCTGTAACAGAGGTCAGCAGTGGAGTGGCCCGAGGGCCCCAAACTGGGTGTAATCAGTTTCCATCACTTTGCTGAAGGAAAATAGAATTATGGGACAGAAACTTGACAGGTAGGATTCGTCCAGTTTGCACACACAGGACATACCTGGACCATTTTCTACCATGTCATCAGGTAGATATCAGTATTATAGGAGGTGAGATAGCAAGGTGTAGAGCTGGATGAACACAGCAGGCCAAGCAGCACTGGAGGAGCAGGAAGGCTGACATTTCAGACCTAGACCCTTCTTCAGAAAGGTGCTTGTTTTCATTCAATCAAGGGACATGGATGCCACTGTTTGAGCCAGCATTTGATATCCATCTGTAGTTGCCCTTGTGAAGGAGTGAGCTACATACCTAAATGGCTGCAATCCATTGTAGGTAGACCCACAATGCCATTAGGGACAGAATTCTAGGACTCTGCCATTCCTTCAGGTGTTGCTAGGTCAGTGTGGTTTTCAAGTCAGGACGGTGAGACTGGCTTGGAAGGGGACTGGTCGGTAGTTGTGCTCCCATATATCTACTGTCATTGTCCTTCTAGATTGTAGTGGTCATGGATTTGGAAGGGGCTGTCGAGGGAGCCTTGGTGAAGTTCTATAGCGTTTATCATCTACAAGACGTACTGGGACTAAGGCTTGGTGGTGGACACAATGTATGTCTGTACACTGAAATACCTCGGTACGGCTGCAGCTCGTTCTGGAACACAAGTATTCAGTACAACACTCAATGTTATCGAGGGCACAGTCTTTGCAGTACCCAGTGCCTTCAGCTGCTTCTTGATATCACATGGAATGAACCAAATCAGTCAAAGCCTGGTATTTGTGGTCCTGGATGACCTCAGGAGAAGACAAAGAGATGGATCATCCATTCAGCACTTTTGGCTGTAGATAAAGTGAAATATTTCAGCAGTGTCTTTTGCTTTAATGTACTGGGCTTCCCCCAAAGTTGAAGATAAATATACTTATGGAGCATTTGTAACTGGATGCGGCAGGACTGCAGTTTAGGATCCGTAAAGGATTACACAAATTCTCTACCCTCAGAAGAAATTCCTCTTCATCTATGTATGACCCCTTTTCTGAGATTGCGCCTTCTGCTCAGAGACATTACAAGGGTAAAACATCCTTTTCACAACTAAACTGTCAAGTCCCTCAAGAATCTTGTATGGTTCAACAAGGTTGCTTCATCATTCCATATTCTGATGAATATTATTCGGCTTCTCTAATCTTTCTAAAAGACTGCATAACCACACATAACCCCATATTATATTTAGTCGGTCAAATTTTTGCCCACACACTTAACCCCTTTATTACATTCTTCTAAAGACTGTCATCCTCACCACCTGCCACTCCACCTTTGTGTCATCTGCAAACTTGGCTATAGTACATTCCTTTCCTTCCTTATATTGTAAGGAATTACAGCTGTAGCACCGATCCCTGTGGCACTCTATTAGTTAGACTGCCAACCTGAGAAAACCACCCCTTTATCCAAACTCTGTCATCTATTAGTCAGCCGATCCTTTATCCATGCTAATATACTACTTTCAACACTACAGATTCTTAATAGCTGAACATATGCTAACTTAACAACGCCTTCTAAAATTCCAAACATATTATACCTATTGTGCCCCCTTTATGTATCCATCTTAAATAATTCTAACAAATTTATCAGGCATGATGTCCCCTTCACAAAGCTAGCTGACTCAGCTTAACCAAGCTAACTTGGCTACAGTTACATGTTTTACACCATGTTTCCCTTTTGAATAAAAGGTATTACACCGGCAATTTTCCAATCCTCTGGAACTTTCTTCCCAAATCTAAGGATTCCTGAAAGATTACTACAATCATGTTCGCTATTGTCTCCATAGGTGCCTATTAATTTACCCCAGGATACAAGTCTAGAGAACTTGTTGATCTTTAGCCACAAAGAAACTGCTCCATTCCCGTGTTCACTGGCATATGGTGTACGTTTTACGTAAGCCAATGAAATGTAACATCACTCAAATATGACACAAGAAATCAATATAACTTAGAAATTATCAAAAAGAGTTCCCAGAGGGTACATCAAAATCAAGTCTGATTCAAATATTTAGAGCTGCAGATTCCAAAATCTATTTAAACCTAGAAATGGTTAAAATTTTAACAAAGTTCTTACCCACCTGTCTCAAGATGGTCCTCCGTTTCACTGGCATTCACCTGTGGCTCTGATAGGTTTTGATCATCATAGTAGTCATCATCATCATCATCATGGGAGATGAGAATACGGGTCATAGAATCATCACCAATCTCCTCTGTGAAAGTTTGATTCTGTTGGCAGTTAAAAATTTCTTCATACAAATCAATACTCTGCACAGAGCCCTGCAGATGTTCACTTGCTTCAAGTGGCCCTGGTGCTTTAAGATCTGCATCTTCAATCTGGTTACTTAAATTGTGTTGATCCATACAAGCCTGAGTCGTAGACATTCCTTCATCTGGGCCCAAAGGCACAGAATTTTCAGATTTGCAAACTGCAACCGTGTCCATAGTATCTTCAGTGGGAATTGAAGACAATGCAGCAAATTCATGGGTTTTTGAAGTATTTAGTTTACATACTTCATTATCTATACCATCTACTACGGAAGATGGCTGAATACTTGGAATATTAATTATGAATTCATTATTCTCTTCTGGTATATTTGCAGCTGGATTAAGATATTTTTCCTCCTCATTGTGTAAATTACCAAAGTTTTCCAAATCTGGTACTTCAGAACATGCTCTGTTTGAAGTTGTAGCCTGCATAAGTTTATCTTCTCGATTTAAACCACCAAGGCTAGACAACATAGGAGTTAAGTGACCATTACGTAATGACTCTTTATCGTGCACCTCACTGCTTTTGCTATATTTTTCAACATGTGGACTCCACAAGTGTCTCACCATATCATTGATTACACCACCAGCATACTGAACTTGAACACACAATAAAGACGGTAAACTGTTGTCTTTACATTCATTTGCTACCACAGTAATTTTTAACAACTGATCTGAAAGATGAAGGAGAGCATCTACAGCACCATCTTTCCAAGAACCTTTAGATAAATCATATCCTGAAAGGCAACATGGAAAAGACTGTGTGGGGATCTTTAGCAACTCTTTGGGCATTTTTTTAACTTGTTCTATTCCAACATTGTCTTCATTCCCATAATCAACATATTGTAGAGATAGCATGTTTCCATTTACTTTTTTTACTTCAGCTCGGTACCACTGCCCATCTTCACAATATTTACAAAAACAGCTGTCATCAACTGAAATGTCAGAGAGTAATTCCCTATTAGTAACACCAAGTACTCCAACTTCTTGCATTTTCCTAGATAACATTTGAACTTCAGGGGATGAATACTGACACCAGAAATAACTAGGACTTTCTGCTGTAGTGATATACCCTTCAATGGTTTGTCCAACTAAAGGAAGTTTCTTGATGTATCGTCCATAACTGGTTGTGTCAGATACACACACATATAGCTTTTCAACACCTAATCCTAAAGCCATTAGTCTGTTGTTCACAATGTTATCCAAGTGATCATATACAGTCACGTGCAATACATTATCTTCAGAAATATCAATCACTTTAACAGTCACAGCTTTGTGCAAAACTAAAGTTTCAAAGAGTTCAGTGGCTTCTTCAGACCAGCTATTTCCATCAATTGGAAACAAGCCATGCAGCTTACATTCATAAGTTAGTGTAAATGCAGAAGTTACTTCCTTTATGTCTTCATTGTTTACTTCTTCCTTATTGCCTTCTTTCAGAAAACGTACTTCAACGCCTCTATTACAAACTTGCACAATTTCACAAGTAGCCCAATTATTACCTGCTTTACTTTTCACCATACACAGATCACCAGCCTTAGGAGTGGAATCTTCCTTGGATTTTAAATTACGGCAGTTATCCTTCATGTTCTCAAGTGATTCAATAAGTATGCCATCACTTGTTGTCTTAAACTGACACCAAAACTGCTGAGGAGAGTTTATTGCAGAGACATATGCAACAAGCTTTGAAGCAGATCTTATATCAATTTTGGGGTATTCAGTGGGATCCTCAGAATATTGTGTGCAATTTCTACATGCAATGTTATTCAACAAATCCACTACTGATCCCTGGTCATCATAAAGATGAACCTCCCACAGTTGCCCACACTGTTGGATAAACTCACACGTTATCCCAGTTTTATTTGTTCTTTTTATGAATTCAGATACAGCTTCCTCACTACTTTCTCCGAAACGTGAATCCCGAAATTCTGCAAGAAAGCATGGTATGCTAAGCCGGTGGACTTCCAAGAAGTCTTTAGAAAGAGGAAAAACTTTTGATGCATCCACTGTTGCAGTATTACCATAATCTATATATTCTACAGAAACCGTATCATCATGAATTTGAGTTACAACAGCTCTGTACTGAGATCCATCTTCAGGAAATTCTGCACAGACTACATTACCGATCTGAAAGCTTCCAACTTTGTTATCATTCATCTTGCATGTATTCAACTTTTCTTCCATTGCAGTTACTTTATCTTCATTTTGGAGAAGCTGAACAAAGAAGTGTGATGGGCTGATGACATGCGAAACAGATACCTCACTTTTAAATCCACCACTTAATGTCATCAGAGGGAGGTCTGTCAGCTTAGGCCAAGGCATGTTTAAGTTAGAGTTCTTTTTGCTCGTGTTTTCAACCAAAATGCCATCCAATTTGTGATCAGTAATTTCCACACTGGATTTTACATCCAAATATTCTTTTGTATTCTTTGTATACATTTTGTTGTGAACACATTTCTTTATCCCAGTCTCTTCAGTCTGTGTAATAACCTCTGTTCTGTTCTTCCACCTGTCCTGCTTGCAAGTTACAGTTACTTTCTCAGTTTCACGACCATCACCCTGGTCCTCAACTGCACGTCTTTTGAGGGGGGATTGGTCATGGTCACTCTTCACCATGTATGGGGAGCAAGACTTTTCATTTTTACTTTTTTGCCTACCTGCATTTCCATTTATTTTGGTTTCACTGGTATTCTGCAAGCATAGCTGTTCTTTAATCTTCGCATTAATTTGCATGTTCCCATCATATAGTTCAACTATCAGTTTTCCATCAGTTTCTTTTGCTACAACTACAGCTTTTAAAGGCTTATCCATCACAGCTTTTTTAAACCAGATAATAATGTCAACAGACAGGTCCACTGGTATATCAGACAAGCCACATTTAATTGCTTGCATGGGTAAGAATTTAACATCTTTTGCACTGTTGGGTATTGGAAGCAAGTCATCTTTATTAATATCTAATTTATTGCCATAGTCCACAAAAGAGACCCGAATTCTGTCTTGCATGGGCCATGCTAAAGCACGATACCACCGGTTATCAGTATATTTTGCAAGACAGATAGGATCGATTCCCTGCGTAAAAGTATAGCCCTGCATCTTGGAAGACAATTTATTAACCTTATCAGCAAGTTTATCTAGTATACCCAGGTTTCTGCCAAGTAGACAGTAGAATTTTGTTGGGCTTGCAACATGGCTCACATACATTTCTTCTTCACTACCAATTTTCACATCATGAGTTGAATAGTAATAGGTATAAAGGCTTACTGCTGGGGCAAGAACACTAGGCGATCCCACAAATTTAGCCAAGCCTCGCTCAATAAGTAACTGGCAAGCACTCTGAAAAGGGGTATTCAAATCCACAACATTGCACAGCCCTTTGCCCTCTACAACAGTCAATGCATATACTGTGCATTTGAGCTCCATGTACAAGCTTAAAGCGTTATCAATAAATTCCTGAAATGCAGCAATTGAATCTTCATTCCACATGAACGGATCAGGACCCATGGGCTGAATGATGTTATAAAGACTGCACCTAAATGCTTGACCTTTAAAAAGGAGAAATTCGGGTTTTATTAGACGCAGTTCACTTATGGGTACTCTCTCTCTATTTCCATAATCAATGTACAGTACATCCACTTCCATCGCAGTCACTTTCCCAAGAATCAGCGCTCTGTACCACTTTCCATCTTCAGAGTATCTTACGATACAAGCAGATTGACCAGGCTGAAAACTATCTTCATGTGTATTATAATATTCCTGTATTTTACTCATTAGTATCTTCAACTCATGTGTATTTTTAGTCATTTGACACCAAAAGTCACCAGGTTCATCAATGTAAGATACTTGCACATCCACAGTGCTTCCCACTTTAAGGTATTCTTGTTTATAGGGAGACTCCATAATTACAGATTCCATCATATGGGTTCTAGTGCTACCTTCGAATTCACCTAGACTAGAAAATAATGTGGTTAGAGAATCACTTAACCCTACTGTTGGTGTCCCACAGTAGTCTGTAAATGATTTAATTTTTTCAGGAGTCACTGGTCTTTGCTCCAAATTGTCTTTTTTGTTTCTGCCATATGTGCGCACTATTTCTTCAGATGAATGAGAAACATGTAAATGGCCCAATAAATCCAAATTCTTTGAACTGAAATTTGATATTTTAAGTTCTTTGTGATCAGCATAACCAGCCAGCAAAATTAACTTATTCACACTGGGTTCTCCCTCATCTTCTACATCTAGAAGTTCAATCAAGTACTTGTCCATTTCCTTCTCTAAAACATGAACCACCAGATGCTTTTCAAACACCGACTTTTCAAAATAGGCAATCGCTTCTCTACTCCAACTCCCATCTTTAGGTGCAAGATCAGCAAGGCAGCACTTCACTGCCAAGGCAGGTAATTTTCTATATTCTGGAAGCAAGGCTTTAACATCATGCCAGTCGACTACTTCCATGTTTCCATAATCAATGAAGAATACCCTGAAATGGCCATCAAGAATCTCAGTAATAACAGCTCGATAAAACAAGTTGTCAGCTTTGAACTTAGCACAACATAACAAACCAGGTTCTGGTTTCTTCACTAATCCTTCATTTCGACCCACGTTTGCATATTTTTTGGCAATGCTGTTCATGAGCTTTTCAAATTCGCTGGCCGTTTCCATGGTTCGTATCCAAAATTCTGAAGGATCTTTCACAAATTCGACTAGAACATCATAAAACGCGTTCAGCTTGAGTTTGGCATTCTTCAGCAGAGAGACACGATCCTTGGTCTTGGAGGAAACCCCCTCGGTCCTTCGGTCCCCGATGAGGTAGTCACCGCCACACTGGAGCGCACTGAGCTTCTGAGTGTCGGGCCTAGCCCGGACTTGTTCGCAGTAGCCGGTCAGCAGGCTCTCGGCCTGGGCGTTGAAAGCCGCGTTGACGGAAGAGCCATCTTCCTGGCGCAAGGTGACAAAGTAGACATTCTCCACCGAGTTATAGTACTCCACCTTCGCCTGCAGCACTCGGCGCAGGATCAGCGACTTGAGCAGCTCTACGTGGCGCGGCGACCAGCCACGGCCGTAGTCGGAGGCGTCGCGCAGCGCGAACGGGTAGGTGACGACAGGCATTTTGAAGTAGCCAGGACTGAGCTTGCGGACGGCGCGGGCCGGCACCACCTCGCGGTCGCCGTAGTCAACGTAGAAGACCTCGAGCACACCGTCGGCCAGGGTCTGCTGCACGAGCGCGCGATACCAGCGGCCGTCCGCGCTCTTGGCCGCGCACGGCGATCCGAGGCGGCGCGGGGTGTCAGGCGTTGCCCCTGAACCCGGCCCTGCAGCCGCCGCCGCGCGGCTGTTGTCATAGTAACGGTGCATGCTGTCGTGCAGCCGCTCGAGTTCGGGGCAGTGGCAGCGCAGCTGGCAGAAGAAGCGGTCCGGGTAGCGCACATGGGTCACCCTCACCGTCACCGTCTCGTCCACCTGCAGCAGCGGGTAGAAGTAGTTGAGGCTGTAGCCCGCCTCGCTGGGGGCAAGAGGCAGCGGGTGCGCCACGGCGGAGGACGCTTCGCCCGCGGAACCGGCACCGCCTCCGAGCGGCACCGGGACACGCTCTTTCCTGAAGGACGACGAGGCGGCGGAGGCGGTTCCTCCCGCTCCGCAAGGCCGCGAGGTGGACATCTCCACCATCAGCCGGAAGGCGCCCCGGTCGATGGGCCGGGCCAGGCCCAGCTCGCACAGCTGCCTCGACACCCGCGCCACCTCCACCAGCACCAGGCGGTTGGGCAGCACGGCCTCCACTTGCGCCTCCAGGGTGCGGCCTTGCAGGGCCCGGAAGAAGGCGAGCGCCCCCGGTGGCCAGGAGGTCGCGCCGCCTCGCTGCTTGCCGCCGCCATCCTCGCCGCTGCCCTCCGGTACCCTCTCCTGTTCGACTTCCTCCGGCTCCTCTTGATCGTCCTCGGCGGCGGAGGATGAGGAGGAGGCGGCGGCGGCGACATGGTTGCTGCTGCTGCTGCCGCCACTGTTGTTGCTGTTGCTGTTGCTGTTCCCGCCGCCTCCGGGCCCGGCCGCCGGCACCAGGTTGGCCAGGATGCAGCAGACCACCTCGGGCGGCAGCTGGAAAAAGTCCTTCTTACCTCGGTCCAGGCTACGGGCTCGGACCGGCAGCGCCCGCCCTTCGTCCAGGGTGAAGACGGTGTAATCGTCGCCCACACGGCTCAGCACCCTGGCCCGGTGCCACTCGCCGCCCGTGTCCACCAGGCATCGCTCGTTGGTCTCCAGCGGAGGGGCCGGTTGGGCGCCTCGCCCGCCGCCGACGCCCAGCCGGGTCGCCTTGGCCCAGCTCTGTATGTCGCTGTGCAGCTTCTGGTACTCGGGTTGCCTCTCCCGCTGCTGGAAGCGGCCCCACAGCCTGACCAGTACGGAGCCGGGCCGGGGTGGGTCCACCCGGGTCACCCGGAAAGCGAGGCAGGCGCCCGCCGGCGGTAGCCCGCCCGTCGAGCACATCGTGATGCGACCGCGATGTACGGCTCCTTGTGCCGTCTTGTCTCAACTTGTCCTGTCCAAGTGTTTTCCTTCGCAAACGGGCAGAGCCCCATTCACGAGCCCGAGGCCGTTAGTGTTTGAATTCGATTGGAACGTGGCACCATGGCGCCCACAATCGAGCGGCTTTTTCAAAAGTGGCGGTGGAATGTCTTTCCGTTGACCCCCGCTGCACATGCGCCGACCTGGTTCCGCTCACTTCGTGACGGCGAGGGAATGGCGTGGAGGGGAAGGAGGCATGGAAGAGTTGACTGTGGACATTTTTTACATTTTCCAAAATCAGACATTTAATTTATACCGCTTGTAGCATTTTTCTTGTGGAAATCATGATTTATTATTTCGGGTTTCTGGTGAATTACGTAGAACCGAGCAGCTGTTCCCTCCTTTCGGGAGGTGGACTGCGCCGAGGTTTGGGTATCACGTGTGTTGGGCACGCACATGCGCGGCATGGCGCGGAACGGAAGCGTGACCGTTTGTGACGTCATGATTCCGGGGGAACGTTCTGAACTGGGAAGATGTTGCAATAGAAACTGAAGTCGCGGCTCTGTATCTGATTAAAGAGTCAGTTTTTGGGTCAATCTTCATTGTTTATTATCGTCTGTCTCATGTTTGTTTTAAGTTTCAAACCGGTCTCACTGCTGCAGCCGTAGGCAAATACGTACCGTCAGCATTTATTATCAGACTGGAAGTAGTACGTGGGGTCAAACATCACAGCCAATGTCCAGAAAAGCTGTTATTTTGCCTGGTTGCCGGGAAATAGCTGCCTCTTAAATCGGGCGACTGACTCCGGCCTTTTATTACATTTCCAACTGGAAAGCATCGGACTTTCTACTGGCAAATGTATTTCCCGAGAGTGTACAAACCGAAAGCACTGCGGATTGCTGTAAATCAGGAACAAAAACAGAAGTTGCTGGAAAAGCTCAGCAGGCCTGGCAGCGTCTGTGAAGAAAAAAAAATCGGAGTTAATATTTCGGGTCTGGTGACCCTTGCTCAGCATCTTTGAAGAAATAAATCAGTGTTAACGTTTCGGGTCCAGTGACCCTTCCTCAGAACGTGCTGTGCTTTTCCAGCAACTTCTGTTTTTGATGTAGGTAATCACAGCAGGCAGAAATAGGAAAGTATGCCATTCAACCCTTGTTAGTTCTACATATAGAGTTGTTAGGCGAATCCTAATACTTTTATGTTTGTGATGCCTCAATTATTTCAGGATTATGAACAGTTAGTGGCTGTACATTCATGAGTGATTACTGTATTTGCAAATTTCCACAAAATCACATTAAAAACAAACTCCTCCCATGCTTCCCTTTGGTGATCGCAGTACTCCCATTTGTGATCTCAGGGTATAACTGCTTCCTGAAGAATATGACAGTTGGGCAGGGAAACCACGTTGCTAGTAGGCTGCAGTTGTCCTTTGTGAAGGTATGGAGGCTTTGAGGCTGCAGCTGCATCTGTAATACCTGGAGCCATGTGCAATAACACAAGCACTTCCCACTCTCGGCTACTTCCTCAACATTTGAAGAACTTGGATGAAGTGGGAGATTTGTGCAACCACCTTCAGAGAAAGTAACATCTGTTCTTTCGGTTGCGTTATTGTTGATGAAGTACTCCCATTTAGATTTAAAAGAAACTGCACAAGTGTAATTCTAGACTGTTGTGACCACCAATCTACCGAAGAGTACCAAGTAGTGTTTCCATTATAGATTAAGCCCTCTGCTATTGTTGTCTCCAAATAATTTCAGTCCTTCAAATCCAACCAGCAAAAGACACCTGAACGTGGTTGAACATTTTCTACCCCAACCAGCTACATCAAAGGTTGAGAAAATCACTGAGAATGGGACCTTGTAATGCTTTAGGTAGCTCCAGCTGTTGTACAGACAACCCATGAACCCACGCCCTGACAGTCAAGGTCACCACTGTTTAGAAAAGTGTTTTTTTTTTAAAGTTAAAAATGTCAGAAATGACTGCAATTAAGACATGATGCAATGCTGCCTATTTGCCACTGGTTACTGCAGGCCGTATTCAGAAAAGCAAAATAAAATGTAGAAAAGGCCTTCTGCATCTATATCAATTACAGACACAAATAAAACCAAGTAGGATACTAATCCTTTGCCAAAGTAGTCAATACATA
>NC_063336.1:110748188-110779594 GCF_021869965.1 Rhincodon typus
TTGAAGGGTCTAGGCCCAAAACGTCAGCCTTTCTGCTCCTATGATGCGGCTTAGCCTGCTGTGATCATCCAGCTCTGCACCTTGTTGTCTCGGATTCTCCAGCATCTGCAGTTCCTACTATCTCTAGTCAATACATATTCTGCTTTGTAACTCAGTTCTGATTTTCTTCCTTTATTGCACTTCCAATTACAACTTCTGACTTGTAGACTACAAAATGAACCTTTTTAAATTGATGTTCAAGTGAAGCAAAGGTGGCATGAGATATTAAAACTTTTTCATATAGGTAGTAGTTAGGGTATGATATGCATTGCCAGGAAATGTGGTGGAGGCAGGTTCAATTGAGGCATTCAAGTGGGCATTGGATGATTATGTGGTTAGAAATGGTGTACAGGGATTTGAGGAAAAGCAGGAGATTGCCACTAGATTTAGAGTCATTTCAAGCGCCATAACAATTCTGTGATTATACTCATAAAAAGCACATTGTGAGTGATATGAATAGAGTGGAAAGTATGAGACTTTTCCCCAGGGTGGAAGGTTTAAATTACTAGGGGAGACAGGTTCACGGTGGTGGTGGGGGTTTGGCGGGGCTGGGGGGGGCGGCAGCAGGCAGTTTAAAAGAGATGTGCGAGGCAAGATTTTCCATACAAGGGGTGGTGACTGCCTGGAACATGCTGCCAGAGGAGGTGGTGGAAGCAGACACAATAGCATCACTCAAGAAGCACCTGAACGAATACATGAATAGGAAGGGAATAGAGGGATAAGGATCCTGTAAGTGAAGACAGTTTTAGTATGGAAGGGCAAAATGTGTTGGCGCAGGCTTGGAGGGCCAAATGGCCTGTTCCTGTGCTGTATTGTTCTTTGTAATACTGTGGATTCTAGAAATCTGAACCATACAGAACATGCTGGAGAAACTCAGCAGGTTTGACAGCATTTGTGGAGAGAGAAGCAGACTTAAGTTTTTGACTCCAGTATGACTCTTCTTCACACCTTCCCATGAAGATGATTGCTGTATGTTCTGTATGAAGTATGTTCTGTATGGCTCAGATTTCCAGAATCATCTTCATGGGAAGGTCTGAAGAAGAGTCATACTGGACTCAAAAACTTAAGTCTGCTTCTCTCTCCACAGGTGCTGTCAAGCCTGCTGAGTTTCTTCAGCATTCTGTATGTTTGTTTCTTATACTCATGTCTTATGCTGAGTCTGATGCTATTGCCTGTGCTGGTATTTTGGGTAAATGGTGGGTTTGACACAACTTGCAAGAAAGTATACCGATCAGTTGATGTTGTAAACTTTCTTCATTTGAGAAAACCCTAAAGGAATAAAAGAAGTGTAAGATTTGCAGTGTATGCCAAGCCAATGGCTGCGGAAATAACTAGCATGATAAGTCATTATAAATGTCACGCAGCTTTGCAAATAAAGATCAATCTATTACAGCATCAAAGATGGAACATAACTGTTCAGTTGTAGGACAATCTCTTCCATCTCTGTCACCAATTTCTTTGATAAATTCCCAGCCAAAAATTAGACCTTCACTTAAGTTAAGGGGCCTTACCAAAAAGGTTAAATAAACTCCAGGTTTATGTAAAATATTTCTGAGAGTACATGGAGGTGAACAGAAACATTAACGCTACATTGTTCAAGGGAAATACATACATTGCCTATAAACAAAGGGTTAGTAAATGCTGTTTTGAAGTTCAGCATTGTTTACTCCCTCCTTTGGTAGAGCAGCAAATCCAGATTAATTCAAACATCCAATGTAAATTGCACCAGGGATTGTTGCAATTTTTTTTCAAATTCTGAGGGTATCATCAGTGTTTTCATTCATGGTATCATCAGATACCTGCAAGAAATCTCCATTTGTCCAGAATTTTTAAGCAAGTGTTTCACAGTTTACGTAATTGTTGGAGACATTTAAATCAGTCTTATGTGCTAAATTCAAGAAAATTATAGTCATCTGGTTAGGTCAAGCAACTTGGAGTTTAAATTTCACTGTGGCAAGTTAAATTAATCAGAAGTATTGTGTTTTTTGGGGCTATTGCCAAAAAATAAATTCTCAGGTTATTACTAATGACCTAACTGGTTCATCAAAGCATGGAAGGAAGTGACCCAAACACTACCCAGTCTGGCCTCCATGTGTCTCCAATTTTAATGGCTACTTGGTTGATTTCTAACCGTCCCTAAAGTGGCCTAGCATCATATCACTGGACAATGCACGCAGCCATTCCATTTTTCCCAAATCCTGAAAACAATAAAATAAAGGCAGTCTAGTTACGGAAACAATTTGCAACAACTGCGTAGGACTAATCACAGAAATTACGCATGACAGAACTTTCACCCCCAATTTGTATCAAATCAGGAATGTTCTATTTGGTGTGGGAGCAGAAAGGAGGTTAGGATTACAAATTTAAAAAGATATAAAATTCAGAAAATTTACTGTGCAAGATGCCATTGCTGGAGTGATACATTGAAGAGGGCAATGGATCGAAGGATAGCTGCATCATATTACAAGCCAATCTCAACTTGCACTAGGCACCACCCAGAAAGCCCCCAAGCTTTGAATTTGCCGTTAACAGTGGTGGTGGCATCAAAATAGGATTAAGTTCCCTGTGAAGCTTACTTATTTCAACCACTAATAACCAGGAAATTGTTTATTTTCCCAACTTATTACTCCTATATTCTTGATCCTGACGAGCTTTATCTTTGACTTCCTTTGCTGGTGCCATTGACTCTTACTTGTCTATATATCCAAAGGTCTCAGCAGTCCTGCAAAAACTCAGTTTTTTAAAAAAAATTGTTTTGTTAATGGAGTGTTCCAATATATGAGCTATATATGACAGAATATGTTACATATATATGACAGAGCATGTGAGAGTCTAAATGTCACAGTGGCTATTTATAGCGTGCGGGCAAAAGTTTGGCAAAAAGATGGACGGCAAAGTAAGTAATACAAACAATGCGTAGCAACAATAAAATGGAAGGAGGAAACACAATCTTTCATCACATGATGGACCAGCACCGGCACCAAAACCTCTTTCCAACAGTGGCAGTACAAAAATGTTGCTGCTGTTGGAGATGAATGCAAGGCAAACTAACCCGTTTGCTATCCCTATGAACGGTAAGGGTGGCCCATGTTGGAAAGACACAAAATGGCCAACAAGGGTTAAACAGAATAAAACAGCCTGCTCCAGCATTAAGACACAAAATGGCCACAAGAGATCATTTAAGTGAAGCATAATGGTGCCTTTGAACAGGGCTACTCCAAGGGAATGAGGGACCCTACAAGCAACAATCCGAGATGGTTTGATAAGAGGATGCCTAAGGATAGACAAGTGATTGATTCTAGCCTCATTAATGAAAGGATGCTGTCCCATTAGGTGAACAGCCAAACTCATTAAGCAGCTCTGAAGACAACAGCAACAGTTATATTGTAGTAATTAGTTGTGTCTTTGAAGTTATTCACAATATTAAGAAATAGGTTCTAGATAAAGATTCTTCAGATAATCGTAGAGATAGATTTCAACATAAGTACAGATATACATATAATCAAAGTATAATAGAAGTATTAGGGGAAAGACATTTTAACATAGATGTGAAGGTCAATTAGTCTCAGGAAATGCTTTCTCTTATCTCTAAAGAGATGCCTTGTATGCCCTGAACAAAATAGACTGGTCACAACTTATTAGTTACAAAGTGCTAACAGTAGAAGTAGCTATATAACTTTACACTTTATAACTAACTTTATAACAGAAATTAATTAATTCTATGAATCTTATAGCAGTTGGTTAAAACCAACTGTCTTTTATATTTTTATGTACATAATTGGGACAGTGGAAAATATAAGAGGAATAACTGAATTTGATAGAGATAGCACATGGAATGCAATGAATAACAAGAGTTCAATCAGTCCTTAGAGATAAGCAAGTCTGAAGCAGACCAGAAGGAGTATAGACGGTAACTTTGGAACGCTAATTAATAGGATGAATAGAAAAATCCCAAGGCCTGGAGATGACAATGTCTGTTAAACACCATGAGATCGTGGAAGCCTGGAGCTATCAATAGGAATGCCCATGACTGATTAGGTGTTTCACAGGATTGGGTGTATGGAAAAAGGAGGAAGGACACAATGATCACACTGTATGTGATTATTGTAAGACAAAATGTATAAAAATGCTGTATTTCACTGTAAAAATCGAAGTGCATCATTGATCTCTCTTCTGATCTGAGCTGTTAGTTAAGAGAACGATTGGGTTCTCACGTCAAGGCCAGATTAGGGGAAGGTCTTTGGCCCTCTCCCTGCATTACTCGATTGTTGCTTGAATAAAAGTCTGCCACTTGCCTGAATCCTGCCTGCCGCCTGAGTCTTTGTCCCTGGTTGGGCTTTGGGGGTCGGTGGTGGGGGTTGTAGGAAGGGGGTTACGCTCCTACATGAACCCTCTCCAGAGAACAACAGTACAGTACATTTCAAAGGAAGTGGCAGCAAGGTTTACTGCTGTACACAATATCTGCAGAAAATATAAATAGGTGTAGAAGACAAACCTTAAGCAAACTACCAAGTTAATACTAGCCGTAATCATGCAGCCTGGATATATTTGTCTTTAAAATTTTGAGAAAATAGGAGATAGTAAATTCTCAACCTTTGGACTGTCTTGTTCAATGTACACTACAGAGACTTAATACTTCATTGAACTTTAAAGTGTGAGGTTGTACATTTCGGAAAGACCAATAGTGAGGTCACATATGAGTTTAAGTGGAATACACAACAGAGTTACAAGCACACAAATCATAAAGTATTGGCCAAAGTTAATTACATCATTAAGCAAAGATAACCAAAGTCCTGGCATTCATTTTGAGACAATAGAATTTTAAAACAGGGAATTTCTACATAGCATGGATGTAAATGTATATAGATCCTTGGTTAGATCGCATTTGGAGTACTGTGAACAGTTCCATATTTTAAAATAAAATATGCAAGCATAGAAGAAGTTGGAAGAAAATCGATCTGAGAGGCTACACCTTTCAAGAAAGATTGAACGGATTGGGGCTCTTTTCTCCAGAAAAGGTAAGGCTGAGGGGCGACCTTCTGGAGTTTTCTAGATTATTAAAGGATTTGATCATGTAGGCATGTAGAAAAGATATGTCCACTTCTCTGATAAACCAGCGGTAGGAGTATGAATATAACACCAAACAGCAAATTCAGGGGAAACATTTTTTTAGCATAGAGAGTGGTTAGTATATGGAACTTGCTACCACAAGGAGTATTGTAGACAAAAAGCCTTGAAGGAGAAGCTGGATAAGGTGGTAAGTGGCCCTTCAGTGGCTATTCTGCTCATGTGGTATGTTTAAAAACTTGCGTTTATACTTTTCATGACCTCAGGATGTCCCAAAAATGATTTACAACCAAAGATTTACTTTTGAATTGTAGATACTGGTGTAATGTGGCAAACACAGTAGCCTAGTTGCACACAATAAGCTCACACCAAGTTCCGTTGTGATAATGACCAGCTATTCTGTGATATTGCTGTTAATATGGACCTGTTGGACTGAATGGCATGTTTCTATTCTGTTTAACCTATTTAGAATTTTGTAGAAAACTATGAAAACATCACATAGCACTTTGCCATTCATGTTCTAGTGTGCACAATGAATATGTATCTACCAAACACTTTCTCACTGAGACCTTCAATCAACTTTACTTCAATATAAGGTTTTGGAGTAGATTTGTAGCTCGGGTTGTGGGTGTTGAGGTTGTTGAGGTTGGTTGGCTCGCCGAGCTGGTTTCTTGTTTCGCAGACATTTCCTTACCATGCTTGGTAACATCCTCAGTGCAGCCTCCGATGAAGCGTCGGTGTGTTTTCCCACCTGGTTTTTAAACTCTGGGGTCCATTGAAATGGATTGCCTCACTTTCGGTTTTCCTTCATAGTGGAATGTGTATGGTGTCGAGTTCAATGTATTTATTAATAGCATGCTTCGTGGAGTGCTATGCTTCTAGGAATTCTCGTGCCTGTCTCTGCCTAGCCTGTCCCAGGATCTTGGTGTTGTCCCAGTCGAAGTGGTGGTTCTCCTTGTCCATGTGGATTGAGATGAGTGAGTATTGTTCGTGTCTTTTTGAGCCAGTTGGTGTTCATGTACTCTTGTTGTTAGCTTCCTTCCTGTTTGTCCGATGTAGTGTTTCTCGCAGTTTCTGCAGGGGATCTTGTAGATGACATTGGTCCTGTCAATGGCGGGGAGTGGGTCTTTAGTTCGGGTGAGCAGTTGTCATAGGGTTGATGTGGGCTTGTGTGCCACTCTGATGCCCAGCGGTCGTAGGAGTCTTGTGGTGAGTTCCGACATGTTCCTGATATAGGGTAGTGTGATGAGTGTGTCGGGGCATGTAGTCCCTTTCTGATGCTGTTTGTGTAGGCATCTTCTGACCCAATTCTTTGGATACCCATTATCCTTGAAAACCTGGAAGAGGTATTCTTCTTCTTCTTGGCGTAGTTCCGTGTTGCTGCAGTATGTTGTTGCCCGTTTAAATAGTGTTCGCACACAGCTTCATTTGTGTGTGCTGAGGTGGTTACTGTTGAAGTTCAGTACCTGGTCTGTGTGTGTGGTTTTTCGATGTACTTTCGTTTGCAGTTCCCCATTTGTCTTGCGCTCTACCATGACGTCCATGCCCTACCATGCTCTACCATGCTCGAGCAAATCAATGGGACACCCATGGGATCACTTATCTCCGGAATCATAGCAGAAGCAGTGATGCAAAGACTAGAAAGGACTGCTCTTCCGCAAATCCAACCAAAACTGTGGATACGCTACGTAGATGACACCTTTGTCATCATTAAATGGACCAAATTAGAGGAGACACAAGAAACTTATAAACAACACCCTCACCGGAATAAAATTCACCAGAGAAGAGGAGAAGAACAAACAGCTCCCATCCCTGGACATCATGGTAGAGCACAAGACAAATGGGGAACTGCAAACGAAAGTACACCGAAAAGCCACACACACGGCCCAGGTACTGAACTTCAACAGTAACCATCCCAGCACACACAAACGAAGTTGCGTGCGAACACTATTTAAACGGGCAACAACATACTGCAGCAACACGGAACTACGCCAAGAAGAAGAAGAATACCTCTTCCAGGTTTTCAAGGATAATGGGTATCCAAAGAATTGGGTCAGAAGATGCCTACACAAACAGCATCAGAAAGGGACTACATGCCCCGAGGCACTCATCACACTACCCTATATCAGGAACATGTCGGAACTCACCACAAGACTCCTATGACCGCTGGGCATCAGAGTGGCACACAAGCCCACGTCAACCCTATGACAACTGCTCACCCGAACTAAAGACCCACTCCCCGCCATGGACAGGACCAATGTCATCTACAAGATCCCCTGCAGAGACTGCGAAAAACACTGCATCGGACAAACAGGAAGGAAACTAACAACAAAAGTACATGAACACCAACTGGCTACAAAAAAGACATGACCAATACACACTCATCTCAATCCACATGGACAAGGAAAACCACCACTTTGACTGGGACAACATCAAGATCCTGGGACAGGCTAGGCAGAGACAGGCACGAGAATTCCTAAAAGCATGGCACTCCACGAAGCATGCTATTAACAAACACATTGAACTCGACCCCATATACATTCCACTATGAAGGAAAACCGAAAGTGAGGCAATCCATCTCAACGGACCCCAGAGTTTAAAAACCAGGTGGGAAAACACACCGACACTTCATCGGAGGCTGCACTGAGGATGTTACCAAGCATGGTAACGAAACGTCTGCGAAACAAGAAACCAGCTCGGCGAGCCAACCAACCTCAACAACTTTTACTTCAATATATTTTCAGGTTTTTCTCCTTATGACACACAAATGTCTTTGGGGATCAAACAATCACCTCCAATTCTCGTGCCCCTCCTCTAGTTGTGGGCTGCTTTCTCCATTAAAATGAAAGCAATAACATGTAGTGTTTGGCATTATGTAGAGCCCAGCATGCCCTCAATCAATCCATATCGTACCTTGTCCAAATGCATGACAAAACTTTAGGTTTCTGATGGATTTCATGCAGATAATGTAACAGCTGCATGCAGCATTACCTGTTGGACTTTCCAGTCTGTCACTCATAGAGTCATAGAGTTACATGGCTTGGAAACAGAATTCGGTCCAATTGATCTGCACCAACCAGGTGCACCAACGAAACTGAACTAGTCCCATTTGTCAGCATTTGGCCCATATCCCTTTAAATTCTTCCTATTCATGTACCCATAAGATGCCTCTTAAATTTTGTAATTGTACCAACCTCCATCACTTCCTCCGTGAGTTCATTCCATACACACACCACTCTCAGGTCCCTTCTCACTTGAATCTTTCCCTTCTCACTTTAAACCTATGCCCTCTCGTTTTGGATTCCCCTTCTCTGGGAAAAAGGCTTGGCTATTCACCCTATCCATGCCCCTCTTGATTTTATAAAACTTTATAAGGTCAGCCCTCAGCCGCTGATTCTCCAGGGAAAATAGCCCCAACCTATTCAGCTTCTCTGTATAGCTCAAACCGTCCAGTTCCAGCAAAATCCTTATAAATCTTCTCTGAACCCTTTCAAATTTAATCAACATCTTTCCTATGGCAGGCAGACCAGAATTTAATGCAATATTCATAATTGGAGACAAGTGTTTGGGAGGAGGAAATGCATTGGAGGAACCTTTTTGCCAAATCATCAACCTGCACCAAGGACAGCCAAGACTTTTCATAGATGTGACAGTAAAATTTGAATACGCTGTTTCACATACCACATGTTGGGATAGCCTTTGAAAGAAAGTAGAAGAGTGGTTTGAGAACTAAGGGACTGTGTTGCCTAGCAAAATTAATCAGTGCATTTTTGCTAGAATCGTGTATGTTTTTGGGGTAACTCCATGGGATGCTAGCCACAATAATCTGCAACTGCCTTAACTCTTCCCTCCCTTCACTCAACCAACAGGGGACAGTTCTTCACGGTTGCCAACACCATTTAAAAGAGCCTGATGTTAGCAATAATCTTTTTCTGATGAAGGGTCTAGGCCCGAAACGTCAGCCTTCCTGCTCCTATGATGCTGCTTGGCCTGCTGTGTTCATCCAGCCCTGCACCTTGTTGTCTCGGATTCTGCAGCATCTGCAGTTCCTACTATCTCTGATGTTAGCAAAATTACTCAGTGCTCGTAGGGGGCAATGTAAAGCTACACTAAAATTAATCCTGTCAGATTCCTAGCAGTTTTGAAAATCCAGATTTACAGGATGACTTAAATGTCAGTCACATTGTTCAGTCAATACTATCATGCACATTCATGGACGAACGTCGAAGGTCTAAAAGACTATGTCATTACTTTCCACTCTCCTTTACTGACACTGAACCATATATGCAGCATAGTGTCAAGGATGCCGTAATCTTTGGTATAGCTAAAATTTCAAATGATAACACATTCTTATTCAGGCCAGAGAATGTTGTTTAGTTGCTCCCATATGTAAGTGTGGCACAGGTTTGATTCAGGCTGATATTTGTCATCATGTTTACTGCATGTGTTAGAGTTGAAGAGATCCCCAAATCCTTAAATATTGTGATCTTATCTGCTGTATATCCTTTAATTGAGGCAATCCTGCCTAACATCTCACTTACTGGCTAGCAGAGCTCTAATAGGCTATCCAATGGGCAGGTTTCAAGTAGGAACAGAAGCCTTTTAAGATCCATTGGAATCTGTATCCATGGCCCTGTTAATCATAATACACTTTGCATTTTTGAAAATTGATCAAGGAGCTTGTTCTATTTGTATTCATGTGTTGAGACTATACCTAGTTCAATTGGTCACATCAAGAGTACTATAATCTTTGGTCTCTGAGAAACAGAAATAATTTTGATTTTATGCTTTTCTAAAATGCATGTTTCAGAAATATTTTCTTGTTAAATTCCTTTGGAATGAAGTGCTAAATCATATAATAATGTAATAAAAATAATATTATAAAATAATGCAAAGCAAAATATAGAAAACTATTTGCATTTGATAAAAATATAGTTGTAGGAAAATCCTGATTGAACATTCCATAGAAAAATAAAATCTTGTACAACATAACCAATCAACGCTTTTAGTTTTTGGCATTGACTCCAAAAGCACAAGTGCATGTGTCTGCCATCCAGTTTTTTTGTATCGGTTGGCTGATCGGTTGTGATTCAGAGTAACACTAACGTTGTAGGTTCAATTTCCCACACTGGCTGAGATTAGTATGACAGACTCCCTTCTCAATGTCTCCCCTCACCTCAGGCACAGTAACCCTCAGGTTAAATTGCCACCAGTTCTCTCTCTCTCTCTCTCTCTCTCTGATGAGAGAGCAGTTCAGTGGTCTGGTAGTACAATGTTAACCCCCACCCCCCCTTGTTGGGGGTTTGCTTAGCTCAGTTGGCTGGCTAACTAGCTTGCAACACAGAGTGATGCCAACAGTGTGGGTTCAAGTCCCACATCAGCTGACATTATCATGAAGGCTATCTTCCTTTCTCAACATCTCCCTTCCCCTGTGGCATAATGACCCCTCCAGTTAAACCACCAGCAGTCATCTCTCTCTCTCTCAGATATACACACCAACATCAACTGATTCTGGAGGACCAGTAAAAAACTTACTCTGGCCTGCCCAAAACCTTTAGATCTTCAAGTGCAAAGAGTTACCCTTAACTGAGTGTTGCAGACTGGCATGTTCCAAGGCCCAAAGCTATGGGTTGAAGGATGCACTAAAGGCTGTGACAACTGCCTCCATGGGGAAAGGCCAGCAGTTAAGGTGGATGTAATGTACCAGGGAGCTGTTAGCTTACAGAACCTCTTGGGCATTATGCTTGAATAGAAATGTATAAATTTCTTGTCATATTTAGTAAATGTTCCAATTTTATATTTGGATTGAGGCACCCAAAGGTGCAATGTGCTCAACTGAGAAATGTTGAGCAACCACATGGATCGGTAGAACAATGGTTACTTTATCTTTCGTATTGGTCAGTAAACATGATATGTCCTCACTAAAAGAGGGCAGTGTACCTCAATCCATAAAGTATAATCTTCACTACTATTATAAACTTTGGTAAAGATAATAAGGGCACTATAAATACTTAAAGGGTTGTACTTAAATATCATTATTTTGGTGTAATTTTCCTCAACTATATTTGGGAGTCACTAAAAACAATTGTAGAATCGACCATATTCCTCAATTGGCAACACATCACTGTGTGGCATGAAACTCACCTTGCAATCGACAGATGCATGAAAGATGCACATGGCATGGAGACAGGTGTCACTAGACTTCTCATGTTATTCTACCACAAATTTCATGTTAGCTCACACCATTAAAGCCCCTATAAGGTTCCGCTCAAAGTAATTTTCTCAATATAAAATATGCCAAAAGCTTACTGTTGAACATAAAGAAATTAAAAAGAATTCCAAAGTAAGAGTGGGAATAGTTCTCATTAAAACTAACATGGAAATCATTACAATCACATTTTCAGACTTTCTGACATGGTTTCTAATCTATGCTTAATTAATGGCTGCTATCTCAGTTCATCTTTATAACCCATCTGTCATCCAGCATTTGGTTGAAGGTTATTATCACAGAGACATCACTCTTGGATTTGATACTGTCTGAAAAGACAGGTGTATTAGACTAGTGAGACTCTGTTTCAGGCCATGCTTTCATATGTTCTGAGATAAACCATAAAATAACTTTGAAAAGCTCTAATAAAAGCATGTACTTCTTCCTGCCATGACAGATAATTCATCTTAAATCTAGTGCAGCTTTCTTTCTACTGTGGAATTAAAGAAGAGGTTTTTAAAACAAGTGGCCTGCTTTGAAAAAGAACATCATTCATTTTGTCTTTGTCCAAGGTTATGCAAACGTATTTCATATGTAGTCACTTTTGTGTCTGCCAAGTCACCAGAGATAATTCACATGACATGAAATGCAAACCAAGATTAGAAAACTTTGAAATGAATTGTAGTATTCAAGGAATGATGGAATCAAGGACTATCTTGTGCATTATTTTAACACTGTTTTTGCTAGGCAGTCAAATGTAGGGTTAGACTGACCAATGCACCTATCTGGCTTACATTTGCCATGCAAAAGACAGCCTGTGTCAAATCTTACATGTAATCACATAGAATCTGTAGCCAAGAAACAGGCCACTCAGCCCACTTGATCTTTACTCGTGTTCATACACTGTACAGACACTTCCTTATTATCTCCACCCACTCTACCCTTACGTTTTCAAGCGTTATGCAAATATATCTGACTTTTGAATGGACCTCTTTAATGTTAATGTTGATCTCTCCCTGCACCTTCTTGGCAGCTGTAACTTTGTATCCTGCACTCTGTTCTGTTACCCTGATGCTCTTGTATGGTACAATCTGCCTGTAAAGCACATACAACAACACTTTTCACTGAAACTCAGTACACATGACAGCAATAAATCAAATCAAATCAAATATCAATGCAAACTATTTCAACAGTCCCATGTGGCAGTGAGTTTCACATCCTCATGATTGTTAATGTAAAGTAATTCCTTTTCAGTTATTTTCTTTGGTCCATGAGCGGCCATCTGATACTTATTATCCTATTACTTTGTCACAACCACAAGAGCTAATAGTTTCCCAGCGTTCTCCACCTACTGGTATCTAAAAGAATTGACACTAAGCATCCGATCTATGATGGGATTGTGGAGATTCTGTGGATCTTAAAAAGTACTGGCCACGAACAGGATGTGAAAAAACAACTCCCTGAAAATATTTGTGCCTGCAGGTCAAAGGTGTGGGTATAATTCACACAGGAGGAAAACCCAAATTCAGCCAGGGCATTTGAACTTACTGCTGAGTTTAAACAGGCTGCATTTTGCAAGGGGCTTAGTTTGTCGTGTGGGAAGCACAAATTGATGGAATGCATGTAAATATTCTGAAAGGATGCATAAGGTCAGTTTAAGTGTCATTATCTGAGGTTTTTAGATCTCCCATTCTTTAAAGATGAGAAAAGACTTAAGCCGGCAATGAGAATTGAAGACTCTCTGCCGTACTGCATTGATTGACAGACCATCTGGTGTAGATTTGAAAGAAACATTACCATCTGGTCTTGCTGTTACAATAGAGTTCTTGGTTGATATCCTCTGAAGGGATATTGTTATTTATTATGAATACCTGTTTGATTTACAAGAAGCTACAATTACCTCAGCAGATGATTCATAGTTGACAGTTTAAAGAGATTAACAGTTTAAAGAGATATTAAATGATTTGTTGCCTTTGATGTGGAGTCTCCACGGATATTTGATTGTATTTTTAAGAGATTAAGCACTTGAGATTTTAAAGCACTGAATGAGTATCATGAGTGGGAGGTTTTATGCTACTAATTGCTACTTATACATTTCTTTAATGCATTCAGTCATTGATATGGGCATCACTGGCTAGTCCAGCATTTATTATTCAGCCCTAACTTTACTTGAGAAGCTGCTTTCTTGAACTGTTGCAATCCACGCTTAGTGGGCGCAGGAGGGAGTTTGGCGTGTGGGATTGAGGGAGTGGTGGTTGGTGTGCCCAAAGTGCTGTTAGAAAGAAGTTCCAGGCCGAGGGATAGAACACAGAAGAAACACTTAATGTGTATTTCTCAGGTTGGAAGCAGTTTTTTTTTCTGGAGTTTCCCAGGTGTTTGTTTGGGACCCTAACTTTTCCTAACATATATTTAGATCTGATTTAGATCTTGGAGTGTTGGGCACAATTGCAAAGCTTGCAGATGACACAAAACTTGGTAAAATTGTAATCTGTGAGGTGCAGAACAGCAGAAGGACATTGATACATTGAAGTGGGCAGATAGGTGGCTGATGAAATGCAATGTAGAAAAGTATCAGGTAATGCACATTCAAACAAAGAACGTGGAGAGACAGTACAAAATAAAGGGTACTATATTAAATGGTGTACAGGAGCTGAGAGACCTGAGTGTATCTATCAATAAATTATTAAAAGTGGCAGAACAGGTAGAGAGAGCTGTTTAAAAAGCATACAGTATTCTAGGCTTCATAAATAAGGACATAGAGTTCAAGGGCCGGGAGGTTATGATGAACTTATATTAGACATTAATTAGACAGATCTGATTGCCATACTATAGGAAGGAAGTCAGGAGAGTGGTTCCAGGGATGATACACTTTAGTAACGAAGAAAGATTGGAGATGTTGCAACTGTTCACATTGCAGAGGACAAGTTGAGGGGATTTAATGAATGTTTTCAACATTTTGAAGGATCTAGACAGAATGCATAGGGAAAAACTGCCTACTTTTATAGAGTCATAGAGATATACAGCACGGAAACAAACGCTTCGGTCCAATTCGTCCATGCTGACCAGATATCCTAAATAAACCTAGTCCCATTTGCCAGCATTTGGCCCATATCCCTCTAAACCCTTCCTATTCATATACCCATCCAGATGCCTTTCAAATGTTATAATTGTACCAGCCTCCACCACTTCCTCTGGCAGCTCATTCCATACACCACCCTCTACGTGAAAAAGCTGCCCCTTAGGTTCCTCTCACCTTAAACCTATGCCCTCTAATTTTGGACTCCCCCATCCTGGGGAAAAGACCTCAGCTATTTACCCTATCCATGCCCCTCATGATTTTATAAAATTCTATAAGTTCACCCCTCAGCCTCTGACGTTCCAGGGAATATAGTCCCAGCCTATTCAGCCTCTACCCATAGCTGAAACCCTCCAACCCTGGCAATATCCACATAAATCTTTTCTGAACCCTTTCAAGTTTCACAACATTCTTCCTGTAGTAGGGAAACAAGAATTGCACACAGCGTTCCAATAGTGGCCTAACCAATGTCCTGTATAACCGCAATAAGACCTCCCAACTCCTATACTCAACGCATTGAACAATAATGGCAAGCATACCAAACGCCTTTTTCACTAACCTATCTACCTGTGGCTTCACTTTCAGGGAACTAAGAACCTGCACTCCAAGGTCTCTTTGTTCAACAACACTCCTCAGGACCTTACCATTAAGTGCATAAGTCCTGCCCTGATTTGCGTTTGCAAAATGCAGCACCTCACATTTATCTAAATTAAACTCTATCTGCCACTCCTTGGCCCATTGGCCCATCTGATCAAGAACCCATTGTACTCTGAGGTAACTTTCTTCGCTGTCAACTGCACCTCCAATTTTGGTGTCACCTGCAAGCTTACTAACCATACCTCCGATGTTCACATCCAAATCATTTATATAAATGATGAAAAGAAATGGATCCAGCACCAATCCTTATGGAACAACACTGGTCACAGGCCTCCAGTCTGAAAAGCAACCTTCCACCAGCACCCTCTGTCTCCTACCTTTGAGCCAATACTGTATCCAAATGGCTAGTTCTCGCTGTATTCAGTGTAATCTAACCTTGCTAATTCATCCACCATGAGGAACCTTCTCAAACGCTTTATTGAAGTTCTTATAGACCACATCCACTGTTCTCCCCTTATCAATCCTCTTTGTTACTTCTTCAAAGGACTTGTATGGACCAAGAACCAATGAGCACAGTTTTAAAGAATTTTGCAAAAGAAACGAATACGAGTGAGAAAAAACTTTTCACACAATGAGTGGTTAAGGTTGGAAGTGTGGTGGAGGCATGTTAAAGAGAACAAACATGAGATGATTACTTAAACAGAAACAATGCTGTAGATTATGAGGAAAGACAGGAGACTGGCACTGCGATGAAATGCTCAGAGAGCCAAAGCAGACAGATTTGTCTTTTTTACCAAAACAGTTTTGTGGTTTTTAGATTCAGTGACTTAATTTCCTTCTAGGTTTTAGGGGTTAAAGGTTTCAAAACTGCTTTTGAAGATGACTTGCTGCAGTGCATTTTATAGATGATATACACACCTTCTTTGTGCGTTGGTGGTAGAGGGAGTGAATGCTGAATGTGATGGATGTTGTAGTATTTTTCCTATGGTGTTTCTTGGTGACTTGTGATATTTTGCACCTCTTCCAGTACATAATACAGGGAAAGGGTTATTTGAGGTCATTCACTGACACCAATCCTCCTTTCCCTTGGCTGTACCAAATGATTAGTGATGGAGGATCCACCACTATAGAATATTTGCAGAAGACGCACTGTTCTTAGATAACAAGAAGGTTTACTGCATGATAGCATTAAGTACAACTACATTTGGTCAGGCGTAATTAGAGAACCGGTAGAGATACATCTACTCCCTCTGAAAACCAGAATGGAAACCTATGACCCCATACAGAGTATGTGTGACATCAGTTGGATGAGTGAAGCCAAAATAATATGAACATTAATGCCTTCAGAACCATTATCTTATACAACATCTTCCACCCACATTTACTCCATACTTCACCATTATGTAACACTATTGCCCTTACCACCATCCCTCTCCCACTAGATCTTTGACTTCGCAAATGCACTTTTTAGACTTTTCTTAGAATGTGCTCTTATGAGATTTGAAGAATGGTCGGTGTTTCACTGCACTGTTGACCTTAATTCTGATTTTAGAACATTTCTCTGCTGGAGAATCTTTTAACTCTTGATAGCCTTCCAAGGATGTTGTTCTTTGCAGATCTTTTTGTTGGCCCACTGTCTTCCTGAGGACTTTGATCTCCTGAATTTCCTTAACTGAGGAACTCCTGTTTGCTAACTCAGGAGTTGTCCCACAACATCATCTGGTGGACCTTTAGTCTCCTGAATGTCCATCACAAAAGACAGCTACCCTATTGAAACGAATGCTTTTTTAATTGTAGTTCCCTGTATTTCTTGATCAGGCAATCTCTTTAAATTGGAAGAGATAATCTGCATTTTGCAGTCTCTTGGACATTCACGACAGGCATTTTCTTCTTCATGACTATTTCCTAAATCTGTAGACATTAATCTGGCCCCCATGGTAAAGAGACATGCAGCTTATCTCCCTCAGGTTTATGATCTCACTGGATGTTTTCAGTCACCAATTGTGGTTATTTGACACTTTGAAGGAAACATTTTTAGATTTTCAGTCATGTCAATAAAAGATGCATGTTTATTCAGTAGTAACTCTCACTGACATTGATTGATCTGTTGTGTCAATTTGTTCACATGCTGTAGTGACATCTGTACAACTTCAGTTAAAAATTCCTGAATGAAATCACTTTGTCGCTCGTACTTACTTTCATTAAATGTTTCTCCATGCAAACTTTGCAAGTTGTGTCTTTTGATCTGCCTGATAACAGGAATGTGTAATTGCAGACTTCACAATGAGTTGTGAGATCTACAAACTCTTTTAAGATCTCTGACCAACACACCACTGAGAGAGCCCTGGCTGTACACCTGGCAATGCCAAAGTGTCCCCAGTGTATCTCCTTTTCCCTGAGGGAAATTGGAGAACTAATCTTCTGTCATTTTCTAGGAAGTTATCCATGATTGTGAAATATTGTTGGTACTGAAAGAATGTGCACTTAGTCAACTCACTGGACCTTTGGTCCCACTATCTTTCAACACAGTACTGGAAAATTGTGGCATAGATTTTGATCACTCTATTCTCTAGAACGTTTTGTATGCCATCCTATGTAACCTCAACAGATTCTTCGACTGCTTTAGGTCCAGATATGAGTCTTGGAAGCTCAATAATATCTTTGACTGGTTGCAATTTGACTGGCTGATGAATAGCAGCTTGTTTCTGAACCAGTTGTTCTCTGGGAGGTAGTCAGATTCCCCCAACTCTTCTGAGAAAGTTGAAGTCATGACATGTGCAGGCCTAAAAGTGAAGACTGTTAATTGTGAACAATGTAAACATTTTAAATGTCTTACATTCCTTATGTTGCAGTGTAACTTATTCCTATGTTTTAGACACTTATTTCACCTAAGCCATGCAGTCTCATCTCTGCTGGCTGTAACTTTTACTTCTTAACCATGATAACTGGTTTGATGGGTTCTGACTTCAACACTTATATCAAGTTTCTAATTCACAGAATGTCCATTAACGTAAATAAGTTCTATAAAACTTAGATCATTGGGATCACTTATTTTCTCCTTAGTTATCTTTTCTCAAGGTGATTGTCCCATCATATTTTTTTTTGCATGTGTAAATCTCCCTTTCTGTAGCTTTGTAACTTTATCCTTCCATGCTTTGTGTCTGGTTTTGAGGCAATGCTGTATCTTAAGAACTGTCACTCCAATGAAGTCCAGTCTTGTGTTCTGAATAGACCTTCCCTGGTATTGGACATGCTAGGATGTATAATATCATTTTCTATTTCTTCTCAATATGCCAATTAATCACATTATTGTAAAACTGTTTTTAAATCTTAGCATTGCTACATTGTTTGCAATCTGTGGTGTGTGATGCTTGCATTCTTATACAGACCGATACTATTTAAATTGAAATATCATTAGGACTCTATGCAGGATTCCCAATATTTGCCAGTGTTTTTAAACTCTGTATTACTGTATGACTGACTTAAATTCTTTAATAAAGCTTTAACTTATAATTATGGGTATTCTGTAATAATTTATTGCTTTCAAGCTTTTTAAAATGTGTTTCTTTAAAATGTCAATGCCACTGTCTTGGTTTTCCTACCTTTTTCGTGGTTTCCCTGCCTACGTGCTAGGGTTTTCAAGGAAGTGACAGCAGAAATAGTGGATCCATTGACTATGATATTCCAAAATCCCTGGATGCAGGAAAAGTTCGAGTTGATTGGAAAAATGCAAATATAACACCATTATTCATGAAGGCAGTGTGAAAGGCAGAAACTAGGAAATTACAGACCAGTTAGTTTAACATGTGTCATTGGAAAATTGCTAGAATCCATTATTAAGGAAGTAATAATAGGATATTGGAAAGTCAAAGCAGAATCCATCAGAGTCAGCATATTTTTATGAAGGGTAGATCATCTTTAATTAATTTGCTAGAGTTGTTTGAAGATGTAACAAACAATATGGATAATAGGGATCCTCTAGATGTAGTATATCTGGACTTCCAGAAAGCATTTGATAAGGTTCCGCACAAAAGCTAATACAGGAGATAAGATCACATGGAGTTAGGGGTAATTTATTAGCTTGGATAGAGGATTGTCTAACCAATAGAAAGCAGAGAATCTGGATAAATTGGTCTTTTTCTGGTTGGCAAGTTGTAACTAGTAGGTGTAACAAGTGTTGGTCCTCAGGTTCCAAGCATTTACAAACTATAACAATGACTTGATGCAGGATAGAAAGTACTGAAGCCATATTTGTCAATGATTTTAAAATGGTGGGGAAATAAGTTTCATTGAAGAAGTGAAAAATTTACAAATGGATATAATAGGTAAGGCGAATGGACCAAAATTTGGCAGATGAAGATTAGCGTGAATAAGTGTGAGGTTATCAATTTTGGTCGGAGGAATAGAAGCGCAACTTATTATCTAAATGGAGAGAAACTTCAATATGGAGGGATTTGGGTGTCCTCATGCAGAAAACTAGTATGCAGGCAGAGCAGGTAACAAGGAAGGTAAATGAAATTTTGTCATTTATTGCTAAAGGAATAGAGTGTAAATGTAGGGAAGTGTTGTTGCAACTGTACAAGTCATTAATGAGAACTGTACCTGAGTATTGTGTACAATTTTGGTCCCTTAACTTAAGGAGGGATGAATTGTACTGGAGGCAGTTCAGAGGAGTTCACTAGATTGATTCCAGAGATGAGGAGTTTGTCTTTGGAAGAGAGATTTAGCAGTTAAGGCATATATTCTCTGGAGTTTAGAAGAATGAGAGATTTACTTGAGGTATATAAGATGCAAGAGGGGGTTGAAAAAGTAGTCTAGAAACAATGCTTTCTCATATGGGGCAATCGAGAACACGAGGTCATAGTTTTAGGATAAGGAGTAACAGATTTAAAACTAAGATGAGGAGAAATGATTTCTCTCAAAGCATTGTGAATCAATGGAATTCACTACCCCAGACTGTGATGGGTTTAGGGGCATTGATTAAATTTAAGGAGGAAATAGGCAGACTTTTAATTAGTAATGGGTTGAAGGGTTATAGAGAGTGGGCAGGAAAGTGGAGTTGAGGCTGTGATGAAATCAGCCATGATCTTATAGAGTCATAGAGTCATACAACACGGAAACAGACCCTTTGGCCCAACTCGTACATGCTGACCAAGTTTCCTATACTGAATAATCCCATTTGCCTGTGTTTGGCCCATATCCCTCTCCACCTTCCCTATCCATGTACCTGTCCAAATGTCTTTTAAGTGTTGCAGTTGTACTCTACCACTTCCTCTGGCAGCTGTTTGCATATATGCACTATCCTCTGTGTAAACAAGTTACCCCTCAGGCCCCTTTTAAATCTTTCCTCTCTCAGCTTAAACCTATGCCCTCATATCAAATGACAGAGTAGGCTTGAAAGGCTGAATCTATTCCTGCCCCTAGTTCTTATGCCCTTAATGATCAAAATAGTAACTACCCATTTCTTCTAGGGTTTCCCATTTTCTGCAGCATAGATGGCAAAACTGAATATTTTCCCATCTTTCATGGTCTAAAAGATGAAGCACTTCTACACAAATGTTAAACAAGGTTCTCTGGCTGCAGCCTTTATAAATCTTTCTGCTGAAAATTCAGCTTAATTACTGAATCTTGGTACTTTTAAAATTCTAACTTGTCCTAGCTTTTCTTCTCTTGCTTAAACTCTTCCACTAAATTTCTTCAGATTTGCTCAGTTTCAGCTTAAGTAAATTCTGAGGCCTTCCTAATTCTGTAGCCTTGGCCAAAATTTCTTTTCCTGCCATTTCACTGTTTCTTGCAGCCGTGCCTAATGGCGCCTGATGTTAATGCTGGCAATCCTTGTTGTGAGACTAGAAAACCCTCTCTTATACTCCTTTACTTTCCCTTTCTGGTCTTTGTGCCATTTCTCATGAAATTATTCCCTTTTGGACTTACGGCAAACTTTACCTCCTTGGGCTTTCTGTTGCTCCTTACAGAGTCTGCCTTCACTAAGGATTTGGTATTTTAAACGTATGGCTGGCTTTTGTCTCTTTTCCAAGCCTACACTAAGACACATTAGAGGATGGACTGCTGCAAAGTAAATACAGAAGAGGTAGTGTTCTTAGATAATAATACGTACAAAAACAACTAATCATTTGGGAGTAAAAAAAACTTGAGCATTATCGATGCTGTGGCTCAATTTTATTGATGCTTTTCATCTTAGACACATTTGGAAAATTTTAAAGAAATACCAATATAAACGCTATTTACATTAATGAGTGCAAGATGAAAGCTTTGACAAAATCTCTGTTTTCAGCCACATTCAAGTACACCTACATTTGGCCAGGTGTAATTACAAGAACCTTCAAGAACTGGTGCTAATACATCGGCTCCTTTTGAAAGCAAGAAGATGATTGTTTGCCTCCACCCACAGACTGTGTGGGCTTCGGAATAGATGGAACCATTGTAACACAAACATTCAACTCTTCAGAATTTTTACAAAAATGGTGAAGTGCCAATCAACCAGGCTGCTCCATCCTGGGTGGTGTTGAGCTTCTTGAGTTTTGTTGGCAACGGGGTATATTCCATCACATTTTTGACTGCTTTGTGGATGGGGGTGTGCAGTCTTTGAGGAGATAGGAGGTGAGTTAATCACTACTCCTGTAGCCACAGTATTTATATGGGTGACGCTGTTAAGTCTCTGGTCAATGGTGTCCTCCTGGACGTTGGCAGTGAGGGTTTCAGCAAAGGTAATACCAAAGAATGTCAAATTCTCTCTTGTTGGAGATGCTAATGCCCAGCATTTGTGTGACACAAATGTTATTTGCCCCCTTTTCAGCATAAACGTGGACGTTGTCCAAGTCTTACAGCATTGGTACGCAGACTTATTTAGTGTCTGAGGATTCACAAATGGTGCTGAACAATCTGCAATTCTTAACATAAAGACCCACTTCTAAACCTTATGATTGAGGGAATGTCTTTGATGAGGCAGCTGAAGATGGTTAGGCCTGGGAAGCTACCCTGAGGAACTCTTGCCATCAAGCCCTGATACTCAGATGAATGTTCTCCAACGAACAAAACCATCTTCCATTGTACCGGGTATGACTCCAACAAGCAGAGTGTTTAACCCTGCTTCCCTCATTGACTCCAGTTTTTCTAGGGCTCCTCAATGCCACACTCAATCAAATGCTGGCATGATGTCAAGAGCAGCCATTTTCATCTCACCTCTGGGATTCAGTTCTTTCGTCCATGTTTGAACCAAGGCTGTAATGAAATCATAACTAAATGGTCCTGGTGGAACCCAATCAAATGTCATTGGACAGGTTATTCAAAGAAAGTAAAATATGATAGCAGTATTGATGGCACTTCCATCAATTTACTGATGATCAAGAGTAGATTGCTGGGGCGGTAATTTATTGGTTGAATTTGACCTTTTTGTCGACAAAACCAATACCGGCACTTCCACAAAGTGGGACGCAGCAGGAGGTTTCCTTGACCACACTTGAGTTGATGCCATGAAACGCCATGGGGTCCAGAGTCAATATTAAAGGCTCCCCTTGCAACACCCTCTCAACTATATGCCATTGTGCCTCCACCTCTTGTAGGTTTGTGCTGTCGTTGGGACAGGAGATATGCAGGTTTGGCGATGGTGGTGCCTGGGACATTGTCTTCCCCTGCCCCCTAAGGAAAAGACCTTTGCTATTCACCTAATCTATGCCCCTCATGATTTTATAAACATCTGTAAGGTCTCCCCTCAACCTCCTATGCTCCAGTGAAAAACATCCCAACCAATCCATCCTCTCCAGTGTCTGAGATGAAGTGCTCCCCTCCTGTTATGGGCCAGATGCCAGCAGTCATGGTGTAGAGGAAAGCTGTAAGAATGATCCATCCCGTATCTCATTTCTAAATAAAACAGGCATTGTCGGTTGCTGCACAGTGAGGGCATTGTGGCTACTTGCTGCATAAATACCACTAATATGATCATTCAGTTTAGGAAGCAGATACCATCCGAGCATAAATTGTAAAATTTTTCTGTTCAGCAAAACCACAGGATCAAATTGAACTCACATGGACTTCATGTGCAACAATCTCTGCTCAAGAAAACCTTGCCAGCTCTGAAAATGGTCACAATTCGAGTCAATGCATTCTTTTCACATGGAACGTGATGATGAGGTTTCTCCTGACAGACATAGTGGTTGTCATTTACTTGGTCTGTGTGTGCACTATAGTCTGCCTGATGTGGAAAACTGTTCCTGGGAGCTTTGGAGGGATATCTTGGCATGAAAATTATCCACTCCCTTCAATTAGAATAGCAGTTCCTGATTAAAATCATCAGACAACACACAGAACAACGCTATAGTATAAAGGCACATCTCACCTGATTTGGAAGGTCAGCAGTAACCAAGAATAATGAAGAAATATATGTACTAGAGACAAACAAGTGTCAAACTTTCCAAAGATTGAAACATTTTTGAAACAATATGCAACAGAAGGTAAAATGTATAAAAAAACTCAAAACTTTATCAAAAAATTTCTTTCTTCCTTTGGTAGTCATTTGAAAGTATAAGACTTGAATATTGCTGAAAGAAAGACTTTTCTTATCATGTACTCATTAGGACCATTTATAAAAAAATAATTTGTGGGAAAAAACCCTTGAACTATATATATATATATATATATATATATGATGTTGCATGAGAAGAGAGCGCTGATGGGTTGGTAAATGGGTAACGATATTCATTCTCGGGATGTGGGTGTCACCGGCTACCCAGCATTTATTGCCCATCCCCAACTGCCCAGAGGGCAGTTAAGAGTAAACCATATTGCTGTGGGTCTGGAGTCACATGTAGGCCAGACCAGGTAAGGATAGCAGTTTCCTTCCATAAAGGACATTAGTGAACCAGATGGGTTTTTCTAACAATTGATTCATGGTCACCATTAGACACTTAATTCCAGATATTTATTGAATTCAAATTCCACCAGCTGCATTGGTCGGATTCGAACTCAAACCCACAGAACATTATCTGCGTCTTTGCATTAACAATTCAGTGATAATACCACTAAGGCATCCCTTGAGGAACAGCCATGGAGAATGCACCTGTTAATTCTATTGATAGGTAATTGTCAGGCTTTGTTTAAATTTGAAGTTCAGCTTCAACAAAATGTATCTTCTTCTGTACACCAAATCCTGAAACTTGTCGATGTTCAGCTTTTCATGGGCAAGATTCAACTTTCTGCACCTTATTTTCAATTCACATCTACCACAGTCACTAAAACACCTAGTAATGTCACAGCTTATAAATACAGCTACTATTTCCAGCAACAGGTAATTAAAATGGTGAAATTAACCATAATTTATAGTTACATGTAATTAGTCCTTTGTGTTCTAGTCAACTGTTAACCACTGATATGTGCACTGATCAACGTTCTGTACATACGTAACATTTTCTACCTTTAAATTAATTGCAGAAACCTGGAACCATACAGGTCTAGATCAGACTGAAAGATTGCCTGCATATTATTTCTATTCCAGTAAATTGCAGATCAGATCAACATCATTGTGAAGAGATTTACAATGCAAACAAAAAAAGATTTGGCCTAATTTAGTGCATTTCACAATCACAGATTTTACAGCCAGTGAAGTATTTTTGAAGTGTAGTCAATGTTTTAATGTGTTGTCAGTTTAAGGACAGGAAGCACCTACAAGCAGCATTATGATAATGGTTTTGTTGCAACTGATTAAGAACTCAAAAAGTTAACTGTTTCTTCCTCCACAAATACTGCCAGACCAGCTGAGTTTCTCCGCCCCTCTCTGTTTTTATTTCAGACTCCAGCAGCAACAGCACTTTGTTTTTATTTTATACCCGTCCTACAGAAAGATGCCATTCAGCGCATCAAGTCTATACCAATCATCTGCAGAGCATCCTATCAGACCCACCCACTACTGTATCCTCGTAACCCTGCATTTCTCATGGCCAATCCACCTAACCTGCACATCTTTGGACTGTGGGAGGAAACCGAGCACCCGGAGAAAACCCACACAGATGCAGGAAGAACATACAGACTCCACACTGACAGTCATCCAAGACTTTTACCAAACCTGGATCCTTAGTGCTGTGAGGCTTCAGTGCTAGCCACTGTACCAACTGTGCCATCCCAGATTTGTTGTGTTGTTCCAGGAATAAATAATAGGCAGGAGGGTAATTCTCCCTCTCTTCTTTGAAGTCGTGTCAAGGAATCTTTTATGTCCACCTTAGGGAGCAGGCAGGTCGTCCATTTAACATTTAATCTCCCGAAAGTCAGACCTCCAACAGTGCAGCAATTCCTTCAATAATGCACTGGACTGCCAGTCTTGATGTTTGTGCTCAGAATTTTGGACAAGTTTTAAACCCACAATCTTCTCGCACAGAGTAAAAACCGAAAGAAAGGTGGATGCTGTTAATCAGAAACAAAATCAGAAATTGCCGGAAAAGCTCAGCAGGTCTGGCAGCATCTGTGCATCTTCTCTCCACAGAAGCTGCCAGACCTGCTGAGCTTTTCCAGCAATTTCTGTTTTTGCTTCCATCTCCGAGCCCTGGCTGATGCAACAATGTGATCTTATTGAGGAGTATAAAGGCAGAATTTTCAATTCACTGTTCCAGTCAAAATGTATGGGACCAGTAGTGAGTTGAAACCTATTAATAGCTGTAGTGGTCTTTGCCATGGTTCTTTAACTGAGCTGTGGCATTAACATCCCATGTCTAGGCTATCTGGTCAATGAAAGAGTGCAGCGGGGTATAGGATGTGGATGATGAGACAGTAGCAACCTCAGGAATGGTGACATGTCTGAAGGATATGTGAAGTTATTGACACATTGCTGATGCTGATAGATGGCTGTTTGGTAAAATCCAAGACTTTGACATTTTGTCTTCTTAATGCTGAAGGCCAAACCAAACGCTTAGCAGGCATGAGAGAGTTTGCAGTTTGGCTGTTGAAGGTGTTTGTTGATATATTGCTTCAGGTGGGAACACATTAATGAGCAAGTAACTGGGATGTAGAATTTGAGACAAGGAGCCATTGTACAGCCAAACTTGCAGCATGTAATGTGAGGGAATGCAGCTGTGCTTTCCTGAAAGAAAAGTTACCAAACCATTATAATAAAAATCTACCTGCTGTGCTCTCCTGTAACATATATTCAAATAAACGGAGCCTAGGTCCAGATTAGTCACCTTGATGTGCAATTGATAAGTTTGTATAAGTGAGGACAGGAAAACAACATGTTCTTCAGTATGGAATATTTGCACAGTATCACTGGCATTCAACAAATCTCTGACGAGAACTCTGAGCAGTTTTGTTTTCAGTTCCGGTTGGGAAAGGCTGATCAGCCTTGCCTCAGTAATGGTATGCAGGGAGATGCCATCTCTCTATGGACTAAAGGCATAGGACCACAACAAGAAGAATAATATGCTAAAGACTGGATCTCAAATTGTTCCGATGTCACAACTGACCTTATCCAGCATGTTGTTATTCAAAGAGAAAGGGCAATAAATTCCCTTTGGTCGCTTAAATAGAATTACAGGATCCCCTGCAGCCTACCCAAACCCCCTACTCCGCTCACATGGTGAAATTCCCTGGTGAGATTCATGAAGGCAAAGTTATGCTCTCAGCTTTATTCATGACATTTCCTTTGTTAGCCACTAGACCGAAAAGGCTGTGTCAATTGTGGATCTTCTAGTTCTGGAACCACACTGGGATTCAGGATAGGTGTGTTCACTCCGGATCTACAATCTGAAACAGCAACGCACCTATCCCACGATGCTCAACAGGAAGATCCCTCAACAGTTGTTACAATTGCTGCCAATGTTGTTGTTGCACTGGCTCACAATCTCGGCATTTCAGATATCCCAGGGCACGGACTCGTCTCTCCAAAGAGAGGTGATTGTACAGATGCTGCAGGATTGATTGTTTCCTGTGCTTGATGAGTGTAGACTGGAGAGCACCATGATTTGGATCTTATGCCATGGCAAGTGAATCAATTACTTTATTAAGTTCCTCCGCTCTAAGTTTAATATCCTGTTCTGTTGTGACATAGTGGTAGTGTCCCTACCTCTGAACTAGGAGGGCCTGGCTTCATCCCACCTGCACCAGAGGTGCACAATATCATCTCTGAACAGGTTGATGGGGAAATGTCTATCCTACGTTGCCATAATAGGTATATTGTGTTTAGAACTCGCTCAGTGACCATGTTCTTCCTCCAGTATAACTCAAGGCAATGTTCCACACATCTCTCCAACGGCTTTTTGCAGTGAGGACCTCCACTGTTTTTGATTTCAATTGTGCTGTTTCTTTTTGCTGAACAAATCTTTTGCCTTTTTGCTCTCTTCATACATACTCCTAGCATTCACCAGAGTATCTGGATATTTTGGCAAAGTTATAACCAGAATTCATTGAGGCACCATCTCTCAAAGTCTGTTGTTCTTTAAAATGAGTAGTTTTTAGTTGCATTCTGAATCTTTTAGCCTGAATCATAGAATCCCTACACAGTGTAGAAGCAGGCCATTTGGCCCATTGAGTCCACACCAACCCTCCGAAGTGCATCCCAACAAGATCCACCTGTAATCCTGCATTTCCCACGGTTAATCCATCTAGCCTACACATCCCTGGATACTAATATGGGTAACTTAGCATGGCCAATCCCGCCTAACCTACACAACTTTGGACTGTGCGACTGAAGCACCTGAAGCAAACCCATGAAATTATGGGAAGAATGTGCAAACTCCACACAGTCGCCTGAAGGTGGAATCAAACCCAGGTCCCCGGCAATGTGAGACAGCAGTGCTAACCACTGAGCCACCCTGATGCCCTTGTCTCTTGTAATTAATGAGTCCAGATGGTTTGGCTTGAATGACATGTTTCACTGTAGTGATGTTAGCTTTGAACCTGTCAACATTTTTCTGCTCTGACATTGCACATGTTAAAAGTACAGTTTTGTTAATGGTTTCTCGAAGTGCATTCCACTTCACCTCTGCACTTTGTGTGGGAAGGCCAGAATGCATTTCTTCCGTCAAGTTGTGGAATAGTTGATTTTTATCTGAGTAGGCAGTATAGTTGACATTGATATAAGAACTCCATTTCTGCTTTGAATGAACAGCTTCAAGGACTGTTTGCTAACCTTGGTGCAGATGTTGTAGCTGTGTGCGATCAGAATGCTGTTCAGACAGTCACGTTTGATGAAGATTGGTGAAGATGTCTTCATTTAGTCTATCTCCAGGACTTCATGTGACACAGTTTATTCTGAAAGACAATATTAGTCACACAAAGCATTGTACTTTCCCACCATTCTCTTGTACAGAAATTATCTAGTAGATTCAGTTTGGAGCTTGGTCTCATTCCTTTCTTAGTGTGTACCTCAGATTCCCATTTGAATGCCTGACATTCACACACATTCATTCCATTGTCCTTTTGCACCCAGATCTGACAGACACCCTTCACTGATATTCGCTTCCCCTCCTTTCCACACAAGCCACTTCTTATGTTGTGAAGCTTGAAAGAGTTCAGAAAAAATTTACAAGAATGTTGCCAGGGTTGGAGGGTTTCAGCTATAGGGAGAGGCTGAATAGGCTGGGGCTATTTTCCCTGGAGTGTCAGACGTTGAGGGGTGACCTGATAGAGGTTTATAAAATCATGAAGGGCTTTGATAGGGTGAGTAGTCAAGGTCATTTCCCCAGGGTGGGGGAGTCCAAAACTAAAGGGCATATGTTTAAAGTGAGAGGGGAAAGATTTAAAAGGGACCTAAGGGGCAACTTTTTCACACAGAGGGTGGTGCCTGTATGGAATGAGCTGCCAGAGGAAGTGGTGGAGGCTGGTACAATTATAACATTTAAATGGCATCTGAATGGGTATATGAATAGGAAGAGTTTAAAGGGATATGGGCCAAATGCTGGCAAATGGGAATAAATTAATTTAGGATATCTGTAGGCACGGACGAGTTGGACCAAAGGTCTGTTTCCATGCTTTACAGCTCTATGACTCAATGACTCTATAACATGTCTATGCTTTTAAGAGAAGAGAGCACATGTTTTCAGGGAAATGGAGAGATGCAGCATTTGGGGAGTCTGGAAATGAAGGTGGCCTGCAATATGTGTCCACTGGGTCCTTTGGGAAACAGCTTTTGTTCCAAGAGGATGAAGATGTCAACAGGGACCTACCAGGAAAGACTGAGACCTCTGAGGTACTGGTGAGGTACAGGAGAGCTGAGTCTATATTGGAAGGTTAGTCTCATTCCAACTTGTTAAGTGGCATAAGACTGAGGGAGCTAGCTGGTGCTGGTGGAAATTGCTTTTCCTGCCATTTCTGGTGCTGTTGATGTTGGGGTGCTGAATGAGAGAGGAGAGAGCCTTCTTTTATACTCCGTTCCTTTCCCATTCTGGTCATTTTCCATAAAGTTACTCACTTCTCCCTTTGGGATCAATAATTTTACCTCTGCAGCCTTCATACGCTCACTACCGAGCCTCCTTCACTAAGGTCTCTCTGTATTTTCAAAGTGTAGCTGGCTTTTTGCTCTTTTCCTAGTTCACATTCTTGGCCAGGGCTGGATACCAGCTTCCAAATTAAGTTTTACTTTTGGAGTGTTGAGCTTGCCCCTTCGTTTCCTGCTCAGCCTATGTTGTCTGTCTGCTGGTAATCACATTTCAGTTATTGACTGATGGTCTCTGAGTGTTTTCTTAAAGCTGTAATATTCTTAAAGTGATAAACTCACTTCTTTGAATCTTTTCCTTCTTATGATGGTAGGGGTCAGATCAAAGCATAAAAACTATCTAATATTTTCCCATATGACCCACCCCTGGTACCTGATAGTATTTGCCACCTCCAGCAGGATGTGACACTGGGTAAGGTTTGTTTGAGATAGCTCACTGCCATCAATCCTCCTTTTTCTTTGCTTTGCCTTGGGTCTATCTAGTGATTAGTGGTAGAGAATAGATCACCTTAAAGTATATCTAAAACAGCAGTGTACTTGGGTAAAAATAAGGGCTCAGACTTTCCCTGCCCCTCCCTGGACACTAATTCTCCCTTTCATCATGACCTATCCTTAGACACTGCGCTATTTACCTTGCCAGCTTGCACTCTAGCACCCTACCTACTTAGCACCATAACCCCTCCCCTCTTGGCATCTTCCCACATGGCACCCTAACCAGCTGTCACACTACCCAGCTTATCAGGCACCATACTTATGTAGATTCCTACCCCCTACTCATCTGACATCCTATACCTGGCACATTACCCTCTCCCAGCTGGCAAACTACACAACTGGAACTCTATCCACCTAGCATCCTACCCTTGGTACTATCCCCTTCCCAGCTGGCACTATATTCACCTGGCAGCCTGGGCAGCCAGTACCTTACTTACCTTGCAACTTGTCCTCCCTACCCATCAGGAACCCTACCTTCCCAGCGCCCGAACATCAAACTGACCTTATGTGCTGCCATTTTGTCAGACTGATTGTTGGGATTTTTATGTCAGAATATGGCACTGAGTGCTGTGTTTGCCTTCCCCGACAGAGAATTGTCAGAATGGATTTCTGAGGATCCATCTTTTTCTCATAAAATAAAAGGGCTGGGGTAGCAATTGATGTGAGATTTCGACTCCTCAAAAAAATCCAGTCCAAAGTTTAGTCCATGATAGCAATAAGTACAACTACATTTGGTCAAGTAGAATTACAAGGGCTTCGAGAGTCAGTACAGATAGATCGACTACATCTGAAAGCTGGTGTCGAATGTCTTAGCTCCACTTGCTCTGTGTAATATCGATAGAATGGGTGGAGCCAATGTAACACAGACATTAACCCCTTCATGACTGTTACTTCACCCACATTATTCTACACATTGACCAGCAAGTGGCACTGCAGGCAGGTTTATTGAATATCTGCAAAGCTTTGATCAGCCATTTTCTGTCTTCAACTAATATATCTGATTGAAAGATAGGGGTTTAAAGAAACTAATAATCAAGATCGTAGGAACTGCAGATGCTGGAGAATCCGAGACAACAAGGTGCAGGGCTGGATGAACACAGCAGGCCAAGCAGCATCATAGGAGCAGAAAGGCTGATGTTTCGGGCCTAGACCCTTCATCAGAAAAGGGGGCGGGGAAGGGGGTTCTGAAATAAATAGGGAGAGAGTGGGAGACGGATAGAAGATGGATAGAGGAGAGGATAGGTGGACAGGAAACAAACAGGTCGAAGAGGTGGGGATGGAGCCAGTAAAGGTGCGTGTAGGTGGGGAGTTAGGGAGGGGATAGGTCAGTCCAGGGAGGACGGACAGGTCAAGGGGGCGGGATGAGGTTAGTCGGTAGGAGATGGAGGTGCGGCTTGAGGTGGGAGGAGGGGATAGGTGGGAGGAAGAACAGGTTAGGGAGGCGGGGACGAGCTGGACTGGTTTTGGGATGCGGTAGGGGGAGGGGAGATTTTGAA
>NC_063336.1:110814594-110857326 GCF_021869965.1 Rhincodon typus
GTTTCCTGGCCTACTGCCTTCCCAGACCATGATTAGTTCACTTCCAGCTGGTCATGCACATCATTCCCTTTAAAGGTAACTCGGATGTACTTTTACAGCACAGTTTGGAGCCGGAGGAGCACAGCAGGCCAGGCAGCATCAGAGCAGCAGGAAAGCGGATGTCAAATTTTCCTGCTCCTCTGATGCTACCTGGCCTGCTGTACTCTTCCAGCTCCATACTATTATCTCTGATTCCAGCATCAGCAGTTTTTACTATCTCAGACGTACTTTTAATTGTCAACGCTATATGCAAGCATTTAATTAGTTTACGAACTGATAGTCATAACAGCTGAAGATCATTAATAAAACATCCTTATTTAGAAATTAGAATAATTAAACGTTAGAGCAAAGGTTTAAATATTGGTAAATATGGTATGTATTGTTGCTGAGTATTATCCTAATGGATACGTTGGAAAAGGATTATCCAATGAAATCAAACTTTGTATCCTTCAACATGCCAGGAGTGTGATATTAGACCATACAACTTAACTAACGTTTAACTATTGCATTTGTACAAGAAACTATAAAGAATGCTCTCAACATTCTCTGAAAAGTGGTATATCACATTGTTGGACATTCAGGTGAGAACTAATATTCAGATTTTTTATTATGACACAGAGAAGCAATAAGTTACACAAATTTTTGATGGCACAAGTATTTAATAAACAGATAAAACCAATCCATAAAGGAGCACTATACCTTAATTAGGATTTTTTTTTTTTTTAAAAACAGTTTTGTGGATGAAACAGATAATGACCTTTATTACATGATTATTATAAAAACTCTTGTCAACAAGGGTCCAGCAATCCATTAGATCAAATTAACACTAGAAACAAGATAAATTGCCAACACATGTTCAGTCCAGGGGCTTCAGAATAAAGAATTTCCAATCAATTACGTTAATGCATATAATTATCAATAGGCATTTAGTCACACCTTGAAACGACTTACATTAATAAATATGTGAAACCCAACGTATTTCAGAATACTGTGGATACTCAGTTGAATATATTCAAGACAGTGGTCAATAGACTTTTGAATACTAAGGAAATTAGAGGATATTTAAACAGTGCAGGAAAGTGAAATTGAAGTAGATCAGCTATTTGCTGTGTATAATGCTTATGCAGTGTTTAACTTGATTAGCATAAAGTTTCTGATCTGTCATATAGTCAGCAGGCAATCAACATAGCTTGCTAAAACAAACCATAGCAAATTCAACTCAGTTCTTTCCAGATAGATAGGAATGTCAGTTCAGTGTTCTGCAATTTCTATTGGTGAATTCTCCCTGGTGGAGAAAGTGGGATTTTGGTTCCAGCAAACTTGTGCTGAATCAATTATCTAGTTTATTTAAAATAAACCCATTAGAATCAAAACGAATCAACAAGTGTCATGAAAAGTGTTACCAACTGATCAACATGTCCATTTGACTCAGGTGATGGGACTCTCTCTCAAAAGTTAGAATGTCACAGGCTCAACACAATTGTTGGGCATAGAACCAAAGCTGACATTCCAGTGCAGTGTTGAATCAGTAACCCACTGTTAGTGCTGCATTTTGAATGCAATGTTAAGTTAGTCTTTGTTTTGATATATATTTAAGACAAACCCCACAGCGAAGAACATGGTTTCCTGATCAACACTACCAAGAATAGATCAATTAAATTTATTGTTTTTTTTTGAGATGTTGCAATGTGCAAATTTACTGCTGCATTTTCTTTTACTGCAACAATGACTATTTCCAAAATAATTAATTGTGTGAAGAACTTTAGAATTTCTCGAGAACGGGAATAAGCTGTTAATTAAATGCAGTCTTTGTTATTTGACAAAACTGAAGCTCACTTTAATCAAAATGGGAATTTCCCATATGTTTTATTTGCCCGCATATTCACATTCAATGCCAATAATTCAAAGTTTAGAAAGTTTATTTTAAAAGGAAATACTTGGTTTATTGCTCTGCATCAAATAGTTTGCGTGACTGTGCTGTTTAAAATGTTCTGGTGAACGTCATTTGACGCATGTATATTAATTCTTTTTAAATTAAGAATTTGTTTGTCACCACCTATAAATATTTTTTGCAAACAAACTGAAATCACTAAAATGTATTCATAGTTTCTATGTTTTGAAATGTTAAAGTCTAATCCAGGCATTACTCATCTGTATTAACATGTACTAAAATGAAAAGAAAAATGCAAGTGAGAAAATCTACATATATTTGTTCCTCCATTTCTTGTATCCCTCTCCTCCTTTCAATGTGTTACTTGGTTCCATGCAATTTTCTTGGGCCAGAAAAATGAAATAGTCGAGGCTACCAATTACTGATTTGCAGAGAGAGCAGGTCATTATAAAATTTGCAGGTATGAAGTAGCTCAAGTCATTTAGCTGCATTTCAGACTCACTGTCTGACACGTGACTATCTCATGGCATTCAAATCAACAGCTTAAACTGGAACACACCACCCAATATGAATAAATACACAAGGTTCTGTGTGGCGTGTTCCCCTCACATGTAAACTTATCAAAAGTCCTGTACTTAATTACTGGGGCTACCCAAACTTTTTTGTAAAGTCAATTTGGAATGCTACAGTTTCACGTTTCTTTTTTGAGGTGTGTGCACATTACAAAGCTGATGGCTTCTGAAGTTTTGCCAGAATTCAAGACTAAAATCAATAATCGCAATAATTATCCCAACAGATTAAAAAAGGAACCATACACTTCGTTGGGACTATATAAATCTATATTCTTTTAAACTGATCTTTTCTTTTATTTCAACAAGCAATTATGTTTTACATCAGTTCTTGCCTCAGTGCAAGACTGGCAAATACAGGTCCTGCAGTTTCTAATGAATGTCCACTTATTTTAATTTTATAAAATCTTTGTATGCCTTTAAGGTCTTTGCTATTCAAAAATTAGGTTAGACCCTGGTTAGGTCAATTTTATCAAATATTTTAGAAATTACTTAAATTCATTAAATATTGCATGCAATCAAAACAGACCAGAAACTAAAAAGAACAAAATATCAATCCCATAAGTGACAGGATCTACAAATTAACAACACTGGTAGTCAAAACTAACGATTCCAAGTAGCAAGAGCAAAATAAACAGGGTGCAGGTAGGTAGGCAGGATTTTTTTTTGTTTGAAATCAATATCACAAAAAAGGTCTTCAGTGGCTCACAGAAGTCAGTTTGAAGATCTATTCCACTGTATTGATACCCAGGACTCCCTATGGCATCCCTTAAAAAAAAGAAATAAAATTACTTTTTAATTACAGGTCAATATAACTTGCATGCTTTTAGCATCAGCATACTAATATTTTATTCAGAGTAGAATATCCAATTTTAGTTGTAAACAAGCATGCTTCTGTCTAGGTACTTCCAGCTTAAAACAAAACATGCAATCTAACTACTTTCATAATAGTTAAAAATTGCCTTTTTAAAAGCTTTGCCTGTAAACTCAGTCCCCAGTGAAATTTACCAAAGAGCAACATTTGGCAATAACGCCAAATACGCATATGGGAAAGTCAGCTGATAATGACTATCTTCTCTCAATGGTGGACAATTTAAGTGGACAGGGGAAGTGATGTACCTATTAATGAAAGTAACAGATTAATGAAATGAACTACAGACTGGTGTTAACTTCCTCATTAGTAGGACGTCTGCAAGTGTATTTATAGCCTCACCAAAAATGCTCTCAAAATGATCCACAGCCAACATGGATGGAGTTGGTTCGGAAAATAAATAGTACAAAATATTAATTTGTTACTACCTTCTCCGTTTATTTTAGTAATTTGCAGTACTGCTTGCCTAAAATCCAAGAACAAATTTGCACTGACATTACGCAGGACTTGCAAGTTTTTGGTTCTGTATTGCTACAAACGAAGTTTGTCCATAGGTAAAAATCCTCTCACAAATGTCCTACGGATGCACTATTTTTTTCTAGCAATTCAGCAGTGTGATAGTGCATTTACTTACCACAGAAATAATATCATAATTGCATAGACATTAAGTACTTTATCCCTTGTAGCTGTTACTCAAGCTGGGAACAAAGGAAAATCCGAAACCTTTGCCTCACTTTCGTTAGCAGATTAGTGTTGAGGATCACAAGATAAATTTCAGCATCAAATTTACCTTTGTTCACAGATCATCTTCAGATGAAGTCTACTCTTCAGCCAACTGACCTCATCCTCCCAAAGTACTAATCCTATTGTCTTCCCCTTACAGAATATAACCACTGCTTAAATTAATCCAATATCCTGACCTCTAGCACTCTTCCTAGGAAATCATTGATCAATCTGTTTGAATGCTTCCTGGCACTCGTCCTAATTGTGCACATGTAAGCAACGCTATCCTCCACCAGGCTCTTCCTTGGTATGTTTCAAGTATTGAAGTAAGCACATGATTTGAGGTTAAAACTTAATAAAATGTTTCAGATGAAATCTTTCTAAGACAACATTGGCCAACATAAAAAAATTCAGTAACCTTAAGCAAACTCCCGTACCTTGAAACCAAATATCAATGATGGACTTTTTCACTCCAACTTCAGCAGCTCGACATCAAAGATAAGGGTGGCATTGGGTGGGATGACTCCAGGATGACCTGTTTCACCATATGCCACATCAGGGGTGCAGGTCAGTTTCGCCCTTTGTCCCAAACTCATCTGTAATTTTAATAAAAAAGATAATTAATGCATGGAATTATAACCAAGTAAAAATTCCTTCAACTTGTTTAGATGCTAATAAAAAAAAATAGCAAAAATTGATTTCATTGTACACCTTATGAAGAAATAGGTACAACTGACATTTAATTATTCAGTTCATAAAATCCCTACAGTGCGGAAATAGGCTATTCAGCCCATCGGTGGATCGGCTGTGCTGAATTTCCCCATAGTGTCCAGGGAATGTGCAGGCTAGGTGGGTTAGCTGTGGGAAGTACAGGGGGAGTCTGGGTTGGATGCTCTTTGAATGGTGCAGATTCAAAATGGGCTGAATGGTCTCTACCTGCACTGTAGGGATTATGTGATTCTATGGTTCTTTTAAATTTGATGTTTACATTTAAAGATTTTTTTGTAATGTGCTGGCATCATTGATGCTATGTAAACTTCGACTGTTATAAACAAGCTCCATAATTGATTTTTTTCATTAGTTTCTTTTTATTGAAATTATTGTATTGTACAGAGGTATATTAAAAGTTACCAGCTGCAGCTACCAGCATCTTTTTAAAATGTATGTTTTTTGTTTAAAGAAAACTCACCGGATAATCACACAATAAATACCTGTGCTACACCTTCTTCCCAACCTTTAATTACTTCCTGTTTGCCAAACTTGAACTTGAAAGGCTTGTTTCTGTCTCTGGAAGAATCAAACTTCTTGCCATTCTGCAGCATTCCTGCAAAAACCACAAAATTTTCTTTGAAGCCACGTTAGACAGAAAAACAAAACATAATTCAAGACATATTTTCTGTGAATAGATTTTCAACCTGAGGCATTATAAAATGTTGTACAATTGCTGAAGCCAATTTCTTTCTTTCTCCTGAGCTTGCTTCACACAGGCATTGATAGAGCAAACACTGGAATGGAGTCTGAAAGAATTACCTACAAATACATTATCACACATCCCTGGGTCAGATTATTTTTCTCGAAAGTCGATATTACTTAGAACAGTTATCCTATACATCTGGTTCAAAGCTTCCAGCCCAAATATGATTTTTCAAAACAGTATGTATGAGATTCTGAGAAAGATTCAAGCTCATGTGTCATAAAAGGATGGCCTTAAATTTGCCATACAGGCACAAATTAAGATATGAAAATTGTGTGGAGCCAAACTATTGTTATTAAACAATTAGGACAAGATGGCATACACTTATTCAAAAAGAAGAAAAATTTAGAAAAATGCTTACTCAAAAAAAGGTGCGAAATGTTTGAAACAAATAGCAGTTTTGTAAAGTGTTAATGACACCAGTAAGAATTGAAAGAGTTAGATGCTAGGTTTGCTGATTTGACAATTACACGGCACACATGAAAACATCCTGACCTTTCACTTGGATTTATTTAACTAGATCTAGGAATTGACAATGACTAACTTGATCTGAACATTGCTGACAGTATATCATGCAAAATCTTGAATGGGCACAAGATTGCAACTTTCGGTTGTGAGAAGAATACATACCTCAGTTGTCCTGGAAGAATAAAGGTGGCCAAAAAAAAGAGCGATCACACTGCTGCTGTGCAGTAGCAACTAAAGCAGTATTTAGCACTAACACAATGCTACCATCTGGCCAAAAAGATGTTTAACATAGTACACAATTGGGTAACATTGTATATAAATGTCAATGCCTGTGTGATGCCAGATATGTAGGCCATATATTCCAATGGCTGGCAGATCATATTAAACAGCACATCTCTCCATTTGTTTGCAACAGGCAGAGGACTGACCATACTCAGCCATCCTGCGCATGCAAAACTCAGAGGGTGGTGTCCAACATTAGATGAGAGACAGAGATTGGGCAGCACTAACTGAACAATTCCATGTTTGCCAAGAATTACACTGACAAGCAATTTAAGATAATCAGTCAGACTTGCAATATGGCTTATTTGACAAAAGCTTTATGCATTCCTATGCAGGAATATGCCCTCCGCAGGCAAATGGAATATCCAGGCACTGCACCTTTTCAATTAACCATAGGCTGTGTTTGTTAGATAGCGATAGCAATAGAGAGTGCGTGTGTTGCATATGGGTTATTTCTAGTGCAATCCTCATGTCTCATTTCTCTTCCAAAGCTGCTTTACCTTTTCAAAAATTGACTAAAAGTTCTGGGTAACTGTTTTCTGGTGCATTTCCATGGCATCTGCTTGACCAGTCCACACTGCAGCCAATTGGCACCTCATTTTTCATCCTGTATAAATTGTTGCTCCCTTTGAAAGCTTGTATTCTTCCATCCTGATGAATCCAAGGCAAAAAGCTTTGACAGCTTTTTTTGTCCCCAGCAATAATGAAATAGCTGCGGTCACAAATCATTGTTATGTCAAAGAAAGACTGCTAGTCCTCTACTATTTAAACGAAAATATTAATCCAATTATTTTAAGCAGGTTAATGGCCTCACCAGAGCAGTTTCAGACAAATGATAAATTACTTCATGTTTCTCTCCATAATTCTAGCTGAACTGCCAATTTGGACTCTTGTTGCCTTTTCGGCAAAACATTAAAATTTCTACATGTTGGTAACAGCTAAACAAAATATACTGTTACAGCTTTTATAAGCATGGAAGAGGCTCATTCCTCTAAGAAAACACAGAACTGCGGATGCTGTAAATCAAGAACAAAAACAGAAGTTGCTGGAAAAGCTCAGCAGGACTGGCAGCATCTGAGAAGGAACAATTAGAGTTAACTTTTCAGGTCTGGTGACCCTTCCTCAGAACTCGGGTCACTGGACCTAAAATGTTAACTCGGACTTTTTTTCCTTCTGCTGAGCTATTCCAGCAACTTCTGTTTTCATTCCCGTAATGTGTACACTTAGAATGCCAGCACCATTGAATAAAACTCAAAGGGCATCCAAAACGCTCTTTTTGGAGCAATCGTACAGAAATATAGTTGTGTAATTAGTGATTTATGTTAGTACGATGCAAATATTTTCAAAGCACATTATAATGTCAATTATTTCCCCATCTATAAGGGGATACATTTTATCAGTTCTGTACAAGCAGAATACAGTTACAGGATACTGAAACTTCACCCAAACAAAACCATCAACATTCACAAACAAGTCTTAATTGCAATAACATTCTACCAGCAAGCTGCTTTTGTATCATCATTCGAACTAGCATAACTGCGTGCCAAAAAGTTCTTTTTCAAACCCAAACTAGAGGAAGAACATTTGATAAGTAACACATTTAGTATGATTATCAGCATTTCTTAGGCATCGCACAAAAACATATCATTGAGGAACCACTAAAAGCCAATCTATTTCAACAGAATTCACTATAAAATCTAGGTCATAAGCTTTGCCTTCGGTTGTTTGACAGTGTGCTTTGAATGCCAATCAAAGCAATACAGTGGCACCATAAATTCAGAGAAAATAAACACCACAAAAGAATCCTGTTTTTTTTGGGAGGGTGGGGAAAACACAATGTACTCTAAGTACGTTTTAGGAACATGTCTTTCAAAGGCATTCTTTCAATACCCATTTTATGTTGCCAATCATTTGGATCAGGCGATCAAAGCATTTTCACAGCTGCATCAAGAATGGAAATATACCAGGAAGCATTTTGAATTTATTTTTGTTGGTAGATAATTTATTAGCATTGCCATTTAATGTTATAGACTTGATCTGTTGACAATTTTTTTTATTAGAATAGAATCCCTACAGTGTGGAACCAGGCCCTTCGGCCCAACAAGTCCACACAGACCCTCACAGTATCCCACCTAGACCCATCCCCCATAATCTACACATCCCTGAACACTACAGGCAATTTAGCATAGCCAATTCACACCTGCACACCTTTGGACTGTGGGAGGAAACCTGAAGAAACCCACGCAGATACAGGGAGAATGCACAAACTCCACACAGAAAGTGGCCCGAGGGTGGAATTGAACCCAGAGTCCCTGGTGCTGTAAGGCAGCAGTGCTAACCATTGAGCCACCGTGCCACCCCTTAGCTTAATACATTTCACTGAGAAGGTAACAAAGACAGACAAAATATCGTCTGCAAATCAAACATTTTTGTAGCCTGAATCCATTAGTTCTTGACTATGCAAATACACTGTAAAACTATTTTGCTAGATAAATGTGCTGATAGATCTTAGGAACAAGAATAGGCCATTCAGCCCTTTAAGCAACTGCCACCATTTGTGATCCCGGCTAATCACCTCTCTCAACATCATAGTCCCACGTTATCCCTAGATCTTGAGGTCATTAATAATGAGGAAGCTGTCCATCTTCTGTCTTGAATTTAACAATGACTGAGCCTCGCACTTATCCAAATTACATTCCAAACTCTCACCTACTCATTCAGTCTCTGAAGCTTCTTTACGTACTTCTCATTATGCATATTCCCATCACATTATCTGTAAGATTTGAATTATTACAATTGGCCTCACTTGTAAATCATTGGTATAGACTGTGAACGGCTAGGGCTCAAGCACGGACCCTTCTGGTATCCCACTGGTCATCGTCTACTAACTGGAGAACGACCCATTTATTTCTACTCTGCTTTCTGCCTGTTAACCAATTCTCATCAGTTGACGAGAGTCTCTTACCCCAAACTGATGCACTTGAATTTTCTTTATTAATCTTTAAAACCAAATATATCACATCCACTGGTTCCCCCTTAGGTGATACTGCTAGTAATATCCTCAAAAAAAAACAAACACTCAGGCTTGCCAAACATGATTCCTGCTTCATAAATTCATGACGACTTTCTCCATTCAAAAGTAGTTTCAACTATCCAGCAATAACATTTATAAGAGCCTGTTATCTAGTGCTAGAACCTAACAGGCCACGGTTCCGTTTTCTCTCTCCCCATCCCCCTTCTTAAACAGCAGGGTTACATTTGCAACATTCCAAACTGCAGTCTCCCCTGCAGAACAGACAATGCTGGAATAGGTGTTGAAAGATTCGTCCAAAACACTGCTAAACTGGGAATATGATTTGCCCGATTTGCCCAATTTGCCAGGTGCTCTCAAAATCCTGTAAAAATGTACGTTTAGATTTTAAGAAGTTTTGTCTAGAAAAAAAACTCTACTACAATATGCAGAATGCCACTGCTGAGCAGGCAGATGTGAGTGCAAGTATATTTTTCCAATTTTTCATTACTCCTCTTGATAAGAATTGGAGTTGCCATCGTAAGCTAGGGGTCTGTGAATTTCTAATACAGACCCTTACATACAGTACTGTTGCACGAGCACATGACATCAACCAGTGGCAACATGTGGAAGGGCGTAGGTAGCTCCTACCATCCTCCTTTTCTGATTGCGTCTATAGGACGTATATAATCTGAAGTGGGAAATGACAACCACTAACCAGTCTACTGAGAAGATGCTTTCATCTTAAACAAGATGTGGTCTATTGCATGATAACAATCAGGTTCAATTTACATTATGATAGACAATGAGGAGACCTACAACGGACAGGTTTATCCTCTTGGAGATCATGAGATGTTCTACCTTGCGCCACCCAAGTACTTCTGACATCAGATTGGGTGAAGCATAATGTAGTCCTCAGCATTAGCCCCATCTGAACCACGTGCAACATATGGCGCAACTTCTGTCACTTTAGATTTTGAAAATACATTTGGAGAATGAATGAATCAAAACCAAAAGACCTGTGGATGCTGTAAATCAGAAACACAAACAGAAATTGCTATAAAAGCTCAGGCCAGTTCTGAGAAAGGGTGACTTGACCTGAAACATTAACTCTGATTTCTCTCCACAGATGTTGACAGACCTGCTGTGCTTTTCCAGCAATTTCTGTTTTTTTGGGGATCGAAGAACAACTTGGTTTTGTAGATTTATTTTCATAGATAAAAATAGGAAGGATATGAAAACAACAAGGTGAAGAAAGTTTATCCATGATTGCAGCGATGAGAAACTTCAATTATGAAAATATAGATTGGAGCAACTGAAACTATTCATCTTGGTTTAAACAGATGATTAAAAAGGAGATTTGATCGATATGTTCATAATCATGAGGGACTGGGAGAGTACATAGAACAAGTAAATGCTCCTGTTGATTAGGGTTGACAACCAGCGGACATAGATTTGCAGCGACTGGCAAAAAAGCAAAGAAAGAAAACGTTTCCTCCCCAGAATGGTTACTATCTGGATTGGACCACTCAAGTTTTGAGGCAGCAATTAAATAACGTATGGATATATGAATGAACCGTAGGAGGCACTCAGACTCCTGCGTCTGTTCTGCCAGTTTGCACGATCATGGCTGAATCAAATTGTGGCCTCAAATTCCACATTCCGATCTACCTCTCAACAGCTTCGGGAAATAATCTACCTACTTGTGCCTTATAAAACATTCAATGATTCTACCTTCAATAATCTCGGAGGCAGATTGTTCCACAAAAAAGCTCATCTGATTTTTAAATGGGCAACCTCACTTTAAAACTTCCATCAGAAAGGAAAAGATAAAATTGAACAGAATAAATTTTAGTAAAATATTTGTAAACGATTACAGTATTGCCCATTGTCATTGCAGCAGCATTAGCATCTTGGAAATGGTCAAGACGCAAAAATAACTATTTTTCTCCTGAAGGCCATTTCTGGTCACAATTCCAGTACCTACAAAGAGAGATGCTTCGGTACACAGTATTTGTGTCATATCCCATCTCAGTACATGTGAGCAGCTTTCACTTGAAAATTTGTTTTATTAGGTACAAATAGGAAGATACAGGAGTGTTTATGTAAGAAATATAATTTCAAACATTATCCTGGGTGCGCCTGAACATCCTTCTTTCCATTGTGGAAGAAATGGGATTGGCAGAGGCAGTGGCGGCGGAGGAATGGTCAGATCTGGAGAAGGGAGTGAAGTTCAGGAGTGGGGGATCGAGTGGTAGGGAGAGAGACAGGGGCGCTGGGTCAGCAACTACTGGGGATGATGGAGGCTGAGGAAGGTGGTGTCGCTGTGGGTGTGTGAACTAAATTTGAGGAGTATCAGTTGAAAGTCACTCTACAGTTACACTGTATTTAATAATGTGATATTTTACTAAGGCATTTCAGCAGAACCCTCTGAATTAGACTCCAAAATGTAGCACAAAGAAGAAAACCATTCAGCCTATAGTGCCTGCACCGATCAACATCTGACTACGGTAATACCGTTTTCCATAATTCTCCAGTTTAAATGGATACTTTTGCATCTAAGCAAAGGGGAGAAGAAGAAGAAAAAAAAAATAATTCGCTCAGCATAATCTCCAATATCCCAGCTGATTCCCTTGGAGTCAAAAAATCAGTGACTGGTTTGCATCTGCTTAGTCATCAGCTACTCATTGTAAATTTGAGGAAGCAACTCACATTTCAAAGTCAACGTGTCATCATATTCCATGTATAAAAATAGCAAGGCTGGTACAGGTGGGAAATTAAAGATTTGAGCTAGAAAGCAACCAAGACTCAACATGTCAAGGTGTACATCACGTCCTCCTGTCTGTCTTTGGCTGGAGTAAATGGCATATCTGAAGGTTACTTGTAAAACTGATTTAGCAAAATAAAAAAAACTTTTATGGCAGTAGTACAATCAAACAAAACAGTCACAGGATTCCATGCAAGACTTTGATAGATTTTAAAAAAAATCATGATTCATCTGTTTATTTTGTTACATTATCAGTTTTCAAATTATGAATTAAAACATCAGTTGTGATAAAGCAGAAGTTATTCAAATCCAAGGTTTCTTTCTTTTGACAGAACTGTTATTTGACCTTCCCACATTTCTATAGTAAACAGCATAATAAGTGTTGGTGATCTACATTGGATACTATCCAGTCAAATATAAGCAGATTATACAATGGCATTGCAAGGATTGCAGAATGTCAAATAAACTGACATCATGCTCCCTGTACTATTCTTTTTCCATATATTCATTTCACTTGTTTGTTTTTGAAGATACGACATGGCTGTGTGATAACGACGACAGATAAGTACAGAATCAGTGATTAGACCAAGTCTCTTCAGTGAAGCAAGTGAGCAAGCAGGATTTCTCACAGAAAATACATCCCACAGTTCCAGAGATCCTGGAGATGACAGCCAAATTTCCTCACACCACAGAAGAGAGAGTTAAATCTCTGGGGCTGTAGTTTTGCAAAAAAATCTACACTGAAAGATTGAGTTTGTTTACTGTTGCACTCCCAATTAACTTTAAACCTTTTCCTCAAAGTGTCACAGAACAGGGAGAGAAGGGAAACAACTATCAAAGAGCCAGGAGAATGGAATTTTCCTGCCACTCGAGAGAGTGTATTAGGCAACAAAACAGCAAACAGCAAGAAGTGGTAATTGTAAGGACAGGCATCATTGAAGTGGTTGCTAGAAGCATGTCATGTTGGAACAACATGGATAATTCAGTTTTGTCATAACCTCATCACTTCCACTTGAACAAGTACAATACATAGTTATTGGTTAACTTTCACATCACATGAATCTTGCAGAATAAAAAGGTTGACATTTCATGATTTTTTAGAAAAACAAGTGACTGCTCTGCATCTGTTCACCTGTCATTCTCTTCAGCTTAAGGAGCCACAATTTGAGCAGGTACCAACATCTCCAATAGTCAACATGATGCCACCTAGGTTAAGTGGGAAGTCACAATTCTCTCCGGATTGGTGTGTTATGTCGAGCTCTAGGAAATTGTGAATTGATACGTATAATTTTTTGGCACAGACTAAATCGGGATATTGGAGAGGAGTGGTATTCTTTTATTGAACAAAGTCAGAGTCATACAGCACGGAAACAGACCCTTCGGTCCAACCAGTCTCTGCCGACCATAATCCCACCCGCCTGTGCTTGGCCCATATCTCTCCAAACCTTTGCTAATCATGCACTAATCCAAAATGTCTTTTTAACATTATAACTGTACCGACATCCACCACTTCCTCTAGCAGTTCATTCCACAGACGAACCACTCTGCGTAAAGAAAAAAATTGCCCATATCTTTTTTTTTTTTTTAAAAAAAATCTTTCTCCTCGCACCTTAAAAAAAAAAAAAAAATGCTCGCTAGTCTTTGTGGGGTTGAACAGATTCTGTCTGGGAATGACAGACTTTTGCTTTCCCCTGCCATAGCTCCATACGGACTTTGTTGCAGGAGATGTATCACTACATTTCAAAAAGTACAACTGGATATAAAGCACTTAAACATCAACAAGGCCATGGTCATGTGCCCAATAAACGCAAACTTCTGCTTTCTTTTTGGTCGTGGTGAAGCAGCAGCATACTCTAAAGTTGTTAAATGCTCAGCAGGTCTGGCACCATCAATGGAGGGGGAACCGGTTCTTGCTTTACATCAACAACCTTTCAGATGTGATCTCTTTCTGCTAAGAATTTGCAGCATTATGGGTTTTTAATTTCAAATACCTAGCATCTGCAGCATTTGCATGTGTCACAAACTACTGAACCTGTTGTTGCCTTGGCAATAGCATTGAATCCTTCATTTTCACCGCTAAATAGAACAGCTTCACCATTTTTGGTCAGCTTTTAGAAGATGGCATCAGCATAAATGGCTTCAGAAAGGTGTGACCTTCCTGATAAATTTAGGTTATTGTGCTACCAGCCTGTGAGCATGTTCTTGCAGACTGAAACATGGTTACGGTGTTGTCTGTTACGGTGCTGCTCCATTCTGTCAATATCTTATGTGATGCTCCTGACACAAAACGACTTCCCTCTTACAAGATTGATAAGTAGCACAGGCACAATCTATTTGAAATTCTCAAAACCACAAACTGTTAAGTTGCTCCGTGTATGCAAGTTATGGACACATCCTTGGTCTCCTGTGCTGCTGGTCATGTGACCACCTAATGGGCCTTGGGTTATTAGCATACCCAGCTCTGAAAGCAGCAGCACACAGTCCTTTCCCCAACACCCCAGAACAAAACTCCATGCAAAAAGGAACAGAAAATACATTATGTTGCAAAACCCATTTGTATTGAAAACAAGAAATTCAAAAATTTACCAGTTTAAAAAAAAAAATCTGTATAGCACAGGTTTGACAAATTCTTCCAGATCTCCTGATGGCATAACCTTCCAGAGATCTCGACTTCACAAAGTAGCTGCTCCCAACATACATTCGTATTGGTCTCTTGCATGTTGTTATGTATTGGTTGTCCCGGTACTCTTCTGCATCATTTTCTGAGCGTGACTTTGTGTTCTACGCACAACTGGAGAGCTGTACTATTCCCGGAGTTGTTTGTTCTTCCTCATGGTTGCTCCATTAGATGTCATAGCTTTGTACGATCGATCAAAGCTCACGGACCACTTTGGATATAAAAATCGGTGGATAACCAGCTTCCATCAGAAGAACGTACGACACTACCGTCCCATCGTCCACAGATTCGGTGGTTTAGCACTTGAACAACAGTATGTACCATCTTAAACCTCCTTAATCTTTTGAGAGGTTTGTCCTGTGTTTCTGAAAACAGATGTTGGCTTAGCCTAATTTGCCTTCCAAATATGATCTCTGCTGGTGGTAGTAAGCCTATATCCAGGGCAGTAACTCGAGTGTAGCAAAGCAACATGGCGATCTTGTTCTGTCGCCCTGCACTTTAATGGTGCAAACCATTCACTCAGCAAGACCAGTGGATCTGGGATTCTGATGAAGCTTTTTTTTAAATTTTGAAATATACTTTATTCATAAAAAATGCCTTGTCTACATAGTCACTACAGCAGTTTGGTTCTGTACAGTAGCAAATGAAGCTATCAGATGGCTCATTTCCTATTTGGCACACTTGTACCTAAAGGGGTCTGCCAATGTACGGTGGCCCCATTGTCAGACACTCTTTTCAGATGTAATGAATAGACTGAATAATAGAATTGTCATGATACAGAATTAGCCAATCAGCCTATCATGTCTGCACAGGCTCTCTGGACATTTCAGCTTATCTCCTGCCTTTCCCTCCAATCCTGCACAATATTTAAATGCAAACAATGTCCTCTTGAATGCCTCTAATGACCTTACCTTCACCACACTTCCACACCGTGCGAGTCCATACCTCAACTACTCATTATATTAAGCTATTTGCATTTGTTGCATCTGTCTCTGACAGACTTGAAGTGTCCTTTAACTGTCAGACAATTGGTAATTTGGATAATGCAGCTGTGAACCAGGAGACTATTGCTGCCATGTATGGTAAATAAATTGATTGTTATTTTGGAATAAAATAATGTGGAATCTCACAAGGTCTGCTGCTGTGGTTGATGACTCTGGCACACTTCACACATCCTCATTTTGGTCTCAATACTTTTGTTGATTCTTGGCCAATACGCAGTACCCTCTGCCAGGTGTCTTGTTTGCTGTATGTCCACACAACCCCAATAGGACCTGGTGAACAGCTTCATGCATGAGCACTTGTTTCACCTCATAAATTATTCCGAGATTCCTAGTTCATTTCTTTACGGCCAAAAGCACTAAGAGTGTCTAACGTCATGTATGGCATCAGGCCACCCTTCTATGATAAATTATTCATAGTGCCTTCAGTTGTGAATCATTAGCTGTTGCTTCCTTAAGTTGGTTGAGTTTGTGTTGACCAAAGTTCATCAAATCTACCCTGTCTTCCTCCTCAATGTTCATACTGTCTACTTGGTAAGTCTAGTGGAATTTCTCAATTTTTATTTGGATAATCTGTTCAGCATATCCAAGGAATCCACATCAGTACCAGTTTTGTATCAGATGACAAAATGATATACTGTACTTAGATGGGAAGTTGTTATAGGCTAGCTGTTGCATTTGTTTGCACCAAATAATTTCTAATGGTTTCCACAGTGAATCACTTACTGTATGTACAGAATCTTGTGATACAGAGCACCGAAGCAAATTTTCCACACTGTTTTAGAATAATTGGACTGCATTTAAGGTAGTTAATTTATGGAATTCTTTACAGCAGAGGGCTGTGGAATCGGGTCATTAAGTATATTCAGGATTGATATTGGCAGATTTTTAATCAGTAAAGGAAACGAGTGTTATGGTGAGAAGGCAAGAAGTGGAGTTGATCATCAGATCGGCCATGATCTTAGTGAATGAGGTAGCAGACTTGATGGGCTGAATGGGCTACTCCTACTCTTAGGTACATGGTGACTCTTCTCCAGTGCAGTCTGAGTGTAGGTCCACATACCAATCACAGCAGGACTGGCCAAGAATATTTGCATACACAGTCTGTCCAGCAGGAATTCTCCTGCCTGAACCACAAAACTAGCATCCGAGTTTAATGGTAACTGGGAAGGCAAATGGAATGTTGGCCTTTATTTCAAAGCAAATGGAGTATAAACAGAATTCCTGAATCCCTTTGTGCTACATCTTTCTGCAGTCTTCTTCCATTTAAATTATGCTCAGCTACTCTGTTCTTCCTGCCATAGTCCATAGTGTCACATTTTCCCATATTGTACTCCACCTGCCAGGTTTTTGCCCACTCACTTAACCCGTCTGTATCCCTCTGCAGATCCTTCGTGTCATCCTCAACACATGCCTTCCCTTTGTGTATCATCCACAAACTTGGCTATAGTATATGCACTCGCCTCTTCCAAATAACATACCTACTTATTACAGGTTGCCATCCTGAAAATGTCCAACTTAGCCTAAGTGGGTATGAGGAATTACTGGCATAGTGAACTAGTAATATTCTGGGGACATGGGTTTGCTACCCACTACAGCAGAAAGTGAAATTTGCATTCAATGAAAATCTGGAATAAACAACAAGCATAATGGTGAAATGTAACCTCTTATTTATCTGAAAAAAAAAAGCAACAACCTGGTTCACTGACATCCTTTAGGGAAGGAAATTCTTAACTAGGCTGGCCTACATCTGACTCCAGGCCAAAGCAGTATGGTTGACTCTTAACTGCCCTCCGAGCACTTAGGGATGGGCAATAAATGCTAGCTCATCTAGTAATACCACAACCCATGAATGAATAAAAGAAATTGTCTTCTATTACTAATATGTGGGCCTGCAAAAACATGTTGCTTTGCTGAACCTAAATTGTTGTACATTGTTCTACATGCTGGCATACCCCTTGAACAAGAGCAACATACTCTGTTCTTCCAAAAAGTTTGTACCGAATTGGAGAGAAAGATTTTGTTGGCACTTGGCAGATTTGAAATATTTGACTCTGGCACACAAAGCAAATAAGAAGCCCCAAGGAGGGGAAGGGACAAGAAATCCCAGACTTGGACATTTGGGAGCAAGGGGAAACACAGATACTGAGCAGCCTGGTGCAGTTCTCCAAGGCTCAGGATTGGTTGGGAATGGATAGTAAGAGACGGAGCCACACAGGCACAGTAAGAGATAGAAAGACAGGGATGAATGAGTCCACAGAGTCTTCCTGGACAGACTTCTCATTGACTCCCTCTGAAGGGGGTCCTTACAATCGGAAGGAACAGAGTCTTCCAACAGACACCCCAATTGGACAGCAGGCCTGATGTGTCTCTTTCTGTTACAATAGTATCTACATTAGGTATTGGATCCTTTGGCTGGGTAAGATGGGTGTTTGATCCTTGCAATTTAAGTCAAAGTCCATTCACTGGTTAGACATTCTTTGTGAAGCAGGATCATGATCACCAAAATCAGGCCTAAACCAGCAAATGAACTGTAATATAGCTTTTGTAAGGAGGTGACAACCAGACCCAACTCTGGAGGGGATCTGACGTGGCCAGTTAAAAAGCCAAAGGATTACAGGTTGGCTCCACATTAGCTTATCAGAGCGCTCGAAACTCTCTTCTCTATAGGAAGAGAGGGTCACTGTCAACATAGGTAGAGAAACAAGAGGACATCTCCAGACTGAAGTGTCCTCTTGTAGATTTTAGACTGGTTAAAATAAAACGTAGAAATTGTTAGAGGCAAACCCCTCAAGAATTGGTATCATACCACTGTTGGGCCTGTAGGCACCATCCCACCTGCCAAAGACATTCTGCATGAAAATACAGGAGAAACAGAAGCAAGCCAACAGACCAGAACACTGACCAGAAGCATGAAAGTACTAGTGGATCACAGATTAAAGCTTCACTCACTCAATAACTGCAAATACTTCTTTCGCAAACAGGTTCTTCATGGTTCAATTGCCTGTTTGAGTTGGGCAGCAAAAAGGTATTTCACAAGTAAAATAACTTGGTGCATTTTTCAATGTAGTCAAGCATTTGTGTAATGTAAAGCAGAAGTGGATTGCTAAGAACATGGTTGAAACCTGAAGGGTAATTACATGACATTATGTGTTAAAATGTGTAAATGACAGCCCACGCCCTTGTTCAAATTATTAATGACTTATGTATTTGGAACATTATTTGGTTTCAAAGTAAGAGCAAGACCAATGGCACTCACTTCTTAATGTAAGAATTCTGTCAAAACTTCAGACGAGGACAGATACATGTTTAAACATGAAACTCCAGAAACGTTTCTGTCCGAGACCCACAATTCCACTATTAGCTTTGTGTAAACAGCATCTTACTGTCTGCTTCATCACCAAAATTTTTTTGTAATGTTAGGTAACTAAGCAAAGAAAGTTAAATCCTCTCCATTTCAGTCAAAATACTCTTTTTAATATGTGATTAGATGTGTTAATAATTGCCAGTTGGCACTGAAAATTAACTTTTAAAGTGTGATGTCTTTTCTCCTTCAGGTTCAGAATTGCTTTTAGGAGATTTGAATACTTGAAGAAAAATTGTTGGACTAAGTGCCCATTTTTTTAAAAAAGAAGTGACATAAAGAAAGGAGATTTTCTTTTCTCCTCGCCTCAGTCTTATACTAAGTAGGAGAAAGACCATGGAAAAATGAACCTCTACTTGAAAATTGTTGTCAGGGCTTGCAAGCCAAATTGGTTGAAAGACCCATTTGTACAAAGTAACAACTGTTTGTATGCAACACATTACTGGTAATAAGCAAACGCTTTGCAGAATTTGTTTTCCTTCTATACTTCTTACTTGCCATATCAGTATTTATCAAACAGTAAGAAATCACTTCAGGGGATCACACAGTAACGGAAATTATGGAAGTGAACAGATTTCATTTACACAGTGAAGAAAATATGGGCCTGTGTGATTCCATGTTAAACCACATTATATTGTTCAGTAGTTGATTCTCACATTACACAAGACATAAAATTAATGATACTGGAAGAAGCCAATTTTTTTTCTAATTATGTTAGCAAACAGCAGCTTCTGGAAATAAACTGACTTGCCACACAGGGAAATAATTAAATGTATATAGCAAAAACAAAACGTACTTAGACTGGAGTATTCATCTAAAAGACCACTTCCACAGTCACATCTACATTTCATTACAGTTCTTCTACATATGATAAAAGGAAATTATCTTCACTCAGTAAATGCATAGTTTCCAGATATCTTTCCACATGAATGCAGGTATTAAAAGTAATCCATATCTTGGAAAACGAGAAGGATAACAACACTTCATTGTACTTTGTACAGCAGGATTAATGTACCTTTACGGTATACATGCTCAAATGTTTCAAGGTAGTGCCATAAAAATAATTGGTTTTATTTTGCTAGAATCAATCTTGTAGGGAAACAGTGGGGTGAGCTGCAAAATAATAGCAAACCCAGGTGGCCCAATGCAAGTCATTTCCTTCCACCTGCTGGCAGCCTTGGGGTTAGGAGCGTGCAGTTCCCCTGCATTTTCAAATAGCAACTGCAGATGAATGGGCAAAGTCACTAAACCTGATAATGGGCTCATTTTTAACTCTAATGAGGCAGCTTGGTTGAATTTAATTTGCTTGGTGGCTGACTACTCAACATGTTCATGTTATATTCCCTTCTGAATGATGTTATCCATTTATTTTATATGGGTTAATAACAGTATTTATTCCCTTGTGACAATTTATTTTATAAAACAAAAAAACCAGCATCGTACCAAAGAATGGCATTTACACAAAAATTTCAATTACACCTAATTTTGTCGTAGGGTGAAGATCTGAAATGAAGGAACAGCTCAAGTCATACAGTGAAAAACTGCTACCAATGAAAATTAGAGATATCCCTCTAATGCTTACAGATCAAGAATTGATTCAAGTGTTTCTATCACAGGGTCATTCTTACAAGGAAAATATTACTAATTAAATGTTAACTATCCAATAAAATGTTTCTAAGTAACAATGATGGAAGTGGACAACTAACAGAAAGTGATCTAATCAGATGAATAACCACTTAATTTATTGATTAGATGCACTATTAATCATTCAAAGTCTTGATCAGGGACTCTTGTGGCCCTACCCCTAAGAGGCCTGGGTTCAGGTCTCATCATCTCGAGAGGTGTGCATAAAGTCTTGATCACGTAGGTATGTATACAGATTTCAAAATCTCCACTTCAAAAGGAATCCAGAATCTGGCGCCAGAAAGTCAATGATTAAGCTTGGTGAAAATCCAATAAGCAAAATCGAGATCATAGCTATGTACTAAACTATTCTAGGATGCTAAACCAAAGTCAGAAATGTAACCGATTGGATACTACAGACTGTACTTCACAAGTTGCATTCTGCATGTCAAAACCTAATATTACATGAGGGAATGGTTAATCTTTACTATTTTTGATTATAGTCAGAAACAAAGTAAATTTTTTGAATCCAAACAAGGACAAAAAAAAAATACACCTTTAGAAGAGACGTGCATCAAAATCTCAATGGTCCAGTGGATAAAAGCACTGTTCAAAAGTAGCTGTCACACAGAACAGAAAGTCGTAACACTGATTCCAAGACCATCATGAGTTTGCGATCTTGACCACAGCAGCATTCAACGTTACAACAGGCCCCAAGGGAGAGGCAGAATGATTAAATTTTCCGTTCTTGATTGCTATCCATTGAAACCTACCGATAGTCACTTGCCCAAAATCCTTCGGAGACTCACATGGGGAATAACCATTCTGATGGGGCACCACTTTTCAACTAGCAATGTGGTGCCAGATTCTGTGCTTCCAAAATTGAAGAGGTTAAACAAAAATATATCAAAAATAATTATAACTACAGAAATATTAATAACTGCTTTGCCCAAGAGTTTACGATATCTTCAACTGGAGTTGAATTATAATTGCATTCAGGGTAGAATTGCATAGTGGTTATAATATTGGATGAGTAAAAGAGGAGTTACACAGCACAGAAACAGACCCTTTGGTCCAACTCATCTGTGCTGACCTGATATCGGCAATTGATCTAGTCCAATTTGCCAGCATTTGGCCCACATCCCTGTAAACCCTTCCTATTCATATACCTATCCAAATGCCTTTTAAATGTAATTGTATCCACCTCCTCTGGCAGCTTGTTCCATATGCGCCCACCCGCTGTGTGAAAAGGTTGCCCCTCATGTCCTTTTTAAATCTTCCCCCTCTCACGTTAAACCTATGCCCTCTAATTTTGGGCTCACCTACTCTGGGAAGACGTTGGCTAACTTGGAACAATCTCGCAGTAATATGGAGATGACATAGCTTTGGTTTTAAAATGAAATTTATGGACTGTGAGGAAGCATCACTATAGTGAAACTGCATCACTGCTACATCACTTTCTTACTAGATAATGCAAGCTATACTATTAGTTATGTGTTCCCTCAATCAGGGACAGCACTTATCACCAATCCAAATCTAAGTTTTCCCAATACTTAAGTATGTTGCTCCTTCATTTATGATTTTATTTTGGAGGTGCATTAATTCAGAGCAACAAGACTGAATACAAAAAAGGATTTCTGACTTGTAACAAAACAAATTACCATTTCACTAGGGCACTGAAAAACACAGAAGAGATATTACAGAACAATCAATTGCTCCCCAAGGTAATATCAAGCTGCAACTTCACCTGGTGTCCTTATTCCGTTGCGAAGAGATCCAGCAGGGTGGACAGTAACAGTAACGATGCTTGTGAAACTGTTCATTAAAGGTACTTCACAGAAGGAAATGTGCCAACATTAATTAGGTCTGGCCTACACATGACCCCAGATTCATAGCAATTTGGATAACAACTGAAACAGCCCAGAAAACTATTCAACTGCATTAAAGGAGGTGATTCAGCACCCAAATTCAAAGGCAATTAGGAATGTTTGTCTTCCCAGATGTTACCACATGATGAATATAAAACAATAAAATCCACAACAGAAAATCATTCTAATCAATACCGCAACTGTTACTAGTACTGTTTGGTTCAATGTTAGTTGAAAAAGTGAGGAATTATTTATTTATAAAACTGAATCTCATTATTTCTCACAACATCCCAGTATCTCACCTTACATGGGCAAGAGGTAAGGTTGATGCTATAGTCTGTTTCCTTGACTGCAGCAAATCTTTAGTGCTAAGTACAACTGTTGAATGAGTGGGCATGGAGGATTAAGTGTGCAACATTGTAGAACTAATTTATTAAATAATCATCTTCTACCTGATTCAAGATCTGAGCCTTAAAATCAGAAAAAATGTGGATCCTCACCCATCAGTGTGTCTTGTTACATTGTGCTGAATTCTATGGAAAATCTGATTCAGTACAAGTTGCTCATCTTAGATTGACTTCTGAAACAGAGAGGTAGGGCCAGAGGAAATGTTCCCTTCAGAGCAAAAGAAAACTTAAGTGCAATGCAACCTGGTCTCAATGCTGTATGGACTACTGATGGACTACATCCCAGAGTTCTTAAGGAGAGCTGAAGAGATAGTGGAGCCATCAGTGGTGATCTTTCAGGAATTGCTAGAGTCAGGGAGGGTCCCAGAGGACTGGAAAATAGCTAACGTGACACCCTTGTTTAAAAAGGGAGTAAGGCAAAAGACAAAGATCACAGGCCAATTAGCCTAACCTCGGTCGTGGGTAAGATTTGAGTCCAATGTGAAGGATGAGACTTCTGAATACTTGTAAGTGCATAGTAAAATAGGGCAAAGTCAGCATGGCTTCATCAAGGGGAGGTCAAGCCTGACAAATCTGTTACAATTCTTTGAGGAAGTAACGAGAAGGTTAGACCAAGGAGAGCCAATGAGTGTTATCTACCTGGACTTCCAGAAGGCTGCTGAGTAAGATAAGGGCCCAGGGTGTTAGAGGCAAGGTGCTAGCATGGATTGAAGATTGAGTCTCTGGCAGAAAGCAGAGAGTGGGGATAAAAGGGTCTTTCTCAGGTTGGCAGCTGGTGACTAGTGGTGTTCCACAAGGGTCAGTGTTGGGACCTCAATTTTTCACTTTATACATTCATGATCTAGATGAAGGAATTGAGGGCAGTCTGGCTACGTTTGCAGATGATACAAAGATAGGCAGAGGGACAGGTAGTATTGAGGATGTGGGAGGCTGCAGAAGGATTTGGACAGGTTAGGAGAGTGGGCAAAGTGGCAGATAGTATACTGTGTGGGCAAGTGTGAGGTCATGCACTTTGGTAAGAAGAATAGAAGCCTGGACTTTTTTCTAAATGGGGAGAAAATTCAGAAGTCTGAAGTGCAAAGGCACTTGGGAGTTTCTAGTCCAGGATTCTCGCAAGGTAAACTTGCAGATTGAGTCAGTAGTTAGGAAGGCAAATGCCTTTTGAGAGGATTTGAATATAAAAGCAGGGATGTACTTCTGAGGCTCTGGCCAGGCCACATTTGGAGTGTTGAGCAGAGTTTTGGGCCCCATACCTCAGGAGAGATGTACTGGCCCTGGAGCGGGTTCAGAGGAGGTTCACGAGCACGATCCCAAGAATGAAAAAATTAACATAGGAGGAACATTTGAGTCTATACTAGATGGAGTTTAGAAGGATGAGGAGGGGATCTAATGGAAACTTACAGAATACAGAATGACCTGGACAAAGTGAATGTTGGGAAGATGCTTCCCTTGGTAGGAGAGGCTAGGACCCGAGGGCACAGCCTTATGGTAAAGGGAAGACCTTTTAGAACGGAGATAAGGAGAAACTTCTTCAGCCAAAGAGTGGTGAATCTATGGAATTCACAGCCACAGAAGGCTGTGGAGGCCTAGTCATTGAGTATATTTAAGATGGAGATAGGTAGGTTTTTGATTGTCGAGGGGATCAAGGGTTACGGGAAGAAAGCAGGAGAATGGGGTTGAGAAACTTATCGGTCATGATTGAATGGCAGAGCAGTCTCAATGGGCGGAATGGTCTAATTTCTGCGCCTGTGTCTTATGGTATCAACTTATTGCATTTTAGAAAACTTTGGCCATTGAATAACATTAGCTTGTAACAAAATAAAAAGTCCCGAAAAAGCACGTGAAGCGAGTGCTCCAAAACATGCAACCTATAAAAGGCTGCTATTCATAACATCCTTCAATGCACATTTTTCAATACTAATGTTCAGCCACTTACCTCCTAGAATAAACTAAATGCAACCAGAAAAATCAGTTATCAGATGTGGATAGTGCCGATAAAAGGGTGCATTTATTGTCCATGTCTAATCACTTCGGAGACGGCAGTGGTGAGCTGCCATAACAAACTGCGACAGCCCCATTATGAAGGTAGACCCGTGATGCGGGCGGGAGTTTTAGAATTTTGGTCCAGAGAATGACTCATCTGGTAGCAGACAACATTAGGGGGAAAAAAAAATTGACAGCAACCAAATTAAAAACAGAAAAAGAAGAAATGAAACAAATGGAAGTAAAATATGACAAAGAAAAATGTAAAAAGGAAGTTAATTAAAACACCATGAAGTTAGCATAAAAGAAACCCATGAAAACAATATGGCAAATGTTGGAATATAAAAAACAAACCAGAAAAATAAAACAGGACAAAATATTTTCTTTAAATTAAAGGCATGTGAAAACTCATTAGGCCAGGTTAACTTTCAAAAATTCTAATTCAAAAATGGAAGATTTTAGATGTTGAACATAACACTGGAAGAGATGTAGAACACAGCTCAGGTGCAAGACTGTTATTCCTTTATTGTTACTGGTCAGGAATAGTTTTGGATAAAATCTGAAACCTGGTCATCTGTTTGCCCTCCTGATTAAGACTACATTATTAGTATTCAGCAATCATGACTTTAAACATTAAAACAATTACATCTTGCTGTTTTTGAAAGTCTGTGAACACATCCTAAACTTGAACCAAGGAATATTCACACTAAACCCTGTGACAAATAATCAAGAGAAATAAAATGAGCAAAGTATTAATTATTTTGACTGGTATGACTTTGCTCACTTTCTGAAGCTGGTGCTACACAGTCAGCCACAATTCCATAATCATACCAGTCCTTACAACCAAAACACAGACAAAAAGACAGCAAAGCCTGATCTGCACACACATTTTAAGCAAATGTCATTAAATAAACATCAATGATGAAATAGCTGGTTGAATTTTCTTACCTCTTGGCACTGCGGCTAAAAGACTTGTACTAAAAACTTGATTTCAGGGAGAACTTCCAAACAGTCCTCTACATAGTGCAGGGTATTGTGTGTCAATAAGCCAAGTGCACAATGCTTTACAAAGCAGGACCAGTGTATGATGAAAACACTGGTTTCCGTTTTTTGAATTCTCCAAAGGTTCCTGGATTCAGATAAAAGATACTGAGTCCAGCCAGTGTGATGGTCAGATTGCTCACATTATATTACACTGCAAGCAAGATGTCACACGGCATTGGTCAGTGTATTCAGCTGGCCAATGGAGAAGCCAATTGTTGTGATAGAAAACACACACACAGGAGTCAAAAGCAAGTGTGTGCCTTTGCTGCCGCTGACAGTTTACCTTCAGGATGACAACTCATTTCGGTAAAAGGGCAGATAATGTTCTCAGTAATTGAAGATAACCACAGGGTTTCCACTGCTTTTCTGGCCAAGACTGACTACCAAAAGGTTCAGCATATTCATATGGAAACATTTCTGATCTCATATTCACTACCACATCATTCTCCATTGAAACACTAAGTTAGCCATAGAGAAATGGTTTCAGAAGGACCAGAGAGCAACATATCTAGAACCACTGAGCAGACTTTAAGAATGCTAAAGAAACAACACACGAATAGTTTAATGATACATAATGGGGGTGGGGGGGTGACTTCCTTTTTTCCAAGTCGAAAAATCAGAGTTATATAACAGATCAACAATTATTGCTAAGCAATACAGATGCTCTCTTTCTCACCCCATCAGCCAACACCCCAAAGTCCTGATTTATTGCAGCAAAACTTCAACTGAGTCTCTCAGTCACAAACAGTTAATATTCAATGGAGACATGATGACAGAACTAAAACTAATTCTACCCTCATTAGGAGATTACACACAGCAGCAAGGACTATAACCAGTAAAATTTCAGCACTACTTTTTGATTAAAAAGATTGACAGCATTGCAAAAAGGAGGAAAGTAATAATTGCAACCTGACCAATGTAGCCGTATAGAACCAAACTATAATAAGTTCTGGGGATTTCTAGTCTGAGGTCACTGCTGCCTACAGAGCTGGAAAGAAAATTAGAGGGAATGCTGGTCGTGAGCTGTCTTAATGAACCACTGCAGTCCATGTGCTGTATGTAGACCCTCAATGCCATTACGGAGGGAGCGCCAGAACTTTATTTCTGAGTCAGAATGGTGACTGGCTTGGAGGCGAACTTGGGGGTAGCAAGGCTCACAAGTGCAAAGCAGCACAACTAGATTTTAACCATCTAAAATTACAGAATGTAATAGGAACATAGTAACTTGGACCTAGTAACTGTTGGCTTGCAGGACTGCAAACATCTGCTACCAATCCCACACAGGTCCCACAAAACCAGGCTATGGTATGTCAGAACAAAAAGCAAAAGTGCCGGAGAAACTCAGTAGGTCTGGTATTATCTGTGGAGAGAGATGATGCCAGACCTGCTGAGCACGTCCAGCACTTTATTTTTAATTCTGATCTCCAGCATCTGCCATACTTTGCTTTTATTAGCGTAAGTCAGACCTGCCTTAAGGTAAACTATTACCAAAACTCCCTCAGAGAAACAACTCGGGGCAAATCACCAATCATATGCTGTCATCTTGAAGCAGATTTGAGATTTCTTATAATTAGTCAAACACTGGCATAACATCAGATCCTAGGAGATTCTTCTGACATTTTACAGAAAAGACTATTGTCTTTTTATCTACCTCCAATTTTCTATTTAAAAAAGTGGTCAGGAGAGTGGAATTTGACCACTGGAAGACACTTTTCACTGAAGTCTTTAAAAATTTAAGATCAAAAGGCAAAAACCAAATGAAGAAAGTGTGAGTGTAAAGAAAATGTGAGCCAGGCAGAAAACCAATTATAAGTTTTAAAGTTAGTGAGAAAGCAGTAACTTACCTGGTAAGTTTACTTTTCCAAAGTGAAAAGAAAGCAAGATTTTGAGTACTTTACATCCGAGAAGCAGAGTGCTAAAAGTATGTTTGGAAGATTTCAATAGTAAACATATTTAAGCCGATGTGGAAAAACTTCATGTTACATAAGCTAGTATAACATCCTACCAGGTACATGAAACAATTATATAATAGTCACTTAGTCATCAATCACATCCCTGCTCTGAAAGTAATGCATTATAAATGCCTTCAACATTGAATTACATTTTGTTGAATGACAGGAAGTAATCAATTCAATTTTACATGTTCTCGTATATTTATTTATTCTATCAACTATTTTGTTAGATATTTTAGGTTATTGCAAAATTAGTTTGCAAAAAGCAACAGTACTTAGTTTGTCGGTGCTCACAGATTAAAATCTTTTAAAGAGATCACACCACTTGGCAATTTATTTTACTTGCAACACTGAGCTCTGCTTTCACCATTGGAGATGCAGTTATTCAAAATAAAAATTATACAGAAGACAGTTACTCGAAAAATGACTGAGGCATTAATAGTTTACTAATCACATATCAGATGATACATTTAATAAGATTCCCTTTTCTTTAAAACGTTTCTCCTTTGTTGCATCACCTCTTGTTAGGCACTATCTCTGGGTGAATGAGTGAACTGCCCTTGGTACACAGCCAGCAATACTAAAATCAGTAGTCAAGAAGTATAAAAACAGCTGAGAGCAATTTTTCCTTCCTCACAGGGAAAGCATCTACCCACCTCTCAGCAGTTTTGCCATGTGTTATGGTCAAAAATCAATAGCTGTGTGTGGGTTTGACTGCAAATTCAAGACCAGGCCTTACTATTCACAACAGGCTTAAAAACCCCATCATAGTCACTACCTTCAGAAAACTGCCATTACCACCCACTGGTGACATTCTTTCTGAACGTATGATTCATATGAAACATAGTATACGTTACCTATATAGTGAACAACACATGTCTGGCCCTTTTTTGGAAATGTCCTGCCTGAAAAAGAAGATATGAAATTAGTACCTTTGACATTTTTGCGTTTCTGTAAGGTATGTCGCAATTCTTTGCTATAGATTGCCCAACTAGATGTTATAGTGGTTTTAAGGTTATAGCACAAAACCACGTTAACTTTCAGAAAAAAAAATGGCGTGTCCAATTAGTTGCTAAAATGTTAGGTTGCTTTTTCGACTGGCTCCACGGCTTTACATTTCATGACTTTCGTAACGAGTGCTTACCTTCAGGCTTTATGCCTTTGGAAGATTTGATTTCTGCTGCCGGAACTAAAGTTCAAATGCCTTTTTCAGGAACACGCTTTGTTGAAAATACGAACCCGCCTAATCATTTCCCCTTAGCACGGATACCAACAGCAGCAACAATACTACTAACGAAAAGCCAGACAGAGTGAAATCATACAGTCCTTATCGCTCCTTTATAGTACAGTACTAGTCTTTACGCAGCTGTCAGCAAATGCCATTTAAAAATCCACACACACTGCATTGCTACCAAATTTGTCTAGACTACCACGACAAGGCAGCTTCCTGCAATGCAAAACCCAGTTAAAAACACAATAAAGAGCTTTTGGGATGGCACAATTACCGTCTCCTGGCGATATTGTCTCGATTTCAACGCCCATTCTTAAACAACAATGCTCTCAAGCCTGTTATAATGTGTGTGTAATATATATATAGTGTCTATATCTCTTTCGCGGAGGAAATTGCCACGCTTCCCAGTACAGCCTGCAGCGGTAACAGTCCTTTGCCCGCACACCCAGCGCCGCTACGGCCACGCACCAGCCTGGACATGAGCACGTGACCTCCGCAGCGCCCGTCAATCACCCGCCCCCCCCCCCCCTTTTTAACGGTGATACGTACGCCCGCCCAACCACCACCAAAGTCCCCACCCCATTGTAACGGTGAAACGTACTGCCAGCCAATCAGCAGCAAGGTCCCCGCCCCTGTAAGTTGCCATGCTGCTACAGCTACTGCTAGTTCCGGGGAACGGGCTGTCCTTGGCACCAGCAGCTTGGGTCTGAAACGAGGAGGGTGTCTTATTATCGGGATAATAAACTAAAAGAAATAGGAACAAGAGTAGGCCGTTCGGCCTCGAGCTTGCTCTGCCATTCAATAGATTCATTTTTCTTCTAATCAACCTGTTCAGAGATGTTATTACACACCTCTGGAGCAGGTAGGGCGTGAATCCCCACCTCCAGCCTCATACTACATAGCTGATCCAACAATCTTAGATTCACTTTCTTGTATTTTCCTGTAACCTTTGAGTCCCCTGCCGATCAACAAACCATGTCAGCCTTAAATATACAAAAGGACTTTGCCTCCACAGCTCTCTGTGGCAGGAGTTCAAAAGGCTTTCCATGTCCTGAAAGAAGAAATTTCTCCTCACCTCAGTCTTCAATTGGCACCTTTTTGTTCTGAGACTATGCCATTTCAAAGACAGGCCAAAGGCAGGTAAGTGAAGTTAGGTCACAGACCAGCCATTATCTCATTGAATGTTGCAACAGACTCAAGGGGCTGAATGGCCTCCTGCTACTCCTATGTTATTGAAAATTTATGGAATGTTCCCAGCTTGAGAACTTTGCATCATACTGTTTCAAGATACCATGGGACATAATGATATTTCAAAGTGATACCATTTGTCATGGGGTTGCAGTGTTCTAATTTAAAATCCCACTTCCAGGAATTAAGCTATCCCAGTATCTCTAATAAACCAATGTTTATCCTAAAATTAACATCACATTATCTAGCCATTATTCTATTACTCTTTGTGGGTGTTTGATATGCACAGATTGGTGGTGCTTCAGCGTATGAAGGTACCTGCTGGCAGTTGTCCAAGGCTCTGAACCATGTAAAAACATGGGAATCACTGCTACCTGGTAAACCATAATGTTAGTCTCAGGTTTGAGTTCCTAGTTTTCAAATATTCTTCTTCAGTCAATCAGCAACGATCACACTGGAGGCAATGATGAATTTCTAGGCCTTTGTCAAGAGAAGGCACCCAAGATATGGGAAAATAGTACTGATTTTCAAAGGTGAGTCATACAGGACTCATAACCTTGACACCGTTTCTCTCTGAGATTTTGCCAGTCCTGCTGAGTTTCTCCAGTACATTGTGCTTTTTCAATCTCTAACATACACCATATTTTCCTTTTTTGTTTATATCTAAAGATTTTCCACCCCCCCCCCCCCGAGGGCCTCTTTCATTTCTGCTTTACAAAAAGCTCAATTTCCATAACTGTGTCTAATAATTAGTTCAATATATTTCTGCGCCTAGCTAATTATTCCCGAATCACCTGTGGTATTATTCACATTGGGCTGAGGGATCTGTGGCTTTATCAGGATATCATGATTATCCTATGTAAAACACAGCACCTCATTGTATAAAAAATATTACCCCAGTCAGATACTCTACATTGTCCAACAGCAATTTCTGACTAGCTGCTGTCACATGCTTTTGACTACATGACCTAATTTAGTATTAAATGTTTTGGATATGCTTGCAAATGCAGGGAAATTCATATATACTTAGCAAACATCTGTCACCTATCTGTAGCTAAGGACGTAAGGCACTAACAATTATTAAGAATCACACGTACTTCTTTTTCTTTTAGTTATTTACCAGCAATGCACGGAAGGTTAAATTATACATGCAATCGTTGAGGTTGTAGGCCCAAAGACACTTTATTTTGTTCTTTTTTAATTCATCAACTGAATATTTAATTAGTCTCATTTTGATTCTTAGCTAGCCAGATGGATTCGTAGCTTACATTTAGTTAGCAGTGTCATACAGTCACCCAAACTCCTAAACGAGTTCAAACCCCACTTTAGGATATGATTGCATAATTTCGTATAACTTTTCGGTACTGTAGTAAAGGAAGAGTGCATTGGTGGAAGTACCATCTTCTGAATGAGATTATTGAACTGCCTAGCTTGTTACTATGCAACGACCTCTTTGCATAATATGGGTTATTTTCTTGTTGACGGTGATTCTTTGTTAACAGGATACTTTAATAACAAAATGAAAAGGTAACAAGGGATCTAGTAAATAGATAGAAGAAGCCAATAAGTACTTCAACGAAATCAAATTCTTTTCTTGACTAGTAATGCTGTAAAAAGATAACTGCTATAAAGCACTAAGAAGGGGGATGAGGTGGCTTATCAGTAATAGAAACAACTGGGAATCTTGTAATGCAAATACGTATCAAAATTCAACTTGCAAACAAACCATGCTTCAATCAATGGAAACTCATATACAACACCACTACATTTTGTGATAATTCTAGATGAGGAAGTAGCTCATTTTTTGAGCTTAATAAAAACAGAGAATTGTGGATGCTGTAAATCAGGAACAAAAGCTGAAGTAGCTGGAAAAGCTCAGCAGGTTTGGCAGGATCTGTGAAGAAAAATCAGAGTTAATGTTTTGGGTCCACTGACCCTTCCTCAGAACCAAGCCAACAGGGACTGAACCCAGTAATGTTGATATCAACCTGATCCGCACTGTTTGTCTGACCAACTGCATCCCCTGCTCCCTGGACAAGGAGTCTCAAATTATGTAGCATTATACACATTCCTGTACAAATTGTAGTCTGGCGATATGGATATTAAAGTCTTCAGCATTCCGTCCATCATCATATGGATGACTGGGAATTTCTCCCACTCTTGCAGCCTGTCTTTGGAAGGATTTACTAGTTAATATTCAACCTGTTTGGCCATTTTATGAATGCACCTTCTTGGCCATCAAGTACCGAGTTTCTGGCTCAGAAGCAGGGATGCTACCCATTATGCTACAAGACTTCCTGAGCAACAATTGACAATTTTCAAGTTAAAAGCATAGGCAACATTAAGGCTGGGATCTCTACATAAATGTCAAAAATAAATTGAGGAGCCATTTGTAGTGATGACTGCAATGTGAAAAAGTTATCTAAAAGGGGAGATTTAAATTCAGTTGCTCACACAATGGCACAGAATTACCACCAATAGAGCTGAGAGACTTGATTTTGTGAGGATACAGTGTTTGATGCTGCTAGCATCCATGGCCAGACCCAGCCCCAGCCCCAGCCATGCCTGCTTGGTCTGTTTCTTCTTCTCTTTCAGCTCTTCTTCCAGAGTGAGGGAAGAGTAGAGCTCTCCTGTCTGTCACAACTTGAGCAAAGCCACAAGTGATGGCTGCCCAAACAGTCCAGATCAGGTTGGTGCCAACAGCACTGGATTCAGTTCCTGCCTCTTTGCCCTTCTCATGATGGCTTGGAGTTCCTAGTGCATCCATTTCTCATGGCAACAGCCAGTCCGGTCATTTGCCTTTTCATTTATTTATCTGTGCTTTAAATAGAACACAAGGATGCCATGGATAAAGGACTAAAGTGTGTTGACCATTTTCAGTGACTTGGCCTAAAATCCTTTGAGTTTAGAAATTTGGGGGATGATCTAAACAATGCATTTAAAATAAAGAAGTCAAATCAATAGGTTGAAAATGATAAACTATTTCTTCAGGCGGGAGAATGCAGACCCAAGAGGGCGCAATCTTAAAATTGCAACCAATCCATTTAGAAAATAGATTTGAGATACAGACTGGCCAGATCAAGTTAAAAGGTTCAACATATTTCAAAGGTTGAATGACTTACTCGTTGCTATGTTGTAAAATTACATATCTTTATGCATGCCTTACTTACCTTTCTATAGCTAAGATAGTTGTTGTGTTTCTGTTTCATTATTTTGCATTTGTCTATTCTAAACAAGAAGCCAGAAATATATAAACGTTTTGTAACATCTTTCTTCCTTAAATAATTTTACTCATAAATGTGGACAAGCACAAAAAAATGTTGACATGATACAAAACAGAGCTGGAGTTTCGGTGATATCTTACACCATTTCTGACCTACAGGTTTTTGTATTTAGGAAGGTATGTGTCAGAGACAGACACCGACCCTTCGGTCCAACCAGTCCGTGCTGACCATAATCCCAAACTAAACTAGTCCCACATGCCTGCATCTGGCCCATATCCTTACAAACATTTCCTATTCACGCACTTACCTAAATGTCTTTTGAATGTTGCAACTGTACCCGCATGCACCACTTACTCGAAGTTCATTCCACACACAAATCACTCTGCGTAAAAAAATTGCCTCTCACATCTTCTTTAAATATTTTTTTCTCTCACCTTAAAAATATGTCCCCTAGTTTTGAAATCCTCCACCCTAGGGAAAAGACATCTGCCATTCATCTTATTTATATCCCTCATTATTTCATAAACCTCTACAAGGTCACCTCTCAACCTCCTATGCTCCAGTGAAAAAAGTCCCAGCCTATCCAGTGTCTCCTTATAACTCAAACCCTCCATTCCCAGCAAGATCCTGGTAAATCTCTTCTGAACCCTCTCCATTTTAATAATATCCCCCCTACAACAGGGTGACCGGAACTGGACACAATACTCCAAAAGAGGCCTCACCAATGTCCTGTACAATCTCAGCATCCCAAATCCTATATTCAAAGGTCTGAGCAATGAAGGCAAGCATGCTTAATGCCTTAACCACCTTATCTATATGTGATGCAAACTTCAAAGAATTAGTACCTGAACCTCTGGATCTCTCTGTTCTACAACACTGCCGAAGGCCCGACTTTTAATTTGATAAGTCTTGTCTTTGTTTGTTTTATCAAAATATAAATATCTTACATTTATCCAAATTAAACTCCATTTGTCACTCTTCAGCCCACTGACCCAACTGATCATGATCTCTTTGTATTCTTAGATAACCTTTTATGCAGTCCACTATACCACTAATCTTGGTGTCTTCCGCAAATTTACAAACCATGTTTTCTATATTCTCATGTAAATCATTCATATAAATTACAAACAAAATGTCCTTTTCTATAATGGGCAGTGATCCTCCCACATACTCCATCGTGCATTGTTGTGTATGTATTAAGCCGGGTCTCAAAGCTTTTGAAGAAACAGTAGGAAACTTACAGAACCATTTTTCACGAAAACCATTAGTGATTGCCGAAAGGTTCAGAGGTCACAAACACAATCTATCTCCCCATGTGTAACAATTTTAAAGTAGTTAGTAGAATTTTGTGAATTCAGAGACAACTTAAATGATCTTATCAGAGACAGACTAGTGTGTGGTTTAAGTTGTGAAGCAATCCATAACAGATTACTGACAGAAAGGAATCTAGACTCAAAGAAAACACTGAAAATTACAGTCTCAATGGAACTAGCCGAGAAGGAAGCTCAACAACTAAGATCAGTATGAGAGTTCATAAAATGGGAGCCGAGAGATGAGCACCAACGCAGACTTAAAAGTGCCATTGGTGTGGAAAAACAGGACACACAGCAGCAAATTGCTGGTATAAGGAAGCAAAATGCGGAAACTGTGGAAGAAAAGGGCACATTAAATGGACGTGTTTGAGGAAGAAGCATGAACAACATACAGTAAAAGTACAGAAACAGATGAGTAGAAAGTAAATCTACATGGTACAAAAAAGGCATGAGAAAAGCCCAAACACTCTATCCAGAGAAGAGTTGTTTTAAACATATTGGCCATTGTTGATAACAACAACTGATACTGGGTCACTGGAGTGGTGGTTTCATTGATACTTGAATGTGTGTTTATCAGAAGCAGTTGAGTCATATTGCGCTAAAACCTCAAAATGTTGACAGGTGAAGTACTATCTTTAAGGATTGTATCAATATGAATGATCAGTTATTACAGTTAGTCTGAAGATTTGTCCTTACTTTTTCCCACTTTATTGAGAAGAATGTGGTTGGAGAAGATCAAACTCAATTGGTACATTCTTTGTCAGATTCCGAAACTGAGCTATCACAGATTCTAAAGAAACATGCCGTTGTTTTCAAGAGGGATCTGGGAAGCATGGAAAAGATCTGTCAATGAAAATCAATGATGAGATTCAGGCAAGACAGGTTCAGTCCTAATGCATTCAGATCAAAGGGTGAAGCGGAATTCGAGACGCTGGTTAAGATGGGAGTCCTGGAACGAGTAAATATGAGTGACTGGGTCATGCATATCATACCATGATCTGTAGGTCCTTACTTACTATAATTTGCCCGTATTGCTCGAAAACAAAAGCTTTTCACTGTACTTAAGTACATGTGACAATAAATAAATCAAGTCAAATCAGTGATGAAGAAAGATGGATCAGTACCCAGCAGCGGTGATTTTAGGTCACTATTAATTCAGTACTATGTACTGAGCTGTATCCTTTGTCTTTAATTGATGACCTATTTGCTGAATGAGCTGCAGATCAGCTTTTCAGTGAAATTGACCTTAGCCAAGGCTACCTCTAGGTGAATGTTGATCCTGAATCCCAGAAATACTTTATAATTGCAACACAAAGGACTATCGAATACAAGAGACCCAATCACATCTGCATGTGTGTTATTCCAACGTGCCATGGTCAGATTTTAATTGGATTAGAAGGAGTCCAGTGTTACCCAGACAATATTTTTTGGTCATGGAGAGAAATGAGAAAGAACATCTCCACAATTTAGCGATAGCAAGAACTGCCAATGCTGGAATCTCATAACACAGTGAGGAGCTGGAAGACAGCAGGCCAGGCAGCGTCAGAGGAGCAGGAAAGCTGACGTTTCGGGTCGGGACCCTTCTTCAGAAATGGGGGAGGGGAAGGGGGCTCTGAAATAGTAGCGGGGGGGGGAGCGGTTAAAGCAGGTAGATAGTGGAGCGGATAGGTGGGAGAAAAGACGGACAGGTCAAGGAAGCGGGGATGAAGTTAGTAAAGGTGAATGTAGCTAGGTGGTGGTGGGGATTGGACAGTGAGGTCGGAGAAGCGGGTAGGTGGGAGAGAAGATGGACAGGTCAATGAGGCAGGGATGGGGGGGCTGGTCTTGGGATGAGGTTGGGGGTGGGGAGATTTTGAAGCTAGTAAAGTCCACATTGAGACCATTGGGTTGTAGACTTCCAAGGCGGAATATGAGGTGCTGTTCCTCCAGTTTCCGGGTGGCATCGTTGTAGCACTGGAGGAGGCCCAGGATGGACATATCGTCCAGGGAGTGGGAGGGGGAGCTGAAGTGGTTTGCGACTGGGAGGTGTTGTCGTTTGTCGCGAACCGAGCGTAGGTGCTCCACAAAGCAGTCTCCGAGCCCCCGCTTGGTCTCACCGATGCACAGGGGGCCACATCGGGAACAGCGGATCAATAGACTACATTAGCAGATGTGCAGATGAATATCTGTTTGATGTGGAAGGTGTTTTTGGGGCCTGGGATGGAGGCGAGGGAGGTGGTGTAGGGGCAGGTAATAGCACCTCCTGCGGTTGCAGGGAAAGGTGCCAGGAATGGGAGGGCTAGTGGGGAGTGTGGAGCGGATGAGGGAGTTGCGGAGAGAGCGATCCCTCTCGAAGGCAGATAAAGGTGGGGAGGGAAATATATCGTTCATAGTGGGGTCAGATTGCAGGTGACAGAAGTGGTGGAGAATGATCCGTTGAATACGGAGGTTAATGCGGTGATACGTGAGGACAAGGGGAATTCTGTCTTTGTTTTTATTGCGGGGAGGGTGTGTGAGGGCTGAGGTGCGGGAATCACAAGAGATGCGGTCAAGGGCGTTTTCGACCACTGAGGGAGGGGAAGTTGCAGTCCCTGAAATACGAGGACATCTGGGATGTTCGGGAGCGGAACGCCTCATCTTGGGAGCAGATGTGGTGGAGGCGGAGGAATTGAGAGTAGGGGATTGTATTTTTGCAGGAAGGTAGGTGAGAGGTGGTGTAGTCCAGATAGCTGTGGGAGTCAGTGGGCTTGAAATAGATATCAGTTTCCAGGTGGTCACCGGAGATGGAGACAGAGGTCCAGGAAGGAGAGAGAGGTATCAGAGATGGTCCAGGTGAATCAAAATCAAAATCTCTCCACCCCCGACCTCATCTCAAGAACAGCGACCCTCTCATCCCTGCCTCATTGAACTGTCCGTCTTCTCTCTCACCTATCCGCTCCTCCCACCTCACTGACCAATCCCCACCACTGCCTACCTACACTCACCTTTACAAGCTTCATCCCCGCCTCATTGACCTGTCCGTCTTCTCTCCCACCTATCCGCTCCACTATCTACCTGCTATCACCGCCCCCCACCTCTCTATTTATTTCAGAGCCCCCTTCTCCTCCCCCATTTCTGAAGAAGGGTCCAGACCCGAAACATCAGCTTTCCTGCTCCTCTGATGCTGCCTGGCCTGCTGTGTTCCTCCAGCTCCACACTGTGTTATCGCCAATAATTTAGGCTGCAGAGACTTGAAGATTATGGCCTATGAGTAATGCAAGGCAAATGTGAATTTTTTAAATCTTCCATTAAATATTTAGGTTATGTTATTGATTTATTGTTGTTATTAAATACACAGAACCCGGTTTTTGAAAACAGAAAAAAACACGCACACAGTAGACCGGTTTTAACTCAACAAAAGAGTTAAAAACTAGTTCATTTTTCAGGGCAATGCCCTGACTAATTAGAATTAATCTATCTGGTTTAAAATTTAAACAAAGCTTGGAAGTTAACTATAAAACATGTAGACTCATACAGAACAGAAACAGATTCTTTAGTCCGATTTGTCTACGCCGACCATGTATCCCAAACTTGACTAGTTTCATTTGCCTACATTTGGTCCATATCCCTCTTAACCTTTCCTATTCATGTACCTATCCAAATATTTTTTAAATGTTGTAATTATAACGCCTCTATCACCTCCTCTGGGATTTTATTCCATACATATACCATCCACTACATGAAAAAGTTGCCCCTCTACTCCCTCTTAAATCTTTCCTCTCTTACCTTAATTCTATGGCCTCTAGTTTTGACTCCCTTACCCTGGGGAAAAGAACTTGGCGGTTCACTTTATCTATGCTCCCCATGATTTTATAAACCTCCAGCTGGTCACCTTTCATCCTTTGATGCCCCAGGGAAAAACGTCCCAACCTATCCAGCCTCTCCTTATAACTCAAACCCTCCAGTCCTGACAACATCCTTGTAATTATTTTTTCTGTATCCTTTCTAGTTTAACAACATCCCTCCTATAGCAGGGCAAACAGAATTAAATGCAGTATTTTAAAAGTGGCCTTACCAATGTCTTTGCAGCCGCATCGTGACATCCCAACTCTACACTCAATGCTCTGACCAATGAAGGCAAGCGTGCCAAAAACCTTCTTCACAACCACATGCAGCACCACTTTCAAGGAATTATGTACCTGAACCCCTAGGTCCCTCAGTTTGACAACATTCCCCAGGGCCTACCATTAATTGTGCAAGTCCTGCCCTGGTTTGCCTTACCAAAATGCAACACCTTGTATTTATCTAAATTAAACTCTATCCACCACTTCTCAGCCCATTAGCCCATCTAATTAACAATATTAATTGGTGCATTCTCCATGGTAATCCCTTTACCAATCAGAATCCACTTGCTAGATAATCAGCAATTTCCTCTCATGGAGTAAAATGTTGGTTTTCCTTTGAATTGGTATTCTTGTAAAACTGTCCTGATGAGTGCAAGACAAAAATCTTCATCAAAATGTCTTTTTCAGTGATATTCCCATTGTCTGTCCATTCTGTTTTTCTTATGAAGAGAGATTGAGCAGTTGAGGCCGATATTCTCTGGAGCTTGGAAGAATGAGAGGAGATCTAATTGAGGTATGTAAGCTGCAAAAGGGGATTGACGAAGTGGACGTACAGGCAGTTCTGCTGTAATGTGTGTTTCATTAATGCAAATTGGCAGTAATGTAATTGATGAATAGTGGACACTGTTTGGATAATGCGAAGTTTCTGCTGTATGATATAGTGATTTTCCATAGCGATTTCCCTATAACACAATTTTTCTATAGCGCGAGGTCACACAAGAATGCAACTATCACGTTACAGGAGAACTATCCATAGAAAAGATGTTTCCTTATGCGGGACAATCTAGATGAGAGGTCATAGTTTTAGGATAAGAAGTAGCAGATTTAAAACAGAGATGAGTAGAATTACTTCTCTAAAAGGGTCATGAATCTGTGGAATTCAGTACCCCAGAGTGTAGCAGACGCTGGGACATTGATCAAATTTAAGGAGGAGATAGACATTTATAATTAGTAATGGGTTGACCAGTTATAGAGAGTGGAGATAGTAGAGAAATGCACATCAAAATATATTAAGAAATATATGTAAGGTCAAAACATTCTTAGAATACACTAATAAACAGAAATAGAATGTAACAGTATCTAACATGATATTTGTGTTTTCCCAAATGGAGTTTTGCCGACAAGATATTTCCTGTGATCCAATCTGCAAGTGTTGTTTCCTATTAGAGGTGCTGGATTGTGGAACCTTGCCATAAATTATATTTTAAACAACGATAAAAAAGTTCTGGTATTGCAGTGATCATAAAAGCCTTATTAATAGTTATTTAGCTTGGAAGGGCAAATTTAAGATTGCGTTTTTGGCTGGCAGTACAAATTGGTACTTTAGTTTTCTGCTCATATGATTTTGTGACCATGTAATTGAGGAAATGTTCGTTCATTATTTTTCTTTATTTCTAGCTCATTAGGAAAGTTGTTAGGCAACGGCATACTGACGTAGGGAGTGAAATTACAGTTCTGATTGTTATCTTATGAGCTGAATCATGAACTCCTGCTTTGAGTAGGAGTAACAATGCATATATTTCTAAGTGTGTACTGTGTGACATTTTACAGTCTAGATAAAGGATACAAATGACTCATTTTGAGTGAGCTATAGTTCAGCCTTCCTTGACTCACAATATTTTTAATAGGGTTACTTCCATTCTTCTTAACAAATATACATCTACCACAAGTAAGAAATATTCTATTAATCCCCTTCAGCACAACCTAATGATTTATCTACTAACAGGATGTGATTGCCAGGATTTTTGGGATATTATCTTTAGTGGTGATCTTTAGCAATAAATTGGTTCCCAAGTGTCATGTGGTTCCAGTGCTTAACAGAGCAATGTTTCACGTTGGCCACACAATTGATAAAGTTTCCAGTCAACAATAATGTGATACCAACGTCACAGGAAGTTAAACTACCCAATTTCAGCTCAGCCACAATGTATGTAATTTAGTATTTCACAAACAGGAATGAACCTCCTGATCCATTGCAATACAAAGTCTTCCTGCCGATTCAGATGAATTGTTTGCAAAGCTGTGGTTTTGAAATGGATGGGCAGCTTTTTGACTTATGGACTGGATCTTGGCGAATGAGGCACAGCATTTTAGTCAGGAACTTTCCTAACTCGCCAAAACACATGACCTGTTCCTTGGGTCTTTGTTCCACTTGTTTTAGAAGCTGCTAGGCCAACCAAACCCTAAGTCTTAAAGGCTCTAATGACCTCACCCACCCTATGGCCCGACATATCGTTATAAATGCCTGGTTGACCTGCCACAAAGGTATCATAATAGCCCCTGAAGAAATGACAAGAAAGAGTTCTATCGTAATTGCCCAAACAGTTGTTACATTTTCTAACCTCTGTCCTTCATTCAAAGCAGTCGAGTAGATTTTTTTTAAACTCTCACTGACAGCCTCAGCCTTTTTTTTGAAGATTAAATAGTGGGTCATTTAAAAAATACCTTCAGATAATGATAGTTGTACAGATTATAGCTGCCTGAAAATGACATTGATGCTTATTTCATCAGACACTGTTGGTAAGAAAGCTTGCATCAACCAAGGTGGGGTCTGTTTGAACTGAGAGTTGAGTTCGAATGGCCCTGTTGAGTTCTGAATACACTCCTGTGTATCACAAACTATCCCCTTTCCACTGATGGCAAAAATTAGACCTGTCAGAAATGTGGACAGAACTTCTGTGTCCAAATTTCAACTGCCATTTCTGAAGAGCTGCAGAGTTAGGAAGGCTGCACAAAAATTTGGCTCAAAGTGTTTCTCTGCTTCACAAGGTAGTGCCCAGGCAGATGGCTGATAAATTGTTCAATCAGGAATGCAGCCTCCCACCCTCCTTTGCTAGAAACACTGAGCTTAAGGAAACTGCAGTTGGTTCAGTCTCATCTCCAACACTCAGAACAGTTTGGTTGAGCTACGAAAATGATTTCGTCCTTTAATCACAATCGTTATTTTCAACTGCTGGGCTACGAGCACCATCAGTGGGTATTCATGGAAACTTAAATTCCAAACAGCACCAGAGAAACTGGTGGTGTATCTTAATGATTTATGGAGTCTGAACTATTACAAAGAGAAAAATGTTTTAGATTTGGAATTAATATGGAACATATTAACATCTCAATTGAATTTTGCAAATCTACAACAACACATTTATTTAATGCCTCCAACATGATGAAATGGTCCAAGACAATTAACATAAGCATTATAAAGCAAAGAATGACACCAAGGCTGTCACGATGACACTGGGCATGTCTGCAGAGTAGCCAGTGATCTGCAACATTGTACAGTTAGTCATCTTTTAGTTTTGATTTTTCTGAAATAAGCAACAGTAAATCTTTAAAGATAAACAAGATAACAGTACTGCTGTATTTCAAAATCTGAAACATTTTTCTTTTTGTGATAGCACTGTTGCTCCTCCAGAATGTGGTAACATAAACAACATTCAGGAATCATAGCATGTTAATAAAAAAAATTGATATAGCAACTAATCTAAGGAGACTTGGGACATAAATAAGGGTTTGAGGAGAAAATTAAGGCTGACACTCCTGTGCAGTATGTGGGAGTATTACACTGTTGGAGGTGCCATCTTTCAGATGAGAAATTAAACGAAGGCTTTATTCTACCTGCTGAGGTGGATGTACAAAACACCATGGCACTACTTCAAAGATGATCAGGGGAGTTATACATGG
>NC_063336.1:110857826-110871704 GCF_021869965.1 Rhincodon typus
GGCCTAGACCCTTCTTCAGAAATGGGTCTAGGCCCGAAACGTCAGCCTTCCTGCTCCTCGGATGCTGCTTGGCCTGCTGTGTTCATCCAGCTCTGCACCTTGTTATCTCAGATTCTCCAGCATCTGCAGTTCCTACTATCTTCCTAGCTACCATCAGTTATGAGGAAGGGTCACTCGACCTGAAGCTTTAACTCTGATTTCTCTCCACAGATGCTGCCAGCTGCTGAGCTTTTCCAGCAATTTCCGCTCTTGTTTCATTCAAAATTAAAATGCTTATTCTATCTCAGAGTTCCTTATACGTGCCTTTGAGCAATGGGTAGACTCTTTTTCTCTCAAGACCCCAACGAAAGAGGAGCAAAAAGCTGAACTTGGGAGTTCTTAACTGGAATTTAGATTACTGTCTTCTTTTTCCAATTTCTTTTTTTTCTTTGTACAATATCTAGGCTTCCTGAAGTTCATTGCAATTAATGACAAGATTTCTCCCCTCTTCGTTTTGACCTTTGTGATGAAGATTATTTCCATTGAGTTGCGTGAGTGACTGAAATATTGCAGGGGGATCTAGTGTCATAGACCAAGATTTTCATTTTGTTGGCTGATCTTGTCATTAGAATTTGCCAAGAATTTTTTTTTTTTAATAAACAAGTCTTGCCCTTTCCACATCAAGCAATGATATATCCCAGTAGGTACAAACTGCTTTTATAGGACAAATGAAAGAAAAGGAACGATCTATTTTTCTGCTGTCTGAGAAAACTGATGTCATCTGTTAGATGGGGTTTGTGTCCATTTGTGCAATTTGTTTAAAGAAATATAAAGCTGTTTTGACACTGTTCCAGAGGCACATTCTTTCCACTCAGTCACTTTCCTCATTCCTGTTTTGGAGGGTAACTCATGTTATACGTTGTGAAAATCTGGGTTTGTTGCTGACCTGTGCTGCTATGCATTTTTGCTGAAACCTATCAGCAGATGATTATACTGTCACTCTGCCCCTGTGTTTTGCAACATCTCCTTATTTCGTGTACTGTTTTAATTGTGTAAGAGAACTGTGGCCACACACTCCAGTTATAACTCAGGAGATGATCAAGAGCAGCTTGGTTCAGATCAAATTTAATTGGGTGCTAAATGTCTGCTTTTGATTGTTTCAAGTAATTCCTAGTTCAGGTTCCTATCTGTTATAGGATCACAATAGTGTGGGAGCAGACCATTCAACTCCACACAGACCCACCCCACTACCCTGACCCTATAATTCTGCTTATCCCTTGGTTAATCCATCTAACCTACACATCCCTGGACACTATGGACAATTTAGCGTGACCAATCCACCTAACCTGCATATCTTTGGACTGTGGGAGGAATTTGGAGCGCTCAGAGGAAACCCAAAGGGGAGAATATGCAAACTCCACACAGACATCCAAGGCTGGAATTGAACCTAGGTCCCTGAACCCAGGTGGCAGATGCTGTGAAGTAGCAATGCTAAAAACAGAGCCACCATGCCACCCCAGGCTTAGGGAGGCTTCCCACATGCCTAAGTACATACTGATCTGTTTTATCCCAAATGCTGCTGATTTTCTTTATTCACTAATGGGACGAGGGCATCGCTGACCAGGCAGCCCTTGCCCAGAGGGCAGTTTAAAGTCAACCACATTGCTGTGGGTCCTGAATCACATGTAGCAGTTTCCCTCCCTAAAGGATATTAATGAACCAGATGGGTTTTTCCAACAATTGACAATGGATTCATGGTCATCATTAGATTCTTAATTCCAGATATTGTATTGAATTCAATATCCACCGTCTGCCATGGTGGCATTCGAGCCTGGGTCCCCGATGTCATCTGGCTTAACAGTCGAGTGATAGTACCACTCGGCCATTGCCTCACCATTCCTCTGATTCTAAATGTTATCCTAATTTTACCCTTTTTCCGGGTGCTACAGTCTGATTGCTTTTTGGCACATGGGTCCAACCAAACCCCTGTTACCAGATTTATCTCACTTTAGTTTCTTCTTGAATCATTAAATGATGTCAAGGTGGATCCAAAATAGAAGCAAAGAGAGAGACTAACCTTGTGTATGTGACAGTGTGATAATTCATTATTAAATGGAGAACTCAAAAAGCTGACACATTTTGGTGGGAATTAGTCAAAGTTTGAGATTTATTAAGTTGGATCCCAAATTTGCAGTTGGGGGTGAAATATGTCAGGAGTGATCCAAGATTAAAGGGAGCTTTAAAATTTAAAAAGAAGCTAATTTTCTTTGTTTTGGGAAATGTAATCATCCTCGCTTCACTGTCGTGTCTGATTTCTTTTTCACAGACTTTCCTGTCTCTCTTATCTTTTGCCTAACCCATTGATTTCTTAGCATTACAATTTCTGTGATCAGAGACTGCAAAGATACTGCCAAGTGCCAGCTAGTCCTAAGTCCTATTTGTGTTCTTCGACATGGTCCCACCATGAGCCATTTCTAATGATGCACCACCTCCTTGCTGTATCATTAGACTGGTCAGTCATTCTGTTTCTTACTTTATTACAGCCTGTAGACTTGCCGTGACCCTCAACCCTCTTAATTGTCAGTGTTGCAATGTATTTTCACCATGTTGCATTCAAGTGGCATATACCACCTGCCATCTTACTGTGTACCTTAGGTCTTTCTATGTCATTACTCACCTATGAGCCACCAAAAGAAAAGTGACCGATGGGGTCAAGAGACAGAGATGTGCAGACCATTGAGCCAAATAAAATAGTCGGCGGCCGGAATCTTCCACAGTGGAGTCTAGGGTGGGAGTTGGTCTGAAAGTACACGTTGCTTTGATTGGGGTTGGGTCAGGTTTTCCTCTGCAGTCACATGGCTTTCAGCTCATCGTGTGCATGTACAATTTTTTTGGCACAGGTTGGACGGTGAATCTTATGGAGCAGAGTTGGCCAAGAGGGTCAGTGGAGCCTGTGTTGGTCTCCCTACCACCACTGCTCACTCCCACCTCCTCAGAGCATTGCTTGATGTTCTGCTCCAGGTCATCTTGGATGGCAGGAAGTCCTCCTCTCCTGGAATAGCATCAACTTGGACCTATGTACCAAGGCCAGTCAGTGCCTATGGGCCCCACAGTGAAACTGGAGTCCAGTGCAAAAGTAGATGAATGATTTCCTGTGTTCCACAAGGATATGCCATAGTGTCAACTCATTACAATCTGGCAACATGTGGTGGGCCATTGTAGACACTCTCAGAATTATGTGAAAGCCTCCAAACCATATGAGATATGTGCCCTGAATGGCTGATAGTTACCTCATGCTACCAGTGCTTGACCAGTTCCAAGACATTGTGTTTCTTACCCAGTTACTCAGGAGGACTCGGGGCTTGTAATGGTTATGCACGCTCCTGAAGCATTTATGCACCCATCGCGATGAGACACTCCTCACAACCCCACCGCCTCCATCCATTTTGCATAAAAGCATTCTTTCACCAGGCAAACATCCATTGCACATCTACACAATGGGTTGCAGCAGTATTGCCATTTTATCAGGAAGAAAGTGAAAGGGAAACCGTGATAATAATTCAGGCCAGAGAAACTTTTTATTAGAAAGGCTAGAAATTTTACAGGTTATAAACAAATACAGAGATAAGTAGCAAGAGGGATGGGGGGAGAAACATAATGGAGGATCCATGATAGGGTGAACATTTTAGACAAAAAATTATGAAATGTCATCTCCAACGTGAGAAGTACTGGGATAACAAGGTGTAGAGCTGGATGAACACAGCAGGCCACGCAGCATCAGAGGAGCAGGAAAGCTGACGTTTCGGGTCAAGACCCTTCTTCAGAAATGGGGGAGGGGAAGGAGATTCCGAAATAAATAGGGAGAGAGGGGGAGGTGGATAGAAGATGGATAAAGGAGAAGATAGGTGGAGAGGAGACAGACAGGTCAAAGAGGTCAGTTGGAGCCAGTAAAGGTGGATGTAGGTGGGGAGGTGGGGAATGCAGGTGTAGATCCCCAGCACTTTTCCCTGCAACCGCAGGAAGTGCTACACCTGCCCCTACACTTCCCCCCTCACCCCCATCCCAGGCCCTAAGAAGACCTTCCACATCAAACAGATGTTCACCTGCACATCTGCTAATGTGGTATACTGTATCTGCTGTTCCCGTTGTGGCCTCCTCTACATCGGGGAAACCAAGTGGAGGCTTGGGGACCACTTTGCGGAACACCTACGCTCAAACATCTACACCTCCCAGTCGCAAACCATTTCAACTCACCCTCCCACTCCTTGGACAACATGTCCATCCTGGGCCTCCTGCATTGCCACAATGATGCCACCCGAAAGCTGCAGGAACAGCATCTCATATTTCGCTTGGGAACCCTGCAGCCCAATGGTATCAATGTGGACTTCACAAGCTTCAAAATCTCCCCTGCCCCGACCGCATCCCAAAACCAGCCCAGCTCGTCCCCGTCTCCCTAACCATTGCTCCTACCCACTAACCTCATCCCGCCTCCTTGACCTGTCCGTCCTCCCTGGACCGACATATCCCCTCCCTAACTCCCCACCTACACTCACCTTTACTGGCTCCAACCCTGCCTCTTTGACCTGTCTGTCTCCTTTCCACCTATCTTCTCCTTTATCCATCTTCTATCCGCCTCCCCCTCTCTCCCTATTTATTTCAGAATCTCCTTCCCCTCCCCCATTTCTGAAGAAGGGTCTCGACCCGAAACGGCAGCTTTCCTGCTCCTCTGATGCTGCTTGGCCTGCTGTGTTCATCCAGCTCTACACCTTGTTATCTCAGATTCTACAGCATCAGCAGTTCCTACTATCTCTGAGAAGTACTGGGTTTTGTTTTATAAGGAAAAGGAGAGTGCTCTGCACTGATTGAACTCCTTCCAGATTTTCTTTCTTTAAAAATAAAGTTCAGAGGGTATACAGTAACAAGAATGATAATTGCAGCCTGAGGAGATTTGAAAAGTAATGGTTTTTGGTCTGGCAGAACGCAACCCAGCTGTGCATTTCACAGTCGAAGATAAATAAAACACAATGTGTTTGTTTATTAGTTGGGGAACAAATCCTCAGCTATTCAAATCACTGGAATCCTTTGGGTATTTAGACTTCTAGTTTGAGGCCTGCCATAGATCTGAATAATTGCTTTTCAGCTTAGAGGAAGAAAGCTGCTGAAATCTTCCGTTGAACAAGAATTAAAAGGAGCGTTTTATCAATAGCTTTTTTAAGTGAATTTTTTACATTAGCCCAAGGGTTCTAAAACAAGAAAATTGTTTTGTAGATAGATCTTGCCAATCACTGGGGAGAATTCAATTTCAGTTGGCTTTGATTAAATTTAGAATGGCTATCATAAATAAAATGTTAATCTAAAAATATATCAGTCTCTTCCAACAAATTCGTGTGAACCATCTGCATGTTTAGTTTCAACATTTCACAAAATTCTGTCAGTGAAAAATTATGATTCAGTTTGATGCTTTTATTATAATTTAGATGGTTAAATTGCCAGTGGCAGCTTAGTCTCATGGTAAACATTTTTAGTGCATTATAGAATGACCATTCGAAAATTTGGAACATTTCTGGTGTGACTTCAGATATCAAGGGAATCAAAATATGGAGCAAATTTTCCTATTATTATCCTTGCTCATTTCAGTATGATTGGGAGCAGCAAGAGAAAAATTGATTGGGGAGAATCACACACACTGATAATATTCCCCATCCAGTTCTCGAAATAGAACTTAAAGGGGCTTTGTCATTTCCAACAACTCCCTCGCCCAATTTGCCTCTATGTGCTATGTCCAAGAAATCCAAAAATTCAAGGGTAGCAATTTAAAAATTCTGCCGCAAGTATAAAGATTCACTTATTCCAACTAATCTCAAAACCAATCTTTTTGGAAACACACAGAACAAGCTTTGGTTTAGACACAAAGAGGAAGTGAATGATATAATGTGTGCTTTCACCTCTGTGACGTTTGTACTGATGGAGACCAAATTGCAAATTCCTCTCCTTCTTTTATGCTTGTATGCAATCCCAAGGGTTAACATGCCTGGCACACACCTACACAACATGTAAATTGTCTAAAACTGCAAATATGGATGGTTTCAAGTGGATTCTACTTGAGCGTGTTTTGTGAGCACAGCACCAATTTATGACTGTGGAGGGCCAACACAATCTACCCCTGACAACACCTGCAATGCACTACGAACTAATAGAACCATTATGAAAAAGATTGGAATGTTATCTCAATGGTTTTTAATCACCCTGTAGTGGAAATTTTCTTTCCCAGAAAACAAATGTCAGTGGATTTAGAGCATAATAGATTTAGGATCTACAAGACCCTTTGCTTTATCTTTAAAATTATAAAAACAGTCTGTTGTAGGTTTAAATATACATCAATGCAGCCTTCATCCAATGAATTGAATATTGCTATAGGTGAATGGTTGAAATTTAAATGATGTGTTTTCTTCATTAACAAATTGTTTAAAAATCATAATAAGTCAAAATGCAGGGGCCTATCCACAAATTTGTGTTAAGTTGAGTTTAAAGGTGGCAAGAAAACCCTATGTAACTTGATTTGCCTACAAATATATTCTATTTCAAAAGAAGTGAAAACACAGTGATAAAATGAATATGTGGAAATGTCTTTATTTTTCAATTTGTTCACATTTTACAATCGCCTGACTCTGTAAAGTAACAGCATCAGAATTAGTGCTGGAAAATCTCTGTTATCTTTTTTTGCCTAGCATACTGCTTTCAGACAATCGTGTCGTTGACCACCATGTCATCAATGCAGTCAAACCATGTTTCATATTGCAGTGCAAAGACCTAAAGTATCTCTTTTGCCTTTGTGGTTTCAGCTAGGGAGACAAGAGGGTGAACAGACAGATCTTCATCAGGATCTTCAGAGGATTATCAGAGCATTAATATGTTTTCTGTTGAGACATCTTACTGGAGATCAACCAGGAGATTTTGTTTGGCCTATATTGTGCAGGGCCGAGGCTGATGACCTTATAGAAGTTTATAAAATTATGAGGGACATGGATAGGGTAAACAGACAGGGCCTCTTCCCTGGGGCGGAGGAGTCCAAAACTGGACCGCCTAGGTTTAAGGTGAGAGGGAAAAGATTTAAAAGGGACCTAAGCAGCAACTTTTCATGCAGAATGTGGTGCATGTATAGAATGAGCTGCCAGAGGAAGTGGTGGAGGCTGGTACAATTACAACATTTAAAAGGTATCTGGATGGGTATATGAATAGGAAAGGTTTAGAGGGATATGGGCCAAATACTGGCAAATGGGACTAGATTAATTTAGGATTAATCTGGTCGGCAGGGATGAGTTGGACCGAAGGGTCTGTTTCTGTGCTCTTTATCTCTATGACTCTAGGTAATGTCTTGACATTTGCAACGTAACATGGCTTCTCGAAAGTTCTTATCACAAGAATGTTTTTCTTACAGAGAGTGTTTCGTGTGTGAGAATGAACTTCCAGAGACAGTGGTTACAACATTTAAAAGGCATTTAGTTAAGTACATGAATAAGAAATGTTTGGAGGGGGATATGAGCCTATAATCCTTTGTGCACACTACTTTCCTCTACCTCGAGCTGTATAGGGTCTAGAATCCCATCCAGGAACCTCTGGCCTCAGAGTATAACCTAGGAAATTCAGTAAACTGTTCTGTTTATGCTTACATGTTGATTTGTTCCATTTAAATTTGTGGGTGTGAAAGAGGCTGTCTTTGAACCCTGAGATAGCAAGAACTGCAGATGCTGAAGTCTGAGATAACACAATGTGGAGCTGGAGGAACACAGCAGGCCAGGCAGCATCAGAAAAGTAGGAAAGTCGGCGTTTCGGGTCGGGACCCTTCTTCAGAAATCATCCTTACACCCTGTAGCCTTCATTCTTTAACAGAGCATCAAGGTGTGGGTTAAGGGTTGCAGACTTTTAATCGCTCTCCTTTCTCCACAGGATGCAATCTGACCTCCTGAGTAATTGCAACATTTTTTGCTTTTTATCTTCTGAAGTCCAGTAGCTTTTGGAATCATGTGGAATTATTTCAGTCTTGTCGCCTTTTCTCATCTTTTTCTTTTCGAACCTAAAAGTAATTTGCTCACCTTCCACAATGATGAGAAATAGGTTTATTGCCTATTGTTCATGTCCAACGATCGCAGCTTATCTTTTAATGATAAAAGATCGTTTGATAGTTAGTTTGGCAGAAATACAGAGTTACACATTTTAAAGGTGGTCCTGTAGATTTCATGATGGCATTTCAGTGCCCAGCTCTGGAACTCTAGAACTTCAGGAATACCCAAAAATAGTCAATGCCACATTAACACCTACTGCCTTAGGCATAATCCGCTACAAACCCAGGAGCACCCAGCGCCCAAAAATATCAAAGAAATACCCAGAAACACAAATAACCCCAGAAACTCCCAGTGTGCCAGGTACAACTGGCACTCCAGGGACTTTTAATGCCCAGGTTTGCCTAGCGACACACACAGTACTCCAGAAACACCGAGTAGTACCCAGCACCTGCATTCACAGTCAGCACCTCAGGGACACTTAGTGCTCCAGAAAACAATCATGAGACTAGTTCAAAGACAAAAAAAGCTGACACGTTTATGAGACAGGGAATAATATCCATATTCTAGTGCCAAAGCAGCACCGACATAAGAGTGTGAGGAGTTGAAAAAATACAAATATTTTATGATCTGCTGTGAAATCTAAATATCCTAAGTCAGAGATTTTTATCTGGACAATGTAAACAAGATGAATTCTATAGTGTAAATACAACTTCCATGTAAATCTTTAAAATTATAATAGGAAAATTCACAACCTGTCAAATCATCCAAAAGTACATCTTGGCTGCATTGTGAATAAAGCTACTTTTATTGCAAGGAAGTATTTTCATCTGTCTTTTAGCTGGTGGTTAAAGACAATTTCTAACCAAATTCTCAAAAATGTTTTCTCAATGTTTAAGCCCAATTTATTCAGCCATTCATCTATGTTCTCTTTAAGCTCTGCACAGATCAAATGGTGTGCTGATTTTCAACTTCCAATTTCAGAAGTTGGTGCCTTGGAGGGCTGTGCATTGGCAAGAAAAATTAGAGAGAACATTCATCATCATAGAATCCCTACAGTGTGGAAACAGGCCCTTTGGGCCAACAAATCCACACCAAACCTCAGAGCATCCCATCCACACCCATCCCCTAATCTACACTTCCCTGAACACTATGGGTCAATTTAGCATGGCCAATCCACCTAGCCTGCACATCTTTGGACTGTGGGAGGAAACTGGAGCTCCTGGAGGAAACCCACGCAAACACTGGGAGAATGTGCAAACTCTGCACAGACGGTTGCCTGAGGTTGGAATTAAACCTGGGTCCCTGCCACAGTGAGCAGCAGTGCTAATCACTGAGCCAATTCTCTCTCATTATAAGTCAAATCTTTCACCATAGGCATCAATCTAGTGAATCTTCATTGTGGAGCTGCTTCCAATCAAGTATTTCCATTATAGTTTGGGAGCTTCTGTGGTGCAGTGTTAATGTCCCTACCTCTGGGCAAGGTGACCCAGGTTCAAATCCCACCTCCTCCCAAGGGGTGTAATAACCACTGTGCCACTATGCTACTTACTGTTAGGGCTAAAGGTATGTGGAGGGAACAGGAACAGGGTACTGAGTTGGATGATCAGCCATAATCATACTGAATGGAGGAGTGGCCTGAATGGCTTACTCCTGCTCCTATTTTCTGTGATACAAGAAGCACTGATATTGGTAGACAAATTGGTGATTTTGAGATACTTGGTTTTGCAGATCAGCTCAGCAACCTTTGTCCTGTTCCATTTCTTTGCTTGCTTTCTATTTTCTAGCAAAGGAGACTTATTTTCATTTTACCTTAAATTCAGGGGTGACTCAAGGTTTTCACAGCTGTGGCCGTCACTGAACACGCCTTCACCCACTGGAACACATAAACTAGAGTTGGAATCGGTATTTAATTGTTTGTATATTCATGAAAGAGGAAAATCCAAATACGTTTCTCGCCCACACTGCTCTCTCCTATCATGTTTACAGGCTGGAATATAGTTCAATTTGTAGTCCTTTTTGTCTTTTTGAAGTCCTTCTCTTTGAAACTTTCTTGACACTCATCAGTTGTGACATTTCTGGGTTTCCTTCAATACTGAGAATAACCCACACAGGCTTTCCAGACCTACATTGCACAGAAGTTATATTCTCAGTCACTTTAGCTTTAACCCCTCTTCAAAAAATGTTGTATTTAAAAGTTTAACATATCCAGTGGTGATCCATAATCTTAACAGTCCACATTTCTACATTGCATGTTTAAGAACATTAAAATCGGTAAGTTGCAGTCCATATACTGAGTAAGTATACCTGAATGCACCTAAAACGGTGCAGTCACCAATCAAGGGAGATATTAAAATAATGCAAGTGTGAACTCTGGATAACATTATGTTGTGTCCTATTGTGAATGAATGCTGTTAACTGTTCCCTCACTAGATATGAACTCAACATGTACCTCATGACCCATGATAAAACAGAAAGTGCTAGAGAAACTCAGCAGATCTGACAGCATCTGTGGAGTGTCATAAAGTCATACAGCACGGAAACAGACCATTTGACCCAACTAGTCCATGCTGACAATAATCCCAAAAAAACTAGTCCCACCTGCCTGCGCTTGCCCATATCCCTCCAACCCTTTCTTATTCATGTACTTATCAAAATGTCTTTTAAACATTGTAACTGTACCCACAACTACCATTTCTTCTGGAAATTCATTCCACACACGAGTCTTTCTCTGTGTAAAATAATTGTCTCTCTTGTCCTTTCTAAATCTTTCCCCTCTCACTTAAAAATATGCCCCTTAGTCTTGAACTCCCCCACCCTAGGGAAAAGACCCTTGTCATTCACCTTATCTATGCTCCTTATGATCTTATAAACCTCAATAAGGTCACCCCTCCACCTCCTACGCTTTAGTGAAAGAAGTTTCAGTCTATCCAGCCTCACCCTATAACTTTAACCTTCCTTTCCTGGCAACATCCTGGTAAATCTTTTCTGAACCTTCTCCAGTTTAATAAATCCTACCTATGACAGGGTGGCCAGAACTGGACACAGTGCTCCTAATGGATTGAGTCTGGTATGATTTTTCTGCCAACTCTTCAGAATATATAATACAGAAACATTTTATTACTTGCGCACACTACAAACAGCAGAGACAGCAGCTCTGATGCTCCTCTCCCCTTCCTCCCACACTAACCTCCAGTCTCACTTTCAGAATTCTCCTACTCCTCCCACCCCACCACCCCACCAGCCCACCACCCCACCAGCCCACCACCCCTGTCCTGACCAAACTCTTACTCCAATTCAGTAGTACGGGTTGCAACAGTGGAGATAGCACCTAGTGCAGGATGGTGCCCTGCAGGCTGCATGTGGGAGCACATAGGGTTGTGGCTTAAGCTATCGGTCATCAAAGAAAGTCTGTCACACTGGCAGCAAAATCAGTTACTGTACATATAGGTAAATGTAAGGAGTGTCATAAATTGGGCAATTACTGGCATAGATTTCCAAGTGGAAATCTGATGCTGTTGGCTATAACAGAGACCTAGCTCACTTGCAGGGCAAGACTCACTGGTAAATCTTCCAGGGTACAGGGTGTTCAGAAAACATAGAAAAGGGAGGGTGACAGATTTGTTTAAGGAGAAACTTTGCAGTGCTGGAAAAAGTGGACTCTTAAAGGGTTCAAGGACAGTATCCATTTAACTACATCTAACAAAAAGGATACACTGCTAGGTGTAGTTTATATCTACCAACTAATGAAGGAACAAATATGCATGGAAATTGTAGAGACATGCCAACATTACAGAGTAGTTATAATCAGGGACTTCAGTTATCCAAATTTAGACTGGGATATGGTCATGCTAAGAGGCAGCAAGGGCAAGTATTCCCAACACTAGAATGTGTCCAATCCAACAAGGAATGCTGCATTGTTGGATCTGGTGCTTGGAACTGAGGTGGGCCAAGTCGATCCAATGTCAGTGACAAACATCAAGGAGACAGTGATCATTTTATCACAAGGTTACAGATGATTGTGAAGAATGATATTAGTCAATCAGAGTAAGAAAAATTAATTGGCAGAGACCCAACTTTAGTGGAGCAAGAGTTGAACTGGACAGGTTGGAATAGAATGAGTGGTTGACGGGAAAAACTGGGAGATGTTCCCCAGGCCATAGTGAAAAAGGAAAAAGCTCAGTCACTAGAAGGGTTCAAAATTGCTAAGGAAGAAGTGTTGGATAGATAGTTGGTACTTGGAGTTGACAAGGTACCAGAACTAGATGAGATGCATTCAAAGATATTGAAGGATATAAGAGTGAAAATTGCATAATCTTTCAGCCTTCCTTAGATTTGGGAGAGGTAACAGAAGATAAGAGATTTGCAAACACTAGGATCTTATTCAAGAATGGTTGTAAGGATAAGCCCAACATGACTCAGTAGTTGAGAAGCTTCCAAAACTATTATTCTCGATAGAATTAGTGGTCACATGGAAAAAAGGTGGTTTGATTGGGAAAAGTTAGCATAGATTTCTGAAGGGAAAACATGCTTGACTAACTTACTGGTGTTTTTGAAAAGGTAACAGAAAGGCTCGATGAGGGTAATACTGTCATTGTGGTGTACTGGACTTTCAGAAGGCATATCAGACAGTGCCAGACACCAGACTTTTGAGGAAAATATAGGTCATAGGAACAAAAAGGTCAGTTGCAATATGGATATAAAATTGGCCAAGTAGTAGGAAACAGAAAGTAATAGTCAATGGCCTAATTTTCAAACTGGCAGAAGGTCTGCAGTGGAATTCCCTGCAATCAATATTGTGTCCCTGGCTTTTTTTTTGATATATATTAGTGATCTAAATCTTGGTGTTAAGTGAATAATTTTAAAGTTTGCAAATAACACAAAACTTGAAAGAGTTGTAAACTGTGAGGAGGTCAGTGTAGAACTCAAAAATGACAGAGAATTCAGTAAAGTGAGCAGATAGATGTCAAGTGGCATTGTATATTGACCTGGATGCCCCACCATAGGAAGGATGTGACTGTCTCGAAGAGAATGCAGAAGCAATTTTATGAGTGGTTCCAGGAATCGGGAACTTCAGCTATGAGAACAGACTGAAGGAGTTGTCACTGATTCTCTTCGGAGAGAAAGTGGCTAAGAGCTCTTGTGAAGGTTTGTAAAATCAACACGCTGTGGAGACCTGCCACCTATTCCGAACTTAGTGCGTGCCTTCGATCCCTGGTCTTGGGCCCTAACTGCAGGAATGCCAGCTGTATCTGGTACAGTCAGTGTTCATCGAATGCCCAGGAATACCCCAAGTGCCCAGGATCACCCAGCACCCAGGAATGGCTAATGCCCCAGGAGCAAACAGTGCCTAGGTACACTTATTGCCAAAGGGAGTGTTGCAGGGACATGCAGCACCGCGGGTAATCCCATTGACAAAGAGCATTCCTGGGACTCCCTGCAGCCACATTGACCTGGAAACCCAGAACCTCTGTGACCTCCTCGTGACCCCTTGGAGCTGGGCAATTCTCCGGAGCACGCGGCTGAAGGGAGCGTATGACGTCAGGGCGCAAGGGGGCTGTGACGCCAGTACGCAGGTGCGTCGCCGTGGTGACGTTTCCGGTGCACTCCTTCCGGTCCTGTGTGCTAGGCCTCTCGTTCTTACAGACCGGTCGCGATGGCGATGCAAGCGGCGAAAAGGGCGAACGTGAGTGCGCTTCTCTTTAGTCGTTTACCGCCCCCCCTTCCCCCCGACCGACCGCTGGCTCCATTCGATCTTCCGTCCCCGATACGTTCAGCCCCGAAGCTGGGCTACACACTCATCCCCAGTGAGGCGTCCCTCACGGGCCGTACATCCTAC
>NC_063336.1:110871804-110882316 GCF_021869965.1 Rhincodon typus
CTGATTTACAGCATCCGCAGTTCTTTCGGTTTTTCTATGGGGAGAAAGCTGAGTTAATGTTTTAGACCAAGTGACCCTTCTTCACTAGCTAGAGAAAAGTGGTGCATAAGAGGCTCCTTCAGAACTCATCATCGAGTTCAATAATTTTAAGGCCTGAATGCCCTCTTCTATGTCTTTTCCTTGCCCAACCCCCCCACCCCAGGCTGTCACTTGACATGGGCTGCTTTCAGCACAGCAAACCCGTTTTCACCAACAGTGGTCCCTATTATCAGCTTTTCTTTTTCCCTTGGCTTACCACTATCCATTCCTTTGCCTGCCTAACTGTCATTCTCCCTCCCTCTGTGCTCTGCTCCACCTGTTTCCTAGTCCTGCGCTTCTCTCCACCTTCAGTATATATGCCACCTTTTACCTACCTACCATCAGTTCTGCAGAAATGTCACTGGAATCAAAGCATTAACTCAATTTTCTCCCTACAGATGCTGCTGGACCTGCTGAGTTCCTCCAACAATTTCTAATTTCATTTGATTTCCAGCATCCCCAGTTCTTTTTTTTTAAATACCCTGTACTTTCTCTCATCCTTGGAACTATTCTGGTATTTCTCTTCTCAGTTGTGGTTGAGCAATATTTTTAAAATACTTGTCCTGTTTTCTTCTGTATTTTATCCGTTTGCGATTAAAGCCTTGTTAACTACTTTCTCAATCTGCCCTTCCAGCTTCAATAATGTGTGAATGTTTGCCCTTGGATCTCTGTTCCTCTTGAGAATCTGCAGCCCTCTTTATATTGTGCCTGTTCTACCAATGGTCACACTTCAGTGCATTAATGATCACTTGTTTTCTGATTTCAGATTCGTTTGCCTCCAGAAGTAAATCGTATCTTGTATATAAGAAATTTGCCGTACAAAATAACAGCAGAAGAAATGTACGATATATTTGGGAAATATGGACCAATCCGACAAATCAGAGTGTAAGTACCGTACTGTAGTGTTTCAGGTTAGTTTTACTCTAGGCTGAGACCGATTTTTAATCAGCAAGCATTTGAGGAAAGGGCAGGAAAATGCTGAGGATTATAGATCAACCACAATCTCAGATTGATAGAGTGGGCTCGATGGGCCAAATGGTCTACTTTTGCTCATGTCTTACAATGTTATACCTCCTAATGATCTGTATAATGAGTGGCAAATATGTGATTAGGTGAGCGAGGGATGACAGAAGTGGACGTAACCATTCAGTGTCCTGAATTGCATACTCTGTTTGCCCTGGAGATTCTTCAGCATGGTGATGTTTACGAGTCATAGGTTTGGCTACTGAGCAGCAGAGAAAATGGTCCCAAACTGAGGTTCAGTTAAACAAATCTTTAAGTGCCTTTATACCGAAAGATGGATTTAAAGCTGGCAATGCCAGGTGTGGCTCAGTTAATAGCACCTTTTGTTTCTGAGTTAGAAGTACGTGGGTTAAAGTATCAGTCCAGACTTGCACATAAAATTTAGACTAAGACTTCAGTGCCACCAAGGAAGAAAAGCATTGTTGGAGGTAAAGCCTTTCTAATCGCTTGATACGTTAAGCAGAAACTGGGAAGCTCCCTTGAGAGATAGCAAAAGATCTCGGAGGATGTCAAAGGAGTGTGCAGGAATTTTCCTGGTGACCTGGCCAGTATCGTCTATCAATGCTACTAAATTATTTGACCACCATCGCTGTTTGTACAGTTTTAATGTGCACAAATTAAATGTTGCTTTTCCTACATTGTACAGTCAGTACACTTTAAAGGTGCACCATTAGCTGTGAAATGCTCTGTAATATCCTGAACTCGTGAAAGCTATATAAATGCGGAGCTTTGTTTTCAAAGTTAATATTACAGGTCTTGCTGTACAAATGTGGGGTGTGGATTTAAGGTGAACAGTCCTCTCCCAAAGTGTTAGAATATTTGTGTATCAGCTTACATCTTCTGTACGGTGTTTTCCTGGCAAGGTCTGCATTTGCTGCTTATCTGTAATGTCCCTTGAGAAAGAAGTCATAAGCTGCCCTCTTGAATAACTGCAGTTCCACCTGGTGTAGGTGGAACTACAGTTTCATTAGGAAGAGATTTCTAGGAGGTTGACATTGCAAGGATGGTAACATAGTTCCAAGTCAGGGTGGTGTGGTCTTGTGCTGTGCAGTTAAGTGTTCCCTTGAATCTGTCCTTGCCCTTTCGGGTTGTAGAGGTTGAGATGTCATGCATCTGATTTTTATATTAACATTTTAAAGGCTGAATAATCTTGCTGTTTTCAGGTTAATTGGATGTTTATTTGTCCCGTTTTTGCCATACAATATTTTCTGTGACACTCCTGGAATAAGTACAATTGGTAACTGTGCTTGAACAGCAAATTGACTGTTATATTTGAGGTCTGAAAAGATATATTGTGAATATTTGAATGCATTTGAAAACAAGAAAAACGGTAAACTAGGGTAACTTGTATTTATGAGATAGTAGGAACTGCCGATGCTGGAGAATCAGAGATAACAAAGTGTAGAGCTGGATGAAGACAGCAGGTCAAGCAGCATCAGAGAAGCAGAAGGGTTTCTGAAGAAGGGTTTCGACGGAAACGTCAGCTTTCCTACTCCTCTGATGCTGCTTGGCCTGCTGTGTTCATCCAGCTCTACACCTTGTTAACTTGTGTTTATGTCCTCTTCATGTTGAAGTATGTTTTAAAGGCAGAAGTGCATACGAAACTGAAATTGGAAAAGGGATGAATCGGACATCATTGAAGAGATTTTGAGAACAGGGAGTTTGAGGTAGTAAAACAGAATAATTTTGGGGAAGAATTCATGGGGCTTAAACTTAATTATTGAAGGTGGTAACGTGGAGGGAATAGAAAGCGGTTACGAATCCAGAAATGGAATCAGTTGGCAAGAAGGCCATAGAATATGACTTGGATAAGTTGACGGCAATAATCAAAGGATTTGAAGGCCTGTCGTTTGACAGCCAGTTGAGGTTGGCAAGGATTAATATGGTTCCACTGAAGTAGAGATATTGGTTGAAACATAACTTGCAAATTGTTTTCTTATTTCTTACTAGAGTTAAGGGCCTTTTTTTAACCAGTAAGGGTATCAAGAGTTATGGGGAAAAGGCAGGAAAATTGAGTTGAGGATTATCAGGTCTGCCATGATCTCACTAAATGGTAAAGTAGAAGTGACAGGCTGAATGGCTGACTTCAACTCCTGTGTTTTTATGTTTCTGAAGTCCTTGTTAGTTTGGTCCTGGATGTGCAGCTATTTTAAAGCCAAACAACCTTCGTAAAATTTAATTGTACAGGAGATGCGCTGTTGCTAAAGCTCAATAATGATAAAAGCTGCTAAAGATGAAAACCAAATTTATTCTTTAAAACCAAAGTTTTATGTGAATGAAGACACTAAGCTGCTCATTGTGAAGCAAAACTGTCATTTAATTTACGAAATGAAAGCTTTTGAGAAGTTTCAAAGAGCTTTACAGTCAATTTGTACTGTTGAAGCACAGTTACAATAATAATGTAAGACATGATAGCCAATTTGCACACAGCCATGTTCAACAAATGTGGTGCCTAATCTGTTTGTCATGTTTCTTCAGGGGTAAATATTGGCCAGAAAGCAGAGAGGGGCTCTCTGCTACTACTAACAATAGTGGAACTTTGCCTGTAATTGAATAGGGCAGAAATATTCTTTATTCTGCTGGTTAGTGCCAGCTTTAACATGATTAAGTCATGAAGAAATACAGCTTTGTTAAGGATGAGATATGGATTGCCTCATTAATTGAATAATAGAATGCATTTCTCAAACCATCTTCAGAATTTATTGAAGTCTGTTAATGTGAGCCAAGTACAGTCAAATTTTTAATTTGTGCTGAGCTGAGACTCATGGTTCATAGTGCCTTTTTGATGGGTTAAGTATCTAGTTGCCCTAGATTGACCAGAGCTGTTTTAAATCAGATCAATCATTTGACATTTGTCTTGGACCTGGGGTGCCTGAGAATAAGTTTAGTTATTTATATTCCATTTTAGGCTTGAATCACCATGTAATTAGAAATTAAAGGCATTGTGAGTTGAAATTTTAAAATTTTGGATTTAATCTTAAATTTTTAAAGGCAACATGATTTTTTTAAAAGACTTGGAAGTTTCTGAAATGGATACTTGTGGTTTTTGTGAGATTTCAATCCTTTTAGTATGATGTGTTCATAATTCATCTCTGGCAAGCTGAACTTGGCCTTGTTGCTTAGGCTGGAATACTGTTCTGCATAGATGAGTGCTGGCCATTTGCCCTGCCTTGTTGCTAGATTAAAACAGATTCCATTGCTTCCATCTTATCCTCATTGCGCTGACCATCGTTTTATTCAAACAGTTCTACAATATTTTATTAAATACAGTACATTCTTTTTGTTAATGTGTAACACCTCTGTCAAATGTTTACTTATCATATTAGCACTGATTTTCCCACCCAGGAGGAAGTCTTTAATTATTTATCCTGCCAAATTTCTTCAATGTTAAACACCTGTACTAATGCTTTCGGTGTCCCAGCTCCAGTAGAAACATCCACTCTCTTTCACAGCTTCTTGTCTCCGGTGTCATGCTGACAAATCTCCACACTGCTTTGTTGTGTTCGTTCTTTCTTTATTGAGACTTGCAAAATTGCATGCAATTTTTGGCTAAGCCATTGCTTTACACCAGAATGGTTATTTGTGATTTTTGTGCAAGGGAAGTCAAAAATGAGATTTGTCAGATTTAACCTTTTCCTCCCAGTTTGGGAATGGAATGGTTTTTGCTTCCCCGCCCCTGCTACCGATGCATGGGTTTATATCAACCAAGTACTGAACACCACATCTAAATGCAAACTAAAGTTGCCTGTACCATAAACCAACTTCTGAAGAATGTCCTTTTCTTGACCAGGACAAAAATATCTTCACGGTAAAACTAAGTGGAGTGGACATATCAGTATATTTCTACTGGGAACTGGCTTAACAATTCTGAAGTTCATTTCAGCCAGGATTCTGATGTCTGATAAATAAGGCTACATTCCATTCATAGAATCCCTACAGTGTGAAAGCAGGCCATTGGCCCATGTCCGCACTGACCGTCCAAAGAGCATCCCAACCTAACTCCCTCCCCTACCCTATCCCCATAACCCTGCATTTTCTGTGACTAATCCACCTAACCTACACATCCGTTGACACTCTGGGCAATTTAGCATTGCCAGTCCACCTAAGTTGCACATCTTTGGACTGTTCCTTATTCTGTACCATCAACACTATATTGCCCCACTGCACATCCCTGGACAGTGGGAGGAAACCAGAGCACCCAGAAGAAATCCATGCAGGCACAGGGAGAATGTGCACATAGACAGTCACCCAAAGGTGCAGACAAGCCCAGGTGGCTGGTGCTGGGAGGCAGCAGTGCTAACCACTGAGCCACCATGCCACCCATTAATCTGGTTCACATTACAAACTAGCATTGAGAAGTTGACTGTGTTGCTGACACATTGCTTGCTCATAAGCTTGTTCACTAAATGGTAGATTTTTCCTTTTACATTTGAAAAATAAGTACTTGAGAGAAATTTACAAACAATGTTGCACATTGTTTAATTGCTCCAAATGTGGAATGAAAATGTTGTATATAGAGATATAAGAATTAGAGTAGCTAATGACCTTTTTAATACATTCTACTATCTGACTAATGTGTATCTTAATGCGATCTACCTGCCCTGGTTCACTAACCATGAAAACTCTTGCCTAACAAACATCTCTAACATCAAATTTTCAATTTCATGCAGTCACAATGCTTTTCTGGGGGAGAATGTTCCAGATTGTACTCCTTTGTGGGGAAAAAAATGTCAGATTTTGCAAATTACTGGAATAAGTGAAACTTATAAAAATCTGTAGTGTTAACCACCACAAATTTGCAGAACCTTAATTCTGTAAACTTTGTATTACAGAGGAAATACACCTGAGACGAGAGGAACTGCATATGTAGTGTATGAAGATATTTTTGATGCCAAGAATGCTTGTGACCACTTATCTGGGTTCAATGTGTGCAATAGATACCTTGTAGTTTTGTACTACAATGCAAACAGGGTAAGCTTTGTTACTTTCCTCTTCATTATTGAAGTTTTACGATGAATCTTGATTTATATAAGTAATGCTGGAAATGTACATTGAAAAAATATACATGTCTTTTGATGCTTAAAAATCCAAGGCTCTTCACAAAACAGTGAAAAATAAGCACACCAAATCAGAATAGGTATGGGTTATAAGCTGTTATAAGCTGGTGAGACAGGTTTTGACAATGTTCCAAAGAGTCTGATATGGCATAGTGCTCTGCAGTGGATGATAAAAGTGGGTAGGGGGAAGGAGGCATAGAGATTGCTGGAATTCAAAATAAACTGCATGCATGGGAATATACAAAGTTAGAGAAATGTAGAGCTGCTCTGGAGCAAAGATTTTAGGGCTTTAACCTTTTAATTCTTGGGAGAAATCTTACTGGCATTTGTTGTCCATCTCTAACTGCCCTGAAACTGGTTTACTTGACTATTTAAGAGGGCAATTAAGAGTCAACAACATTGCTGTGTACATGTAGGTGAGGAACACAGCTTTCTGACTTCAAAGGTTTTTATAATGGAGTTTCAAGATCATATTACTAAGACTAACCAAATTTTTGATTGGAATTTGATTTCCATCAGCTGCCATGATAGGATATGAACATGTCCCCTGTGCATTAGCCTGGGTTTCTTGATTACTAGTCCAGTGACATTGACACTATACCACGTCTGCCCTGAATATTTAGAATGGAAGACAGGAAACATGTTCAGAACTTGGGAGAGATTGGATATGTTTTGCTGAACTTTGGACAATTTGGAATTTCTAAGAATGAAATGAGAAGCACATCAGCGTTGTTGTGTCTGGAAGTGATTGTACTTTGTATAAGAGATTCAGAGAGAGGAATTGAGATAGGTGCCATAGTTTGTTGTCAATCCACTTGAGTTTTGGGCTACACCTCCAGACCACAATCAATGCATACTCTGAGGAAGTGTAATGTCACTGCCAGCAACTTCTGGATTTCTGTGTTATTCTGCACATGTGCAGACACTTGCTGGATGTTTCAATGGAATAATGATGGTGAATGCTGATGGTTTTGTAGTCTTAACTGCTGTAAAACTCATGACACCATTGTTGGGAGCAGTTCTAAGTATTCGGTTTAATTGATTCTTGGATCAACAGTTGATCATTAGAGTTTGCTACAATGGCCGATCTGTCTAAATGAAACATCTTAAGTTTGTTACACTTGGGAAACCTTGGTCCTTTAAATTCTTTGTGGTATTCCTTTGTGGTTAATGATCTGTGAATCCTTAACACGAATGGAACTTCATTTTCCATTGATATAGTTGCGTATTTGTAAATCATTATCTTAATTTGGCTATTTTTGTGACTCCCATTGCTAAAAAACTATTTGCCTCTTTATACAGGCTTTCCAAAAAATGGATACAAAGAAAAAGGAAGAGCAACTTAAAATTCTGAAGGAAAAATATGGAATCAACACTGAAACAAAATGAACCATTGGGTTTTTGTTTTTTTAAAACTTTTGCATTGTAAATACTATTGAAAGGACTTTTGAAGATTTCATATAATTTAGCAATTTGGATAAATCTCACCAGATTATTTTGTAGTTTTAAGAAAACCATTTACTTCGAATAATAGTCAGTCGTTGTTTGAAACAGTACTTCCATTTATTTTGACTTTATGTAACTTGTTTGCCTGATTTAAAGCATAGCATAATTAAGCTTGCATACAAATGGTGTTTATATTCGCAAATATTTTTAATGGGACTGCACACTAGTTACCATGGTGATTCAAGTATTATTTCTGTCAAATGTACACTCTTGTATTCCTAACAATTATTTGTGTACATTAAACTGTAAAATGCTTTTACATTAGTCATTATTGATATGCTTTCTGTTGGTAAGTGTGAAGTTATTGTTCTAGTGTAAGCCTGTTGACACCAGTGAATTAGGTACCTAGAGCATTGGGTGATGGCCTGTTTTGGGTTGTTCGATGAAAAATTGCCACCTAATGTTCTTTATCCTGACCTTCCCTGCTTTGTTATACTCCCGCAAACTCGCACCTCCAAACATTAAATTTAAAGGTTCTCGTAATTAAGTGGTAGCCATTAATAAAGTTTTTAAATGTTGCAGTCTTTATACAGGTTAAATGTTTCATCAAATTACATTATTTAGAAGAATAAAAAAGACATATTTTCCAGTTCAATCGGGCAGTTGGAGATTTTGATAAAGTAAGCTTTGAATTTTGCGAGTGCTGCTGCTTTAGAAACAAATAATTCAGTGAACATGCATAATTTCTATTAATATGCTTCATTTAGCTGGTTTTTTGTTATTCCAAAACACACTGTATGCGAGAAGAAACATGAAATAAATCACACCCAGTCAAGGTTTTAACCTTTTAAATGCTTCCTTCCAAACTTTAATTTTTAATTGGTAAGATGGATCATTTCTGTGGACATGATAAATAGTATTCACAATACAGGGGAGTTAAAGATAAATGCATTGCAAGATACATTTCAAAGCACCTAGCATATTGCAAGAACACTGGGATTTACGTGTCTGATGCTCTGGAAGAATTTATAAGCTGATTCCCAGCATCACAATTCTTTTCCAAAAATAATGTTGTAGTATGCTTAGAAATATTTGGAATAGGCAGTCCAATCCATCCCTGAAGATGCTATTTAATGATTAACATGAACGGTGACTAGCAATGGATAACCTTGGTTCAATCCTTTTATTTTTGATAGATCTAAGTGTGATGTAATTTCTGCTTTGAAACCGCTTGCAGCAAGAAAATTGCAAAGCTTCCAGTTTCAAGAGGCTGAATTAAAATGTCAAGTTTTATAAGCCTACTCTGACTCCACCAAACTGTTCAAAATGTAATTTCTCAGGTGATGTCTGTGATGAAGAATTGGAAAACTCATGAAAATTGATGAAAGCAGTGCGAATGGAGTTTCTCCTATTCTTAATGTTCTGCAGTCTCCTATAAAGCCAAAAGTGTCCCATGCATTCCCTGAGAATGGCTGGTTATTCAATAGGCCACTAAATGAAATGCTTCCAGTAAAACCTGAATCGTAGGTATCTTTGATAGTAGGAACTGCAGATGCTGGAGAATCCGAGACAACAAGGTGCAGGCTGGATGAACACAGCAGGCCAAGCAGCATCATAGGAGCAGAGAGGCTGACGTTTCGGGCCTAGACCCTTCTTCAGAAAAGGGATTGGAGCGGAGGGCTACACGTTCTGCGGGGGAGAGGTTGGAGTGGGTGAGAGGGGTGGAGAGGTTGAGGCGATTGATGTCTCGACGGCAGTTGGAGATGAAGAGGTCAAGGGAGGGTAGGAGGCCTTGGGGTGGTGTCCAGGAGGAGGGGGTGTGTTGGAAGCGGGAGAAGGGATCAGTAGAGGGAGGGTTAGGTTCACGGTTAAAGAAGTAAGCGTGGAGGCGGAGGCGGCGGAAAAACTGCTCTATGTCCAAGCGTGAGTGGTATTCATTGATCTGTGGGTGGAGGGGGATAAAGGTGAGCCCTTTACTGAGGACTGACCGTTCGTCCTCAGTAAGGGGTAGGTCTGGGGGGATGGTGAAGACTCGGCAGGGCTGGGTGCTGCTGTCTCCTCTGGAGCTGCTGGCTGTGGAGGCTGTGGGCGGAGTTGCGTCCGCGTTGGTGATGGGCGGACCGGCGTCGGAGGTAGGAGGAGCGGGGTAGGCGGCGGCAGTAGCGGTGAGGGTGGTCGCGACTTCAGTGTCGGTGGCAACGGCAGCGATGGTGTTTGCTGTCCCGGAAGTGGGGAACCTGGCAGTGGCGGATGTGACGTCATCTGTGGGTTCTCCGATAGTGGCCTCATGGCCAATGGCGGCGGACCCATTGTGGGGAAGGTCCTGGGTACGGCTGGGGATTTGGGGGGTGGAGGAAGCCCGTTTTGGGTGGTAGGCACCAGTAAGTTTACTGTACTTACGGTTTTTAGTGTCCAATAAAGCTGAGTAGAATTGGGAGTTCAGGTTGTGGATCCTACGTAGAATAAAAAACAGGAGAGGTCCTTTGCAGGTCTGGGAGAGGGAGGCTCTGAGCTGGGGTAGGCTTGATTGTAGTGCCTGGAGATGCCGGCGCATTGCTGCAAGTGTGTGTTTCAGGAGTCGCAGGGAGAAACGCTTCTGAAGGATCTCAACACCATGAGTGTAGATATTATCACGGTTGGGGCCAAATTGGGAAGGCTTGAATGTGGATTGTAGTCCATTGGGGATGATCTGGTTCCCGTAGGCAGGTGCTAAGGAAGGTGATGTGGCTGTAGTACCTGGTTTGCTTCAGGACGTGGTCGAGCAGTTTCAGGGCCGAAGAGATTACGAGAGAGTTGCAGTGGGAGAGAGATCCCTTGAGGTTTGTCCGGAGGGAGGAGGGTAACTTCTTCAGGTTAGGCATCCTTAGAAGAGGCTTTGCAGTGGGGTTAAAATTGAATCAGAGATAGT
>NC_063336.1:110882816-110894649 GCF_021869965.1 Rhincodon typus
CAGATGCTGCCAGACCTGCTGAGCTTTTCCAGCAACTTTGTTTTTGTCCGTGGATGGGAGGTTGGTTTCCGTGATGGTTTGAGCTATGTACACAACTTTCTGCAGTTTCTTACAGTCCTGGCAGAGCAGTTGCTGTACCAGGCCGTTATGCACCCAGACAGAATGCTTTCAATGGTGCATCTATAAAAGGTGGTGAGGGTCCTTATGGATATGCTGAATTTCCTTAGCCTCCTGAGGAAGAAGAGACGTTGTTGTGCCTTCTTGACCATTGCATCTACGTGGGAAGTCCAGGACGGGTTGTCGGTTATCGTCATTCCCAAGACCTTGACACAATCCACCCTCTCAACCTCAGTTCCATTGATGTGGTTGGGGGTGTGTCCTGCTCCTTTCTTCCTGAAGCCAATGATCGGTTCTTTAGTTTTGCTAACATTGAAGGAGAGATAGGGATAAGGGGTTCTTTTTCAGTGTGATGGTTCCTAGAGAACTAAATTATAAAAGCTGCAGGAATCATTCTGCAGGAATTACTGTCCATCTGTTAATACTGATGAGCCATCTTTCAGCAACACCACCTTTGGGTTCCCAGTGGTTATCTGAATTGTCTACAATCTCCAAATCCGGTGGTAACACATAGAAAAGTGATGATTGAGATTTAGACCCAATTGCTAATCATTGATCTGGAAGATAGCACAAGCCTCCAACTCAAATGATAGACTGTGCCCCTGTACAGCCTACTCCTTCTGGTGTGTTTTATTTCAGTCAAGTTTTAGAGTACTGTAATGTTTGTTTCCTTTGATCATTCAAATAATTAGAAAGTAAATATTTTTTTCCATACGATGAGGTGGTGATGCAGGGCAATCACTTTTTGTATGCACATGTTGTCTGCAGTATGACCAAGGGACTAGCATCTGGCTATCGACTTTGCTTTGTCTCCCACCATCAGTGTGTGTACCTTTATTGGGCTATAGACAAGTGGAGCTCAGCATTGACTCCTACATCTTTCTAGTTTTAAAAGTTTTGGCTAGTTGGTAACAACATAATGCTCCTAACGATGAATGGCTTTGACTACTCCCTAAAGAAAAACTACCACATAGGGGTGAAAGGAGAGTGACCGAAAGAATTTTGAAATATTTTGAAGTGACTAATGACATTTTTTTTTACTGTAATGAAATACCAGAGAATGAAATTGCTCATGAGGAATCTGACAGTAAATCGGGACACTTGGTGGAAAATTTTCACCCTAAGAGTAACAAAGCTGTAGAACAATTTCTTAGGAAATATGTTTTTAATCAATCTCTTCAGACATGTTATAACAAACCTCTGGCAGGTGAAGGATTTGAATCCAGGACTCCTGGCTCAGAGTTAGGGATACTGATATTTCCAGACAATCTCCCATCCAAGTATTAAACAGACCTGCTTTATTACCAAGACAGATAAATCCAGATAAATCCAGGTGTTGTCAGACTAGTATACCTGCAGGCATTAGGCTATCAAATCAGGGAGTATGAGCAAATTGAATATTCAATTTGATGTACTTTGGAAGGAGAAGGCTTCGAAGGATTTGTTAAGAAGGTGGAGTATTAAATACAGAAGTGAATGAACTTAGTTCTTTATTTGTGCAAGACTCCTGCAGGAGCTTTGTACGTGAGAAGAAATTTCCTAGGAATGAATCACGTAATCATCTTCTCTGATAAGCAATCATACATACAAGGTTGGAGCCTGAAATAAAGAAACATTATCAAATGGTGGAATGGGAGGGACTTGGGCCTGTTCATGATACTATTTGGATGATAAGTAATGGCATAACAATTAGTGCCTGTAAAGTTTGTTTTTTCACCAGTGTGGAATATAAATGTGATCCAAGTTATAACATTTAAATTGAATTGAAAAATTAATCTATTTTATCACATATATGAGTCTTGCTGTGGTGAATGATAGAATTAGTTCAGTTTACTCACAATCTCTTATATTTAAAATAATACTAGAAATGAACAGTTGGAGGTGCTATTTGATAAGTTTTACACTTTAGTTTTCAAGAGTTGACTTTTTGACTTCTTGGTTTTTATAGCAAAGTTAAAATATTAGTGTTGAAAAACTTTGGGGTGCAAATTCCAAAAGAGCTGCTTACTTAGTGTATCAGCACCTTATCCAAAGTGTCAGGAGGAATTTGTGAACACTGTTACATTGTTTTATTTTGTAAAATTTCCCCTCAAACTATATATTTGCGCTTCAGTATTCTGCTGTCTACCATTTCCCTGACATGCTTTTTAAAAATGTATTTGTACAGCATGAAGGTCTCTGGGTTTTCAGTATGTGATTATTTTATTGTATAAATTTTGCTTCTGAAGCATTTAATTAATTTAAATTTGTTGTATGAATGGCGAACTACAGCAGATGGCTGATATATATGCACAGTGCAAAGCTTGATGCATTGATCATAAGAACGTAAGAAATAGGACTATAAGTAAGCCTGTTGGTCACCTGGGGTGCTTCTCCACTCAGTAAGATTGTGGCTGATCTGATTGTCATCTATGCTCCACTTTCCTGCCTCCTGCCCACAGCCCTTAACTCCCGTATCAATCAAAAATCAGCCTGGAACATAGGCACCTAGATGGGTATGTGAGTAGGAAGGGTTTAGAGGGATTTGGGCCAAACGCTGGCAAATGGGATTAGGTTAATGTAGAGTAACTGGTCGGAATGGACGTGTTGGACCAAAAGGTCTGTTTCTGTGCTGTACACCTCTATGACTCTATTCAATGATCAATCTCCAATAATGTTTGGATAAGACAATTTGAAGGACTAATAGCACTCTGAGAAGAAAACTTTCTCCTGATCTCAGTCTAAAATGGGGGACCCCTTATTTTGAAACTGATCCAGTTCTTAATTCCCTTAGTAGGGGAAAGATGTCCTATTAGTATCTGCTCTGGCAAGCCCCCTCAACATGTTATATGTTTCAATACGATCAGTTCTCACTTATAAACTGAAATGGGTATTGGCCAAACCTGTGAGGTTTCCTCAGAGGTCAACTCTTCATTCCAGGAATCAGCCGAATGAATTTCTCTGAATGCATGTACATCCCTCCTTCATCAAGGAGTCTAAAACTGTATACAATAAAGGTCAATATTTTATTTGCCTTCCTAAGTATTTGATGGAACTGCATGCTAAATTTTTCTTCCAATCCATCTCTCTCCATTTAAATAATATTCTGTTTTTCCATTGTGTGCCAAAGTGGAAAATCTCACATCTTCCCATATCATACTCCTTCTCCCAAATTTTTGCATGCCCACTTAATCTCTCTATTTCATATTGCATACTCTTTGTGTTGTCCTCACAATGTGTTTTTATATCTATCTTTGTATTGTCAGTGACAATCCAATCAAGTCCCTTTCTCCAGGTCTAGGCAATGACTGCTGTACATTCTACTTGTTATAGTTTACTAACCTGAAAATGACCCATTTATTTCAATTGTTTCTTTTGCTTAGTCAGTCCTCTATCCATTGTGTTACGACACAGAGACGGACAACCAAACCAAAGCAGCCTGTCTACCTCTGTATATGCCACACAGTAAATGTAAGAACCCAGAAAGACCCTAAATAGTCACCCCAATGGATCCTAATCAGACTTTTTAATAACAATCCCAGACTCTGCAAATAATTAATTTCCAGACACTGGTTTTGTATTTTAAACAAAAGTCTCTACATGGACTTTAGTTAAGTTAGATCACATGTGATTCAGGGAGAGCCTGTCAACTGGATACAAAATTGGCTTTATGGTAGGAGACAGAGGGTGGTGATAAATGTTTGTTTTTCAGACTGGAGGCCTGTGACCAGTGGTGTTCCTCAGGGATCCGTGTTGGGTCCACTGTTGTTTGTCATAAATATAAACAATTTGGATGAGAATTTAGGAGGCATGGTTACTACGTTTGTGGATGTCACCAAAACTGGTGATATAGTGGACAGTGAAGAAGGTTGTTTAAGGTCACAAAGGGATCTTGAACAATTGGCCTAGATGAGCTGAGGAGTGGCAGATGGAGTTTAATTTGGATAAATGCAATTTATTGCATTATGATAAAACAAATAAGGGCAAGGCTTATACAGTTAATGGTAGGGCCCTGATGCCTCTACAGAGAGACCTAGGGCTCAGGGACATAGTTCTTTGAAAGTTGTATCACAGGTAGATAGGGTGGTAAAGAAAGCATTTGGCACACTTGCCTTCATTGCTCAGTCCATTGAGTATAGGAGTTGGGACATCATTTTAAGGTTGTACAGAATGTTGGTGAGGCCACTTTTGAAGTACTGTGTACATTTCTGGTTGCCCTGCTATGGGAAGAATATTATTAAATTGGAGAGGGTTCGGAAAGATTTACCAGGATGTTGCTGGGACTGGAGGGTTTGAGTTATAAGGATAGGCTGGAACTTTTTTCACTGGAGCTAAGAGGTTGAGGGATGACATTATACAAGTTTACAAAATCATGAGAGGCATAGATAAGGTGAATAGCCAAGGTCTTTTCCTTAGGGCAGGGGAGTTCAAAACAAGGGGGCATATTTTTAAGGTTAGAGGAGAAAGATTTAAAAGGGACCTTAGGTGCAACTTGTTCACACAGAGGGAAGTTCGTATATGGAATGAACTGCCAGAGGAAGTGATAGAAGCAGGTACAGTTACAACATTTAAAAGATATTTGGACAGATACATGAATAGGACAGATTTAGAGGAATATGGGCCAAATGCAGGCAAGTGGGACTAGTTTAGTTTGAGGAACTTAGTCAGCATGGAACAGTTGGACCAAAGGTTCTATTTCCATGCTGTATGACTCTATGACTTTGTGACTCTTATTTATTTATTAGATTCACAATAACTTCAGCAGAGAGAAAATTAAACAACATAGTAAGCTGATTAATGTCTGTGCTTTAAACGCAAAATTTTTTTTTCAGGCTCTCTTCACAAAAAAAAAGGCAGACAAACAAACATAGTTAAGAGATAAATGAAAGAAAAGAAACAAAAGTGGTTGGATGACATAAATAGTTTTCACGATGCTTTGTTTCACAGGCAAAGATGTGAACTCCTTGACTGTTTTTCTGAAACGTTGATTAGGGTCAACTATTCTGTTCACCCAGGCAAAGGTAGCAATACTTCAAAAGCTGAGTTTGGATTTCTGGATGCTAGTGAACCAAGTTAGATGGGAAGTTTTCAAATTTTCATTCTGTCTCAGCAGCAGGCCAGAACCATCTCAGAAAGAACATACATCAAAAAAAACTGCCATCTACTTGAACATAGGGTTTCTTGCCAGGTACTGACTTCTTTAATAGCCAATTTCTGCTACCTGTTTTAAACTTCTTGGGGTTGCTGTGTCTGTTAGAATGCTTTTAATCAAGACTCAGCTTGCAATTAGCCTCCAGCCCTAGCCTCACAAACTTATGAAGCTTGTTTAGACTGCTCTTTTTCTCTTACCACAAGCTTTCACAAAGTCCACTAGTCATTACCAGCTCACAATCCAAATTTGATAAAAGAATGAAAATAAAAATAACGAAAAATCGATGAGGGTTCTAACAATTGCCAATATATGACTCCCAGCACTGTGAGTACTTAGTTTACATAATAACTTCTCATGTGGTGCCATATCAAATGTCCTTCTGAAATCATCAAAGTATTCAAATAAGTTAGTGAAATGCAGTCTTATTTTCACAAATCCGTGCCAACTCTGCTATATTAAATTATGATTTTCTAAATACCCTGTAGCCACGTCCTTAATAATGGATTCTAGTGTTTTACCAATGACAGATGTTAGGCAAATTGGCCCATAGCTTTTGCCTTCTGTCCCCTTCTTTCTTAAACTAAAGTGATACATTTGTGGTTTTCTATGACACTGGATCTTGCCAGAAATTCAGGGATTTTGGAAGCTCACAACCATTATTTCTGCAACCACTTGCTTTAGGATTCTAACATGCACACCATCAGGTCCAGGGACCTGTCAATTGTTAACCTCATTACCTTTCCCACCCCTTTTCTTTCTGCGATCATGATTATTTTAAGTCCTTTCCTGTCTTTTCATTTTCTACTACCCCAGGGAGGCTTTTGTGTCTTCCACTATGAAAACAGGTACAAAATACTTGTTTTCCATTATTAGTTCCCCAGCCTCACTCTCAAAGGGACCAGCATTCACTTCAGATGCTCTTTTCCTTTCAATATACTTGTAGATACTTTTACTGTCTGTTTTCCTGCTGATTCTCTCTCATACTCTTAGGTTACCCCATTATTTTCAAGTCTTCATTGCTAGTTTCTAAAAGTCTCCCAATCTTCTGGCCTATCTCGTATCTTTGCAGCATTTTCTTTCAGTTTGATACCATCCTTAATTTTGTTAGCTAACCACAGATTGGTGCACCCTTCTCATCGAGGCTTTCTTTCCTAACAGAGTATATTGGCAGGCCCACAATGTATAATGTGAAGTGAAAGGAAGGAGTCCAGTGCCAATATGGCACAAGGCTTTACTTTGAGATTGAGGCACATCCTTCCAATACAGTTCACAACCATGATACAGCATTTGATGAACAACACCGACTGCAGTAGAATCAGAAGCCACCCAACATCTGGATGATTGGCTGAAGATCAGACTTCTGCCCCCATACTTCTGGATATCGCTGGTCAAAGGATCAGAGTGTGACAGCAGTCCAGCAATCTCTCTATCAGATTACAAGACATCACCAGAGATCTGGGTAGTTCTCCAGAAAAACAAAATCTGTTGTCTTAACTATTCTTAACGGAGTCTGTCCTCCCAAAACTGCCATTCTGACAGTGCCCTTGTCCTTGCCATTCGGTTCTGAATGCTGTTGCTCATAATGAGGTGGTACAGTCTAAAGCTGGGCCTTTTACAGCCAGACTTGTTTAAGGTTATCTTACAAGATGATTTACAGTTTCCCTACTGAAATTCAGGAGATTTCCTTCCCTGCATCCATTGCGATAACACTGCGTAGGTATACTCGGCTGGCAAAATCACACGGAAGACAGCAACTAAGGAAATGCGCTAAGATGATTAGTTTGCATTTGTTTGCTATATGGTTAATTTCATCAATAAATTTGAATTTTAATATTTAATTTGTGTTGGATTTTTGCTTTGACTTTGTGGCCAATTGGACATTGTGAAAGACAGAAACACAGGGAAGCCAACTGTGAGGTGGTTGTTGAATAGGATTTGTCTAGAATCTTGACCAAGTCTTTGTTTGTAAGCCACAACAGTGGAGATTGACTGGCTGTATTTCTATGAAGATGGGAGCAGACATCACAATGAAGCCCCATTCTAATACTTCCATTGCTTCTTTGACATCCAGCATTGGACGAGCAGAGTTTTCTCGTAATAATTTGGAAGAATAAAGCTATTGTCTTTAGCCCCCACAACAAACTCCATTCCAAAGCCACGGACTCCACTCTCTTCCCTGGCAGATGTCTGAACTGAAATAAACTGTTCACAACTTTGATATCATATTTCACCCTAAAATGAGTGCCAAATACACATCTGGATTCTTACCACAGACTACCTGGTTCCCTTCCATAACATCAATTCTGTGGAAGGAAGGAGTCAGAGGTGTGGATTTTATTTTTTCACTGGGGAGCTGGAGATGTAGAAGTTGAGCATGGGTGGAGTTGATGAAAAGGCATGTAAGGGTTTCCTGATTTACAGAGTAATGGAACTATTTATTCATAACTGAGGAGCCTAATTTATAAAGATTAGAAAGATAATTAATATCATTGCACTCTGATTAATGTGGTATGATCCACATTATTGATGATTAATTATTAGTTGATGGAAAAGTGTATTGGATTGTTGACGTATTATCGGGTCATGAATGCACTGGTAGCAAATTACTTTTTACTGCAATCGAATCCTGATCATTGATGAAAAAGTGCTTTTGTTATGAATTGAAATAAATCTGATTCATGATACATTATCAAACTGATTATTAATGTCATCATTTTCTTATTATTGAAGAAATGTTCAGCTGACTATTAATGCAATAGGAACCATGTAATTACATCCTAATTATTAATGTAAAAGAATGCCAATTGTAATGTAATTGGATATTTATTATTTATGCAACAATATCACTATTTTGGGAGGTGATGGTACAATGATAATGTCAGTAGATAAGTAATCCAAACACAGAGGCTAATGTTTGGGGAAAACAGCTTTGAATATCACAATGGCAGATGAACTGAACTCAATAAAACAATTTGGAATTAAAAGCTAGTCTAACAGCAACTATGAGACTATTGTCATACAAACCTATCCAGTTCTCTAATTTCCACTCGGGAGGGAAATCCACCATCCTCACCTGGTGTGCCCTACATGTGACCCCAGACCCAGAGCAATGTGGTTAAGTCTTAATTTACCTTTTAAATGGCCTAGTATGCCAATCAGTTGAAGGCCCCCACCTAAGAATGGAAAACAAATGTTAGCCTTGCCAGTGACACTAACATCCCAGGAAAGGATTTTCAAAAAAAATTGTGCATGCAACAGACACCAAGACCATTAATGTAGTAGATCTCTGAGCATTGTTGTCATGGAATCCTCAATATTGATGCAATAGGATTCTGATTATTGATGTAATAGAGTTATAATTACTAATGCATTGTGATCCAGATTATTGATGCAAGATCAAAGTGAATATTGAAATAACTGGCTTTTTACAGAAATAAAACAAATGGCTACCCATTCACAGGCTTTTTCTACAGCAGCACCCGGGCCTTGGACAACAGTCGCTTAGGCCATGTCTACCAAAAAGAATCTTCACAGCAGTCAGAAATCAGTCTGAGCTTCACAACACCCATTTCTGCCTCAGACCTTGCAAACCCCAAGTTTCATCTCCCAACTCCACCGGGGGTTCTGAAAACAGTTTGAGAAGCCGTGGATTAGTCCAATAACTGGACAGTGAGTATTGTAGTCTTTGGTCTGATAGGCAAAAATTGAGGACCGTAGATGCAAAATATTTACAGTCATAGAAGTAGACTGAGCAAGATAGATGAAAAGCATCTCCAATAATAGGTGAAAAGTGAATGCTATAGATAGACAGGTATTTACTGTAATAGGCAGACAGTGAGTACTTTAGATGGACAATGTTTTGCAGAAGTAGGTGGACAATGAGTATTATTGACAGTGTTTACAGTAGGTGGACATCAAGCATTATAGACAGAGTATTTGCTATAATGAGTGGACAGTGGGCATTACAGACAGTGTGGAATTTTCCCAGTGTCTGAATGATGTGGACAAGGAAGAGACATTGGGAGAATATGGGGAGAATGAAAAAGTTAAATGCTCGACATTGAAAAAGAAAAGCCTAATTTGCCCACTATGGTATCGATAGCTAGATGAGAATCTTGATAGTGAGTGGCAAGGGTGGTATTTGCATGCACTAACATCTCTTTATTGCCTAATCTCACCTCATTTATATGAAAGTTGCTATTATCCCAGGGAGCAGTGAGAAACCAGACAGGGCCAATTCCTGACTTGAAAGTAGGAATAGTTACCTAGCGGCTGCAGCTCACCAATGTATTCTCTAGACCTCCATCGTGGCCATAATTCCTGAACAGCTCCATGGACAGTGGTCTCCTCCATAGTCTGTCTGTGGACATTAGCATTGACAAGGCACCAGCCTCAGCACATCATCTACGTTCCCTCTAAGCTACATGGCTATGCACGTACACAGGGTGACTGTCATCAGCACACTGCCCACATCATTGACTTCTGGTTTCTAGGAATGCTGCAAATTATCATTGCACATCTCTGATGAATTCGACGTACAGTTCAGAATTTCACCGCTACACTTTCAAGGTCACCAACATCAATGTTCCTGTCAGGCTGGTTTGCATGCAATGACATGCATCCAAATGATCCTATACAGGATACATTCCTGAACTCCTTCCATAGTGTTCACTTACTTTGTATCTAATTGGATGTTCCCAGCATGTCTGTCTTGTCTTGCTTTGCCTTGCCTTACCTTCTAATGCATTGTCACTTCATTAAGAATTTACAGGCTCAAGGTCATTCTGCCTTGACTTGCTGTTTTGTGCAGACTGAAAACCTTGTTTCATTCATTCATGGGATGTGGGCATCACTAGTTAAATACATTTGAAGTTGAGATAGACAGGTCTTTAATCAATAAGGAAATCATGGGTTATGGGGAAAGTGAGTTGAGGATTATCAGATCAGCCATGATCTCGTTGAAAGGTGGAGTAGACTTGATTGGCCAAATGGCCTGCATCTGCTCCTATGTCTTATGGTCTTATAGCATGAGCAAGTGGATAAACTGGGGTTGTTTTCCTTGGAACAGAGGAGACTGAGGGGGGACATGAAATACAGTGATACAGTCATAGACTTGTACCATGTCCCTCATAATTTATAAACTTCTATAAGGTCACCTCTCAGCCTCTGATGCTCCAAGGAAAGTAGCCCCAGCCTATTCAATCCCTCCTTATAGCTCAAACCCTCCAACCCCAGCAACATCCTTGTAAACCTTTTCTAAACCCTTTCAAGTTTCACAAAATCTTTCCTATGTTGGGGAGACTAGAAATGATGTTTAAAATTATGAAGGGTGTAACTAGTGTAGACATGAAGGAACCTTTCCCTTTGTTGAAGGGATCAATAGCAAGGGGACATGATTTACAGTCGGGATGGAGGTTAAGAGACGACATTTAGAGGGGAATTTTTATTCATCCAGAGGATGGTGGGAATCTGGAACTCACTACCTGTAAGGGTAATAGAGGCGGAAACCCTCATAAGATTTAAGAAGTATGTAGATGTGCATGTATGATGCCAAGGCATACAGGGCTATGGGCCATGTGTAAGAATATGGGATTAGAATAGCATGCTTGTTTTTGACCAGTGCAGACTCAATGGACAGAAGGGCCTGTGCTGTAGACTGTATGGCTCTGGCTCCCAGCAAAGGCATAATCCAGTGAGGAAGGGGATAACCCACCAGGAGGAGAGATTGTGTAGATTGGGCCAGTGCTTGTTGTAATATAAAATCATGAGAGGTGACCTTATAGAAACATACAAAGTTCTTAGGGGACTTGACAAAATAGATACGGAAAGGTTGTTCCCCTTGAAGGAGAGTTTAGGACCAGAGGACATAATCTCGAATAGAGGGTTGTACGTTTAAGACAGAAATGAGAAGGAATTTACTTTCTCAGAGGGTAGTGAATCTGGAATTCTTTACTACAGAGGGCTGTTTAGCCTGGGTCATTAAGTCTATTCAAGGCTGAGATAGACAGATTTATAATCAGTAGCAGAATCAAGTGTTATGGAGAAATGGCAGGAACATAGAGTTGAGGATTATCAGATTAGTCATTATCTCATTTAATGGCAGAGCAGACTCAAAGGCCTGGATGGCCTACTTCTGCTCCTATATCTTATGGTCTTGTGATAAATGGGTTGCATTTATTGTAGTAGGTAGACAGGGAGTATTATACACAGAAAGTGCTTACAATAATAGGTGGACAGCAGCTATTATAGACGCAGTGTTTATTGGATTAAGTGGACAGCGACTATTATAGACGAGGAGTGTTAACTCCAACAGGTGGATAATGAGTATTACATGAACAGTGTTTGCTACAATAGGCAGACAGTAAGTATTATAGAGAACAATATACACTGTCATTGTGAGCAGTGGGCATTTTTGACAGGCACGTTTCATCTCATAGGCAGATAAGTAAATATTATACATTTTTTTTAGATTTCTCTGTACAGACAGTGAGTATTATAGGTGGACAATGTTTACTGTGATTGGTGGATAGTGAGTATTATAGGTGGACAATGTTTACTGTGATTGGTGGACAGTGAGTATTATAG
>NC_063336.1:110894659-110899652 GCF_021869965.1 Rhincodon typus
TGGACAATGTTTACTGTGATTGGTCGACTGTGAGTATTATAGGTGGACAATGTTTACTGTGATTGGTGGATAGTGAGTGTTATAGGTGGACAATGTTTACTGTGATTGGTGGATAGTGTGTATTATAGGTGGACAATGTTTACTGTGATTGGTGGACAGTGAGTATTATAGGTGGATAATATTTACTGTGATTGGTGGATAGTGAGTATTGGACAATGTTTACTGTGATTAGTGGACAGCGATGACTGCACAAGTTGGAGAGTGAGTGTTAAAGATGGGAAGTGTTTTACATTATAGGTGAGCAGTAGGTATTTTGGACCAGTGGGTGTTTACTGTGCTGGATGGACATTAACGGCTGGTGTTTACTGTAATAGGTGAAGAGTTGTCCATCTCTGCGCAGTGGTCTACATGCAGCTGTACGCCCGCTCAGTGAGTTGAACAGAGAGGAGTGTAGAGCAGTAAGACAGCGCCACCAATTCTAGTCCGTGTTGTCAGCGAACCAGATATAATGGGAGAGGAAAGTGCGGCTCCTAACTTCGAAAATGTTTTAATAAAAGAAACCCCTGCTGAGACCTCTCCACAATTCAAAAACGTAAATATTTGTTTTGATTTTTTTAAAAAAACTTTAGATCTCGAGATATGTCAGTAAGATGTGCATCCTGACTCTGCACTGAAGCAGAGGCTGATCTGAATGAAATCTCTACGTTAACCGGGTTTTCTGTATATTTGGTTGTGTTTTTTGAGAAAACAATGAAATGTCGCTTTAGATATTAATACAATAGATGTGCAGAATGTTGTATAATTTCCATCATTATTGTAGCCACTTTGAGGGGAAATAACAAACCATTAACGGAAACAAAAGGCAAAGAATGTTGGAGAAACTCAGTAGGTCTGGCAGCACTTGTGTGGAAAAAGCAGAGTTGACGTTTTGGGTCCACTGTTCAGAAACAGTTCTGAAGAAGAGACACTGGACCCAAAACATTAACTCTGTTTTCTCCCCACAGAAGATGCCAGACCTGCTGAGTTGCTCCAGCAATTTCTTTTTATTTGTTTCAGATTTCCAGTATCCACAGTCCTTTTGTTTTATTTCACCATTGTATATGTGTCACGTTACATTTTTGGGCCAAGCTTTGGACATTCTGAGGGTGATATATCATTGTTAACTCAAACAGGGCAGCAAAAAAGCCATCAACTTCCACATCTCCTTCCCATGTACTGTTCAGAATGAAGTGATTTTTTTTTTTATAATGACAGTACTTAACTCCCCAGTGGAACTAAACAAGTCTGATTGCGGAACTGGTGAGTGGATTTCTTATTCTGGTTACACCTTGCTATGAACTCCTCTGACAATGTGTAAGATGTGGAGTTTGGTGAGGTACTGGTGCACTGCCCCAAATGACAGTATGAACTGACTATGTTGCAAGCATACTGTGCAACCAGTTCTGAACTGGTCTGGTATCAGTATAGATCCTAAATCACTTGCACATCTGTGGTACAATGAGGCAGAGAAACAGCCATTCACAGTTAAGTAAGCCACTGTCTAATAATAAATGTCAACTTGTCAAGCTGGTTCCTGGAAACGGCGACAGAATAGGTCTTCATATCCCCTTCCAACCTTCATCACCCTATGTTAAATTTATATTAAAATATCTCCTAGCTGTGTTAAAGTTTATCCAAATCTCTACTGCCTATTTCCCAATTTATACCAAATCCTGTTAACTCTCATCTCATCGGCGATCCCTCGCAGATGAGGATGACTCTCTTCCACTCTTGGGGTGAGTCCATAGGTGACTGTACAGACCAATGCAGCTTCCGCAGGCTGTGTTACACTTGGGGCAGGAGATGGTCATGGGAAGGGGTGGGTGGGGCGTTGGTGAGGCAGTGCGCTCCTTACACTGTTTTCGCCCGGCTTCCGCTTTTTCCCGACAACAAGTCTCAAGGTTCTCAAATTCTTCCCTTCCTGTCCACGTTGGATGGTCTTGGGCCAATGATTCCCAGATGTCTGTGAGAATGCCGCACTTTGCAGGTGAGGCCTTCAGGCTATCTCTGAAGCGCTTCCCTTGTCCACCTGGGGCTTGCCTGCGTTTCGGTGCTGGGAGTAGAGCATCTGCTTGGGGAGCCTCGTGCCAGTCACATGGACAACGTGCCCAGCCCATCACAGCCAAGGCTGGTCAGTGCCTCAATGCTGAGGATGTTGGTCTGGTCGAGGACGCTGGTATTGGTGCATCTATCTTCCTAATGGATTTGCAGGATCTTGAACAGGCAACATTGCAGGTACCGCTCCAGGGCCTAGAGGTGTCTGCTGCAGACAGTCCATGTCTCAGACCCATTTAGGAGGGTGGGAACCACCAGAGCTCTGTAAACCATGAGCATGGTGTCGGATCTGATATTGTTGTCCTTGAACACCCTTTTCCTCAGGTGGCCAAATGCTGCGCTAGCGCACTGGAGGTGGTGCTGGATCTTTTCATCAATATCTACTTTGGTTGACAGGACACTCTGATGGTATTGGAAGTGATCAATGTTTTCTAAGGGCTCCCCCTGAACCTTGGTGGTCGGACATTCACTCCACAATGCCAGGCCAGGTTGGTGGAGGACCTTCATCTTGCGGATGTTCAGGGTGAGACCCGTACTCTCATTTGCCTCTGTACAGGTGCTGATAATGGTCTGGAGTTTGACCTGCACATACACAAACATCATCTGCATATTGCAGCTCAATGATATTGCTTGGGGTGACTTTGGTTTTGGCTTGGAGGTGACGGAGGTTGAATAATTTCCCACTGGTTCTGTAGGTTAGCTCCACTCCAGTAGGGAGTTTGTTGGTGGTGAGGTTGGTGGTGATATTGCAGCGAGGTAGATCGGGAACAGTGTTGGGGTGATGCACAGTCTTGCTTGACACCGGTCCAAATAGGGAATGACTTCATGTCCTTGTAGAGTAGATGAAGGAAGGTGACAGACTTCATGGTGCAACCAAAGCGGAGAAGGACATCCCAATTGAGGCATTGAAGTGCGGAAGCAAAGAGCTCCTGCTGCAGCTACATGCCTTTGTCTGCTTTATCTGGAAGGCGGAGAGCATCCTAGCAGAGCTGAGAGAGAAACCCCAGCTTCTTGCTGTAACCAAGAGAGGGCAAAGATTGCTTCTACGTCTTCAAGCCCACAACAGCAACTGCTTAAAGCTAAACCTAAAAACTAAAGAAAGAAAGCCTGGTCTGTTAGGCCTCACAAGCTGTTTACCTTCTTAAAGACAGATTGGTACCTCTCATTCAATCTCTATAATAACAAGGGAAGAAAATAACTTCTTAAAGCCACAGCATCATAACAAGTAGAAGTCTTTTATAACACGGATATTGGTTTTAAAAAATTGATACCACATTCTACTTAGACCGCATTAATAAGAAAACTTCTAATTTTTCCTATATTAAACTATCAAAATGAAGATTTTAAGCAAAGATTTGTCTCTTTTGGGGATAGGGGCAATGAGCCCTGTACACTATAAACAAATGTACAGTACATTGAACTGCATAATAATTGATTTACCTTGAAAGAAATGAGATACAATGCAATAACAACAAGAATAAGAATAATGACATTTGTCTGCTTTAGGATGAAGAAACAAGTAAATTGACCATATGTAACAAGTTATCCTTTGGAATTGGAGGTGTTCCATATGAGATGGTTAGAAGTATTTTAGGATTCTTCCTGCAAATCTTTCTACTTGATGTTGCACAGGTATATATATGTGTTTAATAGTTGTTATAAGTACATTTATTTTAATCTTTTTGAGAGCTGTTATTTATATTTCACCATATATTAATTGAGCTGATTGAGTCTACCACTGCTACAATGTAACAATTATCAAATGCTCATCGCAGTGGGACATCTGGTGAGTTACATTTTCAACTTCAAAGTTTTGCAGGTATTGGTCTAGCATGCATGAGTAAATGGGTATGGCGAGAAGGTGGGTAGGTATGTTGAAGTAACTGCATAAGTCGATAGGTGGGTGGGATGGTTCAGTGGCAGGGCTAGCAAGGGAATGTGGTGAGTTGGTGAAGCAGCTGGTAAACAGGGTGGCAGATTGGTGAGGTGTTAGGTGGTAAGATGATAGGTGCATAAAGTGACAGGCAGGTAGGGTGTTAGGTGGTTAAGTGGCAAGCGATTTAGGGTGGCAGGTGGGTGAGCTGAAATGCCGGTGTTGCTGTGGGCAGAGGAGTGAGGGGTGGATCAGGGTAGTCTGGGGTAAACAATAGCACAGCCTTCTGTGTGTGTGGCTCTCTCTCTCTCTCTCTCTCTCTGTTTTTCTATACCTCTGGAACTTGTTTTCATTTTCAGCATGCTCATTTAGCTGAGAACCAGTCAACTTTACCTGGAAACAACTCCTCCACATCATTTCTTAATGTGAAATTACACAGCCATCCTTGTAAATCCTTCTTTCAAAACAGTTCTTCCTCTTTTAGTCCACAGATTTTAAAGACACAAAAAAAGTTCTTGCACTATCATGTAATCAAAGACTGTTGAACCTTTAACTTATTCCTTTATTTTCCTAGTTTAAATTAAGAAAGAGTTTAATGTTAACTATTACCTTATTTCTTTATTTTTTTATTTATTCTATGAAGTAATGCTTAACTTTTTAACTCTGCCTCTCTTACTACTTTGTTCCTAAGCTTTTGTACCTAGGTATCTTGGTACCTAAGATGGTGCCTTGTTTGGTGATATTATACACTTTTCACTGTACTCCTGTGCTTGAGTACATGTGACAATAAATATAATCTAAACCTGATATACCAAGGCAACTTTTGAGCTAGTTGACATACGTACATACATATAGCACCTTCTTGTGGATACAGAAATAATGTTGCATGAGTATTTTCCAAAATAAGTACACTGTTAATGAAATCTACTTACTTACTCGCGTAAAAACCGAAAGAACTGCGGATGCTGTAAATCGGGAACAAAAACAGAAGTTGCTGGAAAAGCTCAGCAGGTCTGGCAGCATCTG
>NC_063336.1:110900152-110924413 GCF_021869965.1 Rhincodon typus
TACTTTTTTATTAAATTCATTCTTGAGATGAGGGCATCATTGGCTAGCCCAGCATTTATTGCCCATCCCTAATTGTCCAGAAGGCACTTAAGAGTCAACCACATTGCTGTGGGCCTGGAGTCACATGTAGGCTAGACCAGGTAAGGAGGGCAGTTCTCCGTCCCTAAAGGGCATTAGTAAACCAGATGGGTTCCCCCCTCCTAACAATTGACAATGGTTTCATTAGACTCTTAATTCCAGATTTTTTTTCCTATTGAATTCAAATTCCACCATCTGCCATGGTGAGATACAAACATGGGTCCCAAGAACATTATCTGGATCTCTGGATTACCAGTCCAGTGATAATACCACCAGGTCATTGCCTCCCCAGAGGAGGGAGGACTGCATGCTTATCTGGGGCCACTTCATACACAATGATCTGCATGTGACCCTATTGTATATTTAAAGACAGTTGATAAACTGTGGTAGAAACTCTTCTACCATCTTCTAGAATTTTTTCAATAGCCTAAGGTCTATGTTAGTAGGACCCAGCAACCATTCTATTTCTACTTATTGTTTTCATCCTTTTTTACAGGTATCTCTGCTTCCAACTGGGAGGAGGCACAGTAAGTATTGGAGTTATTGCAGAATGAATTGAATTTTCACCAGAATGTTCTTAGTTATGAGTATTGACAGTCATGGAACAAAAGTGGTGAATGGATTTGAGGTACAGATCAACTGTGATCTAATTGAATGGTAGAACAGAGTTAAGCAAATTTATTGGTCTATTTCCACTTGTAGGTACAGATACATATCAATAGGCACCTCAGAAAGAATGATTAATACTGTCTTATTGCCCATTTTGCATGAACAAATAGACATAAAAAGGCTAAGAGCAAAAGGCATATTGACATTTTCAAAATATTATTTATGCTGCTGTGGCATATCTTTATAAGTAAATCAAAGAAGTATGCATCGATCATTTTTCTTAAACACATGTTCCTGGTTATGGATAAAAACAAAATGACAACAAGAAGTCTTTGACATCTGCTGTAGGTCAGGCCAACAAACCAGAGGCAAGCAAAAATATGAAGTAAATTAAAGGACTGGAAATAGTTAATCAATGTAAACCCTTATATAGTGAAAGACAAAGAAATATCTGCCATTTGTAAGAGGAGAGCGCATAACTACTCACAAAAGAAAGGTAAAAGTCATGCAACTGTGGTAGAAGATTCCATCATTAGATATATGATCAGGGAATTTGCAGATTTTGTTTTCAAGTGACTGAATCAAATGTAATTGTAGAGATGATAAAGTGTATTTTAAAGTAAATTGATCTGTAACCCTACAATGGTTGCATATAGCTAATTACTCATCCTCAGGATGTCCAAAAATGCTTCACAGCTTTACTCCTCTCAAATCTAAACAAATTACTATGTTTAAAAAGACACACAACAAAGTTGTACCATCTTATTGAGATGAGTAACTTGTTTATGTATTTTAGTGGTGGATGAGTGATACATGTCCGAACTGAATTTTAGAAGAACTCACTGCTTATCTCTGAGAAAGTGCAAGTAGATACTTTAGCATCCACATGTGAATAAAGCAGACATAGCCTTGGTTTCATGTCTAAAAGATAACGTTCTGGAAATTCTATCTATGTTCCCTCAAACTCTTGTCATTGCTGCTCTAGAACGTTGATCCTTACAGAATTTCAGGAACTACAACTCCAACAATCCAGCAGTAAGCTTAGCTGGCAGTCTGGGTAATGAAGTCATGTCTGGAAATAGTGCTTGAATTCACAATTTCAAACTGAAACTGCAAAATTAAGTACCAATTACACTAAGCAAATGTAATAATTAACAAATGAATGAAACACTTCTACTGCCTTTGAATGTAATGATAAACAAACTCCGGGTCAGACAAATAGCTCTCTTATCTGCTATCAGCTGTAAAAACCTGGCTGGTGTTTTTCCAATCCACCCATTACTTTGTAAGTCAACTCCTCATAATTTGAAATTATTTTGAGAAGACCCAATAATTTGAAATTATTTTGAGCAGACCAGTGCACCATCCATATATGCAGACAGATTTTCATAATCGCAGAATCACTACAGTGTAGAAGTAGGCCATTCAACCCATCAAGTCCACATTGACCCTCTGAAGACCATCCCACCCAGACCCACTCCCCTACACTATCCCTGTAACTCTGCACTTCGCATGGCTAATCCACATAACCCTGGACACTATGGACGATTCATCATGGCCAATCCATCTAACCTGCACACCTTTGAACTGTGGGAGGAAACAGAAGTACCTGGAGGAAACTCACATAGACACAGGGAGAATGTGCAATCTCCACACCACAGTCACCCAAGGGTGGAGTTGACCTCACACCCCTGGCACTGTGAGGCAGCAGTGCTAACCACTGTACCACCATGCCACCCAAACATAATGTTGAATGCTTACGCTTGCTTTTGTGTTATCAACTTAAGGAATCACAGAATTGCTACAGCAAAGAAACTTGCTCAAAGTTTTGTGTGCAGTAGGTGATGGTTTTACTTTTAAAGACAGAAAATGTGACTGTGGGGCTGGGAGAAGCTTCTCAAACTCAACTGAGCTCATGATCATAACCCCCTCCCCACCTCACCAGTGCTGCTCCAACACTCCTCCTCACTGAGATCTAGCTTGGGAACCCTGTATCCTGAAATGAGTGAGCTGGCTGTGGAGCCATGACTGGCATTTCCAGTTCATTCAGCTAATGGAAATGAAATATATTTCCCAATTTCACAGCTGGCTTTGGACTCCCTGGTTAAGGCACACTCTATGTATCAGTGGTTATCCACCCAGATAATGAAGTACCTGAATCCTTTTGTCATTACATTTTTGGTAAAAGTCACATTAGAAATCATATTAGAAACCCTGAATAAAGCATCCGCAGTTCTTTCAGTTTTTATATTAGAGACCCTGTTTCTTTCAAAAATACAAAATACTTTTCTAAAGTGAATTTAAAAAAAAGTAACCAAGATTCTACGTGTATTTTCCAAATGATCATTGAGTGAGTTGGATTGTTGTTCTCCATTTTTTTGTAAAGTATGGAGTGGGATTGGTTAATAAAAGTGCAGTTTGATGTTTCGGAAGATGTGTGCTAAATTTGGCCACTATGTTGATTTACTGTAGGGTGCTTCTTATAATGTCCTGGCAAACATTTAGAGGAAGGGAATTAAGCAGAAAAATTCCTCTAATATTTCAATTAAAAAGGTAAGACCCTTAATTAATCTATGCCCAAGATGTAGAACGTTACATATTTTTATTCCTGAATAGTAGTTTGTGCACAACTTTGGAAGTGGGTTTCATGTACAACATATAAGGTTTTGTTTTGCTTAACCAGAAAATGTTGATTTTGAAACTTTTTTTGATACATTTTCCAACACTTTGTCATCCACCCTTTTTATTCACATAAGCGTACCGAAAGGCCCACCAGGTTTTCTCAAAATGTATGTTTCTCTTTAATATGTCTGCTTATCTCACACCTCCTTATACAAATCCATCTTGTGGTTGGTTGGCTTGCCGAGCTGGTTCGTTGGGTAACATCATCAGTGCAGCCTCCGATGAAGCGCTGTTGATGGCTTTCTTTGTGGAGTACCAGGCTTCTAGGAATTCCCGTGCTTGTCTCTGCTTTGCCTGTCCCAGGATCCTGGTGTTGTCCCAGTTGAATTGGTGGTTCTCCTTATCCATGTGGATAGAGATGAAAGCCATCAACAAACACATAGAGCTCGACCCCATGTACACTCCACTGCAAAGGAATCCAGAAGTGAGGTAATCCAGCTCAGTGGACTCCAGAGTTCAAATAACAAGCGGGAAAACACAACAGCGCTTCATCAGAGGCTGCACTGATGATGTTACCCAGCAGGGTAATGAAATATCTGCAGAAAAACAACGAACCAGCTCGACGAGCCAACCAACCACAACATCCACAACGCAAGCTACGAATCTACTCTAAAACCTTACAAATTCATCTCTCCAATACTATTGTAGAAACTGAAGGTCTTGACATTAAGTGTCAGTCCAGTTGCTCTTCTCTGAACCTTTTCCCAGGTTTCAATATTACCAGCCATGTTAGGGGAGAAAAATTAGAATCAGCGTTCTAGATAACCCAGGGAAGGTCCTGAATGCTGACAGAATCATAGAATCCCTGCAGTGCAGGGAGAGGCTGTTCAGCCCATCAAATCTGCACCAACCATCCAAAGCTCATGCCACACTATCCTCATAACCCTGCTTTTCCCATGGCTAACCCACCTAGCCTGCACATCCCTGGACACTATGGGGCAACTTAGCATGACTAATCTACCTAACCTGCACATCTTTGGACTATGGGAGGAAACTAGATCACTTGGGAAGAATGTGCAAACTCCACACAGTCACCCAAGGCTGGAATTGAACCCAGGACCTTGATGCTGTGAGGCAGTAGTGCTAATGACTGAGCCACCTTGTCATCATAGAGGTTATTGTTTTGTATTATGATTTCGTGACATTAGACCCGAACATACCATTTATTTTTACAATAACCACACAGCTCTGGTAACATTCAATGAATCATGAACTCTGATGTACCTAATTAAGTTACTTAATGTTCAGAAGCATATTTTCAAATTTGTATTTCCTTTTCAAAATAAGATTTTTATTTCTTCTGGTCCATGTGCATTTGAGATCAAACCTAGCAGCTATATTAAATGAAAGAAGGTAAAATACTGGCCACTCCGTATAAAAAGCAATGAACACTGGAACAGTTCTTTTTCTAAGTTGAACATTGAGGGTACAGACTGTACTTTTTGTGGTTTCTCTTGTTTGCCGAGTGTTCCTGGCTTTTTAGCTACAGCTTGACTATTGCCTCATCCTAATGCTTTACTTGCATTTTGAACAAAATAACATTCCATTAAATATTGCACAACATCACTTCAGTCATGTGACCTATTAATTGTCAGCTGTTAAATGATGAGGAAATGGTCTTCCTTCATAAGGATTCAGTCAAGCTTTATTTGCTGTGAAGTGTCAAAATACAACATTAATATTTGTTGTAAAATGAAGTTTGGCTACATTTATGTTCACTCAGTAATGTATGACTGTTTCTGTGTACTTATCAGTTTTGCTTTTTACTTGAGGAATCTGCTTTGGTTACCCTGTTCCTCCTTCCCCTCTCTAAGGCTCGTTATTCACTCCCATAGTTGCCACTGTGCTTCTTTCTCATCCCACCCAAATCATTCTTGCCAGGCACCTTTTAATTCTTACCCATCAGAATCTCAGTCCCTGATCTCCCTTTTCATCTTCCTTTCTCCCCCACACCCAAACTCCAATCATTTAATCTCAGCCACATTGCTCTCTCCCATCATCTTGAGCTCTACCCTTTTAATTCCAGTCTTTTTCTCTCCCCTTCTATCTTCCAGCGTAAATTCCTCCATACCCCTCTTCCCCATTTATCATCTTTCAGGTCTATTTTACCAGTCTTCCTAGTTCCCCCTCCCTAGCCATCTCTCATCTCACTAGATCTCTGGCTGTTCCTCCACCATGTGATTCAATTTTCAGGACTTCTCTGTATCTGACAGAAATGATCTCCTTAATCCCCTCGCAATATTCATCAAGCTGAGTGAACACAAGGCAGACATATACTCATGGTGTGGAGCAAACTGCCATTGCTATTGATAACATTTACATTGGTTTATATCAAGGAAAGATGACACAAAAGGAGTGAAACTGGATTCCATCTCACCTACACAGTGAAAGTAATTAAAATATATAATGGAATCATGCATCATCTCTTGCTGCTTTCAGTCATGAAAGGAACTTCTGGGAATGTTCATTGTCAAGTGAAAACCAATGGACAAGATGGTAAACTCCTCCCACTCAGAGCTAAGACAATGAAAGGTAATTGTGTCCGCAAACCAATTCAACAGATTATGATCACTGAAAATAAAATAATGCTAACAGAGGCAATGTACTTGGAATATAAATTGCAACAGTGATTGCATGAGCACAATAATTCCTGCCATATCCAAACAGCTTATCCAGAACTGGCCAGAAATGGTTCTGCAATAGTTTTGAGGCTTGGCAGCCACTGTAGTCTAATTGTTTGTACTTCAGGGTGTATTCCACAACAAACATCACTGCAGAAAGCTACATACACGAGTTGGAAAGCTACAACTTACAACTTAATTTTTGATATCTGCCCCAATTGCTGGGGAAAAAGCATGTTGAGGCCAACCACAAGGAGCCTCTGTTGCCAGTCTGGATGGACAGATGGAAGATACAGCCCATTCAGATCCAGAAAACACGGGAGGTAATATTGCTGGAAGCAATACTTACCCAGATGTTCTGGCTCAATTATCACTGACGACACCATGGGAAAGAACAACGCTTCTCTTGTAACTTAGTCAGCCTGAAGACAGTGGTGCTGCCTCTACTTCAAAATGTATCGCTGTCTCCTGATCTCAGTCCATTAAAGTTAAGATATTTTAATTGTGCTTCTTATCTGGTGCGCAGAATACAAAATATTTATTTCCTTTGTATGCAGTTGATCTCAAGCCTGCAGTATTGAAATGGGTCCAATCAACAGCAGATGATTTGAGCTTTGTTGAACCATGACCCAGATTTTGAGGTAATAGCAATGATGAACTGTCAACATTTGCTGTCTTGTGAAATAGCCCCTGCACATGCACGGTTAAATGCGGAAATCCACAATTTGCTATCGGGGGGTATTATGTTCCTCCACAACGTGCAGACTTTGCACATGCAATTGATCTATGTGTAGCTTTCCAACAATTGTGTGTGCAGTATTCTGTTACAGAGATCAATGATTTGAGGGGAACTTTGACTTCTTTCACTCTATTATCATTTTAAAAAAGCATTAAACATATTACAGCTTGTTGAATTAGCTGCAGTTGGGTTTTAAGCAGCATTTTTTGCCATTCATTACACTGAACAACTTGTCTGGAAATGAAAAACAGGCATTAGAAGTATGAATGTTATTCCCTTCATTTCATGGTAACAAATATAAACAAAATAGTCATTAATTTGTATTATGTTGGAGTGTTTATGATATTTCAGCTTTTACTTAAATCCATGTATATATCCCAAACTTTGTTTCACCTTGTATCAAATTATTAATATGTAAATAATGATTGGTGCTTTTTACTTCCTGGTTTGTCATCTTGATTGAACACTCAGCCTGCTCAATAACTGCAGTTTACTTGGATGCCAGAGATTCCCCATAGCTGGCACCACAATGAATCAGATGTCATAATAATCAAGAACAGTTTGTATTCATATGGCGCCTTTCATGTAGTAAAATGTCCCAAGGCTTCTCACAAGATTGTTATAAATAAATAATTGACACATAAATGTTAAGATGTATTCGGGCAGGTGACTGAAAAGATTCATCAAAACAATGGTTTCAAGGAGGATGTTAAAGGTGAAATTAGGGATTATGGCAGAGGGGAGGCAATGGCCTAGTGGTATTATTGCTGGACTGTTAATCCAGAGACCCAGATAATGTTCTGGGACCTGAGTTCAAATCCCGCCACAGCAGATGGTAGAATTTGAATTCAATAAAAATCTGAAATTAAGAGGCTAATTATGACCATGAAATCCACTGTCAGTTGTCATTAATTCCCTTCAGGGAAGAAAACTGCCATCCATACCTGGTCTGGCCTACATGTGACTCCAGAACCACAGCAATGGGGCTGACTCTTAACTGCCCTCTGGGCAATTAGGGATGGGCAATAAATGCTGCCTGGCCAGCGACATCCTCATCCCGTTTATGAATTAAGAAAAAAATTCCAGGGCTTTGGATGGTGGCAGTTGAAGGCACAGGCATGAATGGTGGAGCAATTAAAGTTGAGCATGTGCAAGAGGCCAGAATTAGAGGAGTGTAAGATATAGGGTCGTGGAGTCATACAGTTTGGAAACTGGCCCTTTGGCCCAACTCGTCCATGCCGACCAGGTTTCTTAAACTGAAATAGTCCCATTTGTCTGCATTTGGCCCATGTCGCTCTAAATGTTTCCTATCCATGTACCTGTCCAAATGTCTTTTAAATGTTGTAATTGTACCCACTTCCTCTGGTAGCTCATTCCAGGAGCCTTTTAAATCTTTCCCCTCTCACCTTAAACCCACGCCCTCTAGTTTTGGACACCCCTCATTGCAGAAATCAGTCAAGTGAATGCTTGAAACACTCCCTTTCAGACAAGTTCTTCCTTTCTTAGGTAAGCAGGTACAAAATGTACATCATAGGTGCAACCTTCTGTAGGATCTGCACAATTACGTTAAGGTAACCTTACATTTGATTTACAATCCCCTTGTAAAAAAGACAATATATCATTTGCCTTCCTGATTGCTAACTGTGCCTGGATGTTTACTTTGTATCTCAGCACCTCTTACCCACTTTGCATCAATTCCCGACTTTTATACCCTGATGCACTCACTCTATGGTTACTGCTCTCCACAGCACAATACATTTCTTTGGTTAACTTGATTTGTGCTCAGATTGACTAAATCTTGGAAGAATGTGGAGCTGAAGGAGATTCTTTGAGTTAAGGAGGGATGAGACCATCGAGGGATTTGAAAACCAAGTTGAGTGTTATAATTGAAGCAATCTGAACCAGAAACAAAGGGATAAGTGAATACACAGCATGATAAGTGAATAGGACCTGATGACAGTAAACGATATGGGCAAGAGATGTCCACAAGTTTATGAAGGTTAGAACGTGAGAAACCAGTCACAGTGTGTTAGAGCCATCATGTTGAGAGGTAGCAATGTTAAGGCTGAGGTCTTTAGCAGCAGATAAGTTGACCAAGAGGAGATATAATAGAAATGGAAATAGACAATATTAACGATTGTGCAGAAATTAATCAGAAGCACATTTCAGAGCCAACTGTGATACTAAGGGTATATCAGATAGGGATGGAATCCCTGCAGCCTTTCTTATACTCGGGATTTTAACCAGCAGTGTGTTGAGTGATGGACAGCCCTCCAGCCCAGAGAGATAGTGAATATTTTAAGTGGCCAGTTAAGGACCTCTTCCTGCTGCAGCATGTCTTTTGACTGGCAATGGATACTACAAAGGTACTGCATAATGCAAAGACACTGGACATTGACCACATTCTGGTGATACAACATAGAACATAGAACATAGAACATTACAGCGCAGTACAGGCCCTTCGGCCCTCGATGTTGCGCCGACCTGTGAAACCAATCTGAAGCCCATCTAACCTAAACTATTCCATTATCATCCATATGTTTATCCAATGACCATTTAAATGCCCTTAAAGTGGGCGAGTCTACTATTTTTGCAGGCAGGGCATTCCACGCCCTTACTACTCTTTGAGTAAAGAACCTACCTCTGACATCTGTCCTATATCTATCACCCCTCAATTTAAAGCTATGTCCCCTCGTGGTAGCCATCACCATCCGAGGAAAAAGGCTCCCACTGTCCACCCTATCTAATCCTCTGATCATCTTATATGCCTCTATCAAGTCACCTCTTAACCTTCTTCCCTCTAACGAAAACAGCCTCAAAACCCTCAGCCTTTCCTCATAAGACCTTCCCTCCATACCAGGCAACATCCTGGTAAATCTCCTCTGCACCCTTTCCAATGCTTCCACATCCTTCCTATAATCCGGTGACCAGAACTGTACGCAATACTCCAAGTGCGGCCGCACCAGAGTTTTGTACAGCTGCAACATGACCTCATGGCTCCGAAACTCAATCCCTCTACCGATAAAACCTAACATACTGTACGCCTTCTTAACAACGCTATCAACCTGGGTGGCAACTTTCAGGAATCTATGCACATGGACACCGAGATCTTTCTGCTCATCCACACTACCAAGAATCTTACCATTAGCCCAGTACTCTGTATTCCTGTTACTCCTTCCAAAGTGAATCACCTCACACTTTTCCGCATTAAACTCCATTTGCCACCTCTCAGCCCAGCTCTGCAGCTTATCTATGTCCCTCTGTAACCTGCAACATCCTTCCGCACTATCCACAACTCCACCGACTTTGGTGTCATCTGCAAATTTACTAACCCATCCTTCTACGCCCTCATCCAGGTCATTTATAAAAATGACAAACAGCAGTGGCCCCAAAACAGATCCTTGAGGTACACCACTAGTAACTGAACTCCAGGATGAACATTTCCCATCAACCACCACCCTCTGTCTTCTTACAGCTAGCAAATTTCTGATCCAAACCGCTAAATCACCCTCAATCCCATGCCTCCGTATTTTCTGCAATAGCCTACCATGGGGAACCTTATCAAACGCTTTACTGAAATCCAAATACACCACATCAACCGCTTTACCCTCATCCACCTGTTTGGTCACCTTCTCAAAGAACTCAATAAGGTTTGTGAGGCACGACCTACCCTTCACAAAACCGTGTTGATTATCCCTAATCAAATTATTCCTTTCTAGATGATTATAAATCCTATCTCTTATAATCCTTTCCAACACTTTACCCACAACCGAAGTAAGGCTCACTGGTCTATAATTACCAGGGTTGTCTCTACTCCCCTTCTTGAACAAGGGGACAACATTTGCTAGTCTCCAGTCTTCTGGCACTATTCCTGAACACAATGACGACATAAAGATCAAAGCCAAAGGCTCTGCAATCTCCTCTCTAGCTTCCCAGAGAATCCTAGGATAAATCCCATCCGGCCCAGGGGACTTATCTAATTTCACACCTTCCAGAATTGCTAACACCTCCTCCTTATGAACCTCAATGCCATCTAGTCTAATAGACTGTATCTCAGTATTTTCCTCGACTACATGGTCTTTTTCCTGTGTGAATACTGACGAAAAATATTCATTTAGCACCTCTCCTATCTCTTCGGACTCCACGCACAACTTCCCACTACTGTCCTTGACCGGCCCCAATCTTACGCTAGTCATTCTTTTATTCCTGACATACCTATAGAAAGCTTTAGGGTTTTCCTTGATCCTACCTGCTAAAGACTTCTCATGTCCCCTCCTGGCTCTTCTTAGCTCTCTCTTTAGGTCCTTCCTGGCTAACTTGTAACTCTCAAGCGCCCTCACTGAGCCTTCACGCCTCATCTCTACATAAGCCTCCTTCTTCCTCTTGACAAGAAATTCAACTTCTTTAGTAAACCACGGTTCCCTCGCTCGACCACTTCCTCCCTGCCTGACAGGTACATACTTCTCAAGGACACGCAGTAGCTGTTCCTTGAACAAGCTCCACATTTCAATTGTGCCCAGCCCCTGCAGTTTCCTTCTCCATCCTATGCATCCTAAATCTTGCCTCATCGCCTCATAGTTGCCTTTCCCCCAGCTATAACTCTTGCCCTGCTTTATATACCGATCCCTTTCCATCGCTAAAGTAAACGTAACCGAATTGTGGTCACTATCACCAAAGTGCTCTCCTACCTCCAAATCTAACACCTGGCCTGGTTCATTACCCAGTACCAAATCCAATGTGGCCTCGCCTCTTGTTGGCCTATCTACATACTGTATCAGGAAACCCTCCTGCATACATTGGACAAAAACTGACCCATCTGAAGTACTCGAACTATAGCGTTTCCAGTCAATATTTGGAAAGTTAAAGTCCCCCATAACAACTACCCTGTTACTTTCGCTCCTATCCAGAATCATCTTTGCAATCTTTTCCTCTACATCTCTGGAAATTTTCGGAGGCCTATAGAAAACTCCCAACAGGGTGACCTCTCCTTTCCTGGTTCTAACCTCAGCCCATACTACCTCAGTAGACGAGTTGTCATCAAACGTCCTTTCTGCCACCGTAATACTGTCCTTGACTAACAATGCCACACCTCCCCCTCTTTTACCACCTTCCCTGATCTTACTGAAACATCTAAACCCCGGAACCTGCAACAACCATTCCTGTCCCTGCTCTATCCATGTCTCCGAAATGGCCACAACATCGAAGTCCCAGGTACCAACCCATGCTGCAAGTTCACCCACCTTATTCCGGATGCTCCTGGCATTGAAGTAGACACACTTCAAACCACCTTCCTGCCTGCCAGTACACTCCTGCAACCTTGAAACCTTATTTATGACCTCACTACTCTCAACCTCCTGTACACTGGAGCTACAATTCAGGTTCCCACCCCCCTGTTGAATTAGTTTAAACCCTCCTGAAGAGCATTAGCAAATTTCCCCCCCAGGATATTGGTACCCCTCTGGTTCAGGTGTAGACCGTTTGTAGAGGTCCCACCTACCCCAGAATGAGCCCCAATTATCCAGGTATCTGAATCCCTCCCTCCTGCATCATTCCTGTAGCCACGGGTTCAACTGCTCTCTCTCCCTATTCCTCGCCTCGCTAGCATGTGGCACGGGTAACAAACCAGAGATAACAACTCTGTTTGTTCTAGCTCTAAGCTTCCACCCTAGCTCCTTGAATTTCTGCCTTACATCCCCATCCCTTTTCCTACCTATGTCGTTGGTGCCTATGTGGACCACGACTTGGGGCTGCTCCCCCTCCCCCTTAAGGATCCCGAAAACACGATCCGAGACATCATGGACCCTGGCACCTGGGAGGCAACACACCAACCGTGAGTCTCTCTCGTTCCCACAGAATCTCCTATCTGTCCCCCTAACTATGGAGTCCCCAATGACTAATGCTCTCCTCTTCTCCCCCCTTCCCTTCTGAGCAACAGGGACAGACTCTGTGCCAGAGACCTGTACCCCATGGCTTACCCCTGGTAAGTCGTCCCCCCCAACAGTATCCAAAACGGTATACTTGTTTTTGAGGGGAAGGGCCACAGGGGATCCCTGCACTGTCTGCCTGTTCCCTTTCCGTCCCCTGACTGTAACCCATCTACTTTTTTCCTGTACTTGAGGTGTGACTACCTCCCCGTAACTCCTCTCAATTACCCCCTCAGCCTCCCGAATGATCCGAAGTTCATCCAGCTCCAGCTCCAGTTCCCTAACACGGTTTCCGAGGAGCTGGAGTTGGGTGCACTTCCCGCAGATGAAGTCAGTGGGGACACTAGTGGTGACCCTTACCTCCCACATTCTACAGGAGGAGCATACAACTGCCCTAACATCCATTCCCACTGTTCTGAATTCCCAAACAGAAAAATTAAAAAAAATATATATATATACTAGTAGCCTTACCAAATCAGCGCTCAGAACCTTTTTTTTTGGTTAGAGGAGGAGGATGGGTGGGAGACACTACCTAGGTGCCCCAGAACTAGTTGTGTCTCTCGCCCACCACAACGACAACCCCAACATCTACCTGGTATTTTGGAACAGTGCCCAGGTGTATCCTTTGCACAAAAAGCCGGACAAATCCAGCCCACAAATTATTATCCAGCAGTCTACTGTCAATCATTAGCGAAGTGATGGAAGGCGTTGCAACCAGGCTGTCAAATGGCCTTACGCAGTAATAACCTTCTGTCTGACACTCAGTTTGAGATCCTGGTTTATTCAGCTCTAGAACTCATTCTAGCCTTTATCCAAACTTAGATAAAACAAAAACTGAATTCCAAAGGTGAGGTGAGCGTGCCTGCTCTTGATGTCAAAGCAGCATTTGACCGAATATGGTTTAAGAAGCCCGAGCAAAAATGAAGTCTGTGGGAATCAGGAAAACTCTCTACTGGTTGGAGTCATATTGAGCAGAAAGAAAGGTTGTTGGAGCTCAATCCTGACTTGGAATTTTATCGCCATTCCTTTACTATCAATGAGTCAAAATCCTGGAACTCACTTCCTAACAGAACAGTGGGTGTATCCTACCCACCATGGACTGCAGCAATTGAAGAAGGTGGCTTCTCAGGTGGTGGTGAGTTAGTGAATAGTGATCCAGCCCATGATACTCACATTCCATGAATAAATCTTTAAAGAAAAATCCTTTTAGCAACACATATGTTCTGCCCCCCTACCCCGCCTCTAACCTCCGCAGTTCTTGTATGGTATCACTTTTGTCTAATTATATTTAACCATTAACTCATAACTTCCACTACAAACACACCCCCCCCAACACACACATGCACATGCACACACACAGACCATAGGCCTCTTATTGCATAAGGTATCATGGATGTACATGTTCCATATCATTGTCTGGAAGGATTAGCATATAGGGTGGACAGAAAGGAGAAGTGCATAATTGTCAGTGAGGAAATAAGCCTTGAACTATGATCTAAAAGAAGTTCCTACATAGTGCTGTGGTCTGCAGAGCAGATGGAAATTTGGTTTATTGCCTGTGTCTTTCGAAGCCTTTTTTAAAAAAATCACCCTTATTCTGCAGGCAATCTCTCTCATTAATAATGGCTTGCTTCTCTGAGATACTTTTCTGGGAATTTGAAGGAAAATTTTAGTTGCCTCTGTTAAAAATGTCATTTCTAAACATGAGCTCATCACTCACAAGTTGCAGAAGAAAGTTTTCCTCAGTTAATACTTAATTATTTTCTCCATGTTTTTATTTGCCAGTTGTTTAGACAGGGTGTCTTCCCTCAAAGCACCAAGCTCACTTACTCACCGCATTCCCAAGCTCCCACTCTGTGTCTGACTGCATTCACTGACGAGCTGCTGTCTTCCTGTATGTTGAGTATCGACTTGTAAATCCATCCAACATGTGCTGATGGCTGACGATAAAAATGGGAGAGACTTCTGATCGACCACATGATCCAAACAATTGAAGCCTCGACCATCACCATCATAGCTCCAAGATACAACATGCATGGAAACGGGCCTGTTGCCATGGTAACTCAGGCTCATTGTTGGCCAGTGTGAACCAGATTGCTGCCAATAGCTTGGGGTCTAATTATTGTTGAGCCTGGGGTGGATTGGGACCCACTTCGTTGCCCTACCCACGGTGGAAATTGTGATGCTCTGGGTTGAATCTGCCATCAGGCAGAGAACTGAGGAAGTGATGAGGTAGAGCTGGGTGTTGTCCATACATATGTGGAAACTAACATTGCGTTTTTGGGTGATGTGGTTGAGTAGCATGTAGTTGAGAAATTGGAGGCAGCAAATGATTCTTGGGCAACACCTGAGGTAATAGTCAGGGAGCAGGAAGAAAAACCAGTGATTACAGACAAAAATGGAACAGGAGAGCGCAATGCTATCCAACTCAATGATGTTCATTCGTGAGGCAATTGATTGGACATAGACTTTTATCAACCCTTTTTTTGATGTTTCTTTTACCTAAACTTGATGCAACCAGAGGTCTTCAATTGCCAAGTAACTGATCTTGGGAAAATTCTTTTTGCTTTTTCTCAATTTTACCAGAGAGTTTCTAGCATCCATCTTTAAAGTTCTTAATAAATGGTTCCCTTCAACTAATATTCTTAAAAATTATGTAACTTATCTTAAGTAAGCAGATGTGGTAACACTCTTGCCTGAGTCAGCAGACTAGCATTTCAAGCCACGCTGTTGAGTGCACAAATTAGACCAGCCCTTCAGTAATTATGAAGGTGCCCTCCCGATTATGTAAAAGAAATCTAGGCTCTTTTTCTAAAAGAGCATTAGAGTTCAATGTTTTGAGAATCTTTATCTCTCAATCAACACTGACAATATGATAATTCCTATTATCATTTACTGGGCACAACTGAATTCTGTGTTTCCTCAATTACAATAAAAAACAACTTCAAGGTACTACGTTGGCTGTGAAGTGGTTTTGGAGAGTGCGAAATGTATTATTTAAACGCAAGTTGTTTCTGAGCAAAAAGCACTTTTTTTATGATTCATACTTTATTATCTGATAAATGCCAAGCACAAACATAAACCTTTAATTATAAAATTAAGCTTTCCTTAATGCTGTTTGGTGTATTGAGATGAATGCAATCATTACATTGTTCATGTGTTGATTTTCAGGTCTGTAGGATGATGCATCATGCTAAACTCAGAAATCTTTTGGATTAACACAGAGCTAAACAATCCTGTGACAAAAGGCTCCTGCAAGGTTGTTTGTTGTGTGATAGTGGTTCAAAGTATGTGTGAAAATGAGTTTCTGGCTGATAAAAAAAATTCCAGTGTGTGTTTTAGTGCTGGGGAAATTTTTAAAAAATTATAGATGAAGATAGATTTTTAATTTTAATTTTTATTCTTAGAGTTATCCAGTTTCACTTGTTCAAATAAGCCACACAACATAGAGTTGTATACAACACTTTTTAAAATTCATTTGTGGGACGTGGGTGTTGCTGGCTGGCCAGGATCTATTGGCTTTGTTGCCTTTGAAGAAATAGTCTTAAATAGACTTAAAAACAAATTAGGTCACAGAAATCCCATCTAAAGTTTTTTCCAGTCACTTTTAGTTTTTCACAGGAGCAATCTTTTGCTGTTGATCTTAAAGATAGATATTCTTGGATTTGTGGAAGGCTGATTTTACAACAGACAATTGAGTTACGATAAAGACTTTTCAAGCAAACAGTCCTTGAGAGTTAATTAAGAAAGAGCAAAATCTTGTCTGAATAATGCATTAGGATAGGAATAGAATGCCTTGTGAAATATTAAAAGGAAATATATTTCACAAACTTTTTTAAATCTGTTAATGGATTCTCTGTTAATGCAATTGTTTGCTGATAATAACTAATAATATTAGACCCATAAGAATTAATTTAATATCTTTATATCAGATTAATTGAATTTGACTTAAAATAACTAATCCTACTGACAACTATAAAAGTTCATTTCCAACCCAGAAACTTATTATCTGAAGTTTATTACTGCTGAGAAATTATCTTTAAATTTATAAGGAAACTGAACTAAAATAAATAAAATATCTGTATATTTGTAACATTAGCAATTGTATTTTGCAACCATCATAATGACCACTGGCTGGAGAATAATTTCAGAATAAAAATATCTCCAGAAAATATCTGATCAGTACCTACAGTTGCAGTGAACTAAATTACAGTGAAATAACTATAAAATTATATAAAATTATATAATTATAAAATTATATAATAAGCCTATACTTTATTTGTGAACTTAGCATGAGAAAAGGTTTGAAGAATGGAGGACATCTTATCCAAGTATAGCATTTTCGTCAACGAACAGGAAGCACTTTCTAATAGGGGTTACTGGTTGTAGCCGACAGTTGGAGTTCTTAGATAACAAGGTGTAGAGCTGGATGAACACAGCAGGCCAAGCAGCATCAGAGGAGCAGGAAAGCTGAAGTTTCGGGTCGAGACCCTTCTTCAGTTGGAGTTCTTACCTGAGGTTCCCCCCTCTCTCTCCGCTCAATCATAGACAAATTCTACTCCATCAGATACAGTTTACATCAATACAGCATTTCTTCAAACTTCCAACTTTGCTTACAGAGATGCTGTCTCCTCCTACAACTCTCCTTAGTTCAGCTGGCTCATTTTTTTTCACCCAAAAGTCAATCTGGCACCCATTCCTAGATCAAAGCCAGTTCAAATTGCCTGCACTGTTTAAAACAGTGCTATTCTCACCATCCCCAGTTCAAACTGGCACCCCTTTCTGCACAATACCTCTCGGCTTAGCTGATAGAGAGCTTGTCTCTTTGTGCAATTTTTAGATGTAGCGTTACACAGAAACGGTGTCAATTTATTTCAGTGGATATAAAATATCAAATTATCCTATTCAAAGATCTTCCAAGGAGGTTGTCTATCCACCAACACCACCAAAAACAAACTATTTGGTTATTCAGTGACTCGATATTAGTGGGACATTGATGTATGAAATTGACTGTGATCTGCCTATGTATCCATTAGTTATAAATGGAAATGTCATGAGGAAATGATCTTTGCTATAAAAATCCAATTTATTTTATTCTTGTGTCATTTTCTCAAACTGATCTTGAGAGTTTAGAATAGATTTATTATTGGGGTAAAAGAAGGTTGAATATGCTTTGCAAGAAATTATAGGTGAAACATAGCAGGTCATATATATACATTGCATAAAATTAGACGATCTAGAAAGATGGGGTAGAAAGCAAAAGGCAATGTCAAACTTGTTATTGAACTTAACAGGGCAGTAATCAGCCTCACTGGGATGTTCGTAGTAGGGTGTACATGGTTTACAGTCTAGCTGCACCCCTTCCTGTTGAATCAGGCAACAAGTGAGTCAGAGGTCTCAGAGGTCTACAGTACAGAAGAAAAGCCCTTCAGCCTATCAAGTATGCGCCAGTCAAAAACAACAATCTAACTATACTATCCCATTTTCCAGTACTTGGCCCACAGTCTTGATTGCCTTGGCATCACAAGTGTACATCTAAATTCTTGCAAAATGTTATGAGGCTTTCCACCACTTCCCCCTTACAGGCAGTGAGTTCCAGATTCCCACCACCCTCTGGTTGAAAAAGTTTTTCCTTACATCCCCTCAAAACCTCCTGTCCCTTATCTCAAATTAATGCCTGTCATTGCTCCCTCCCTGAAGAGAAATATTCCTTTCTGTCTACTGGATCTGTGCCCCTCATAACTTTATACATCTCAATCTCTGTCTTTCTTCCTTCTCATTCAGAACATAGTTGCCCATAACCAGGAAGACAGGAGAACAGGCAGGGTTAGGGAAAGACAAGGATACCTGCTTCTTCTAAAGAGGAGCTAGTTTTCTGGATCTTGAAACAAGCTGTCACAGAGCATATGGCAACTGGTATCATGAAAAAGATATGGTGACATCATGTTTCTGGTTTTTTAATTCTACACTTGAGGGTCTGTAGTGATTCAAGAAGGCAGCTCACCACCAACTTCTCTAGAACAATTAGGAATCCTCGATAAATTCATACCTGGCCAAGTGGTGTTCACATCCCATGAACAAGAAAAGGAAAATGCACATGCTACAGATGATGTGGCCAGCCTATTTCCTAGGTGAGCAATTGCCGATGATGATAATGGTTAGAATCTATCTTGTTAGAGATGGTCATTGCCTGGTACGTGCAACATGTGAGTGTTACTTTCTACTTTTCAGCTGCATCCTAAACAGTTGTCCAGGTCTTGCTGCATTTAAGCATGGACTGCTTTGGTCATAAGTGATGCTGAACATTGTGCAATCATCAGTGAACATCCCTACTTCTGACCTTATGATGTACGGAACGTCATTCTGAAACATCTGCAGATGGTTGGGTCTAGAACACTATGCTGAGGAACTCCTGAAGTGATGGCCTGTGGCTGAGATGATTGACTTGCAACAGCACAACCATTATCCTTTGTGCCAGATATAATTCCAAACAGTGGACAGATTTTCCCCAATTACCATCAACTCCAGTTTAGCTACGAATCCTTGATACTGCACTTGGTTGAATAGTGCCTTGGTGTTAAGGGGAGTTGCTATCACCTTATGTGTGGTATTCAACTCTTTCGTTCATGTTTGGGCCAAGGTTGTAATGAGTTCCAGAAATGTGTGTTAATGGCAGCACCCAAACTGTGCACCAATGTGCAGGTTATTCCTTTGTAAGTATTGTTTGATAGCAGTTTTGATGACCTTTCTGTTACTTTGTTGATGATTGAGAGGAGACCAGTGGATGGCAATTGGCCGGGTTGTATTTGTGCTGCTTTGTAGTGGTACAGGGCATACCTGGGTGGTTTTCCACATTGTCAGTTCGATGGCAATATTGTAACTGAACTGCAACAGCTTCAGTAGGCATGTTACTCATTCTGCAACATGACTACAGTACTATTGCTTGAAGATTGGCAGAACCTGTAGTCTTTGCAGTATCCAGAGCTTCAGCCATTTCTTGATATCAAGCGGAGTGAATCAAATTTGTTGATGATTAACATCTGTGATACTGGAGTCCTCTGGAGCAGGCTGAGATGGATCATCCACTCAGCACTTCTGGCTGAAAATGGATGCAAGTACTTCAGCTTTGCCTCCTTGTTGAACTCAACCATAATTAAAGAATGAGAATTTTTTGGGAGCTTCCATCTCTGGTTAGTCAATAAATTGTCCACCACCATCATGTCTGGATGTGGCAAGATTGAATCGTTAGATGTGATCCATTGGTTTTGATTTCTGTTGCTATCTGGCATGCAGTGGTCCTGACTTGAACTAACTGAGCACCGGGATCATGGCCTCGTCTGCAGGGAGCAGTCAGAGGGTGGAGCAGCAGCGTAGAGTGAATATAAAACTAACTGAGCACAGGGATCATGGCCTAGACTTCAGGGAGAAGTCAGAGGGTGGAGCAGCAGCACAGAGTGAGTATAAAACTAACTGAGCACAGGGATCATGGCCTAGACTGCAGGGAGCAGTCAGAGGGTGGAGCATCAGCACAGAGTGAGTATAAAACTAACTGAGCTCGGGGCACATTGAAGCTGCAAAAAAAAACTGGAGCGACTCACAGGGAAGCTGTGATCTGATTGGCTGGTAGGAAATTTGCACTAAATTTGAAAAAGAACACAGCAAAGGAGTATTAATAACTTAATTAACTCATTAATAAATCTATATAAATTAATGAAGTAATTAGCTAAGTAGAGATGGCTGGGCAGGTGATGTGTTGTAGCTGAATGATGTAGGAGATGGCTGATCCCATTGTGACCTGCAGTGACCACATCTGCAGAAAATGTTGGTTGCTCGAGGAACTTTGGCTCAGAGTTGATGAGCTGGAATCTGACTTTCAGACACTGCTGCATATCCGGGAGGGGGAGAGTTACCTGGATGCTCTAAGTCAGGGGTTGCTCACACCTTGTAGATTAAGTACTTCAAATCCAGTCAGTAATCAGGGACAGCAGGGTGCGATTGCAAATGAGGCAGGTAAGTGATTCCTGAATTCAGGAACAGAGGAGCCTCAGCTTCTGACTTTGTCTAACAGGTATGAGGTACCCGCTCCCTGAATGGAAGGGGAACAGGGCTGTAGTGAGGATGAACCTGCTGAACACTGCATCGTGGTACAGGATGCTATTCAAGGGGGAGGCGGAGCAAAAAAGACAAGTGGTAGTTGTAGGGGTCACTATAATTAGGAGGATTATTAGCATCCTTTGCAAACAGGATCAAAGAGTCCCGCATGGTGTGTTGCCTGCCCGGTGCCAGGGTTGTAAGCCTGTCTTGTTTAGCACAGTGGTAATGCCACACAGTCCAACAGAGAGTAACCTCAATGCGAAGATGGAACTTTGTCTCCTATATTATACAGTTGTCCCTCCTACCATTACTGTTTTGAACAGATACATCTGTGTTGGGTAGGCTGTTGAAGATGAAGTCCAGTCAATTTTCCTTCTTGTTGGTTCCCTCACCACCTGCCGCTGACCCAACCTAGCAGCTCTGCCCTTTAGGATTCAGCTTACTCGGTCAGTAGTTCTGCTGCAGGGCTATTGTTGATGATGGACATTGAAATCCACCACCCAGAGTGTTTTCTGTGCCCTTGCTACCCTCTAAATGGTGTTTAACGTGGAAGAATGCAACAAGAGAATCATAGAGTCCCAACGGTGCAGAAAGAGAGCATGCAGCTGATTAAGTCTGCACCAACCCTTCAAAGAACATCCTACCCAGACTCAGATCTGCCTCATTTACTACAGCGATTTCGCACGGCCAATCCACCTAACCTGCACATCTTTGTACTGTAGGAGGAAACCAAAGCACCAGACAGAAAATCACACGGACACAAGGAGAATGTGCAAACTCCACACAGACAGTCACCTGAGGCTGGAATCGAACTCAGGTTCCTGGCACTGTGAGACAGTAATGCTAACCACTGAGCCACCCAGGTTGTAGACAGCAAGAAATTTCTTTGGCCATATTTGACCTGATGCTTTCAGACATCATGTGATCCAGAGTCAACGTTGAGGACTGCCACGATAATGTCTTCGCCACCTCTGCAGAGTCTGTCCACATGTCTGTCAGGACATACCCAGGGATGAGGACATTGTGGGTAAGGTATGATTAAATGCCTGTAAATATGTCAGCTTAGGGCTTGACTAGACTGTGGGACAACTCTCCTAATTTTGGCACAAGCTCCAAGATGTTGGTAAGGAGAACATTGCAAGGTTAACAAGGCTGAGTTTGCTGATATTATCTCCAGTGCCTTTGTCTCAAGACTTTATAATGGTTTGCTACAACTGAGTGATTTGCTGGGCCATTTTAAATGGCAGATATGAGTGAATCACAACACTGTGGGTCTGCAGTAACATATCAGCCAGACAAAGCAAGGATGGCAGGTTTCCATCCCTGAAGGACATTAGTGAATCAGATTTTTATTTAACAACCATGGGCACTGTTTACATGGTGGCCACTAGCCTAGCTTTATTTAAAATTTCAGACCTTTATTTAATTCAATTTATATTATCTTACATGGTGGGATTCAAACTCACATCTCTAAAGCTCTCCCTCTCACTAAGGATGCAGCAAGACTCCCTGTCAAATCCAGGAACTTACAGCAACCATTCAAAAAACTATCCACAGTACTTCCATAAACTTTGGAATAACAGAAGTTAGTCCGAATCATCATATTGGCAAAGTAAGTGCCTGGGTCTTTTAAATAACTGGAGTGTGTTGGTTGGGAAGTTTCCACCTTGCAGGTGAATACATGTTCTTTGGTGAGTAACAGATCAACGTACTGAATAAGCCTGCATTGTGCAAGTTTCAAATTTGTGCCACAGGCACTGTAATGGGTTCTTTATGTTACCTTTTAGCCGGGTGGGACTCTTGTGGTACTGAAATCTAATGCCCTTGGTAGTGCCCCTCCCATCAGACCACAAGATATAGGACCAGGAACAAAACCAACGTTGCTGGAAAAGCTCAGCAGGTCTGGCAGCATATGTGAAGGAAAAAACAGAACCGGTTCTGAGGAAGGGTCACTGGACTCGAAACGTTAACTCTGTTTTCTCCTTCACAGATGCTGCCAAACCTGCTGAGCTTTTCCAGCAACTTTTTTTTTGTTCCTGATTTACAGCATCGCAGTTCTTTCCGTTTTTATTAAATATAGGAGCAGAATTAGGCCATTCGGCCCATCAAGCCTGCTTTGCCATTCGATCATGGCTGACATATTTCCCAATTTCCTACCTTCTCCCAGTATGGTCATGAGAGTTGTACCAGAAGAGGTTGGAGACACTGCTTTCCCCATGTGGAGGGCCTCTGTCTTTATTAGTGACAGGTCCAACATCATTACAGAGCCACATTTCTTAATTAAATAACTTGATATTAGTCATATTATATTTTTCAAAAGTTTTATCTCATAGCTCTTCCTCCTTTTCTCATCATTAACACCAACCCATCCCCCACTCGAGCTCCCATGGAAGAAAAAACAAACTTAGCAGCGTGGAAAGTTAGTGATAGCACAAAAGCTGCTTATTAATGCTTTCTGCCTGATATTCCATTCTGTTGAATTTAATGAATTTAATTGTACTACCATACTTCAGGAAAATCAATTTGAAATAAACAAATGATAACTAATTTTTCTGTACCCTATTTTTGGTATGTCAGTCTGATTCATCAGCTTTACACACACATTATGCAATGAGCTAATATGATTGTGCTTAACTATGCTTATTGGTGAATACTTGGGGTCCTAATTATCTCAGAGTCTTATATTCAGCAATTATTTTTTACATGGCAATGCTGTGATACATATAACCGTACTTTATCTCAGATTCAATTCAGAACTTCAGAAAACATTTAAGGAATTTGGATTATTTGATGATGTAACTTAAAGTTTTACCCCACTATTCGATCCAATAATTATAATAAATTTCCACATGGTTCCTACTTATTGTGAATGTTGGGGTTAACAAGGATAAGATCAGAGTAAGAACTAACCCTTAGATGGGTGATTCCTCACAGAGAAATTAGAGATGAAAATCAAACATCCTAGGAGCTAGTTTGAGAATGGTCGGGGCAGGAGCTAAACAGGTAAACCTTTTTTGACCAGTATTGCATTGTGGAGAGGTGACAATAAGAATGGAAAAAGGGGAGGTACTTTTCAAGATATTTAGTAATCTGATCAGTTTTAAATTCTGTTTCAGAGTAGACTTTGACCCTAGATATCTTTTACTCAAAACCTAATTTGATTTAAATTTCTTCCCCTGCCATTTGGCTGAATTTCTGTTGTTTGGGATCACATTTCTAGAACACAACAAGCCTGAGCTGGTAATAATTTCATTTTTGCAACATCTATTCCTTATGAGGAATTGAAAGTTGAGTCACTGTCACTTGAGGAAATAAACTTACACAGAGCAGTTATGGCGCATTGAGCAATTGGGATGCAATTTGTATCAGAGATAGTAGGAACTGCAGATGCTGGAGAATCTGAGATAACAAGGTCTAGAGCTGGAGGAACACAGCAGGCCAAGCAGCATCAGAGGAGCAGGAAGGCTGACGTTTCGGGCCTAGACCCTTCTTCAGAAAGACCCTTCTGAAGAAG
>NC_063336.1:110949413-110977014 GCF_021869965.1 Rhincodon typus
CAAAAACAGAAGTTGCTGGAAAAGCTCAGCAGGTCTGGCAGCATCTGTGAAGAAAATATCAGAGTTAACTTTTCGGGTCCAGTGACCCTTCCTCAGAACTTACTCACATGCTGTGTATTACTTTTTATTAATTTGCGGAGGGCTTTAAGCATCCTTACCTGCTTTTGAGTGATGAGCTGCCTTCTTGTACCAAGCAGTTCATGTTGTGTAATGCACCCATGTACAGTAGGGATGGAGTTCCAGGATTTTCACCGACTAATGGAGAGGGAACCAAAATTTGTGGATTTACACAAGCTGGTAAGTAGCTTGAATATTTGTGTGACAACTCTCACTGTTCTTTCCAATTCCAATGCATACTTAGTTGTATCAAACTAGAAGAAAAGGTCACATTATAATAGATGAGAACAAATGTGAACCAGATGGAATTCTTTCAATTATGATCCGTTAACTTCCTACGAGCAGAGAATTATCCAAATTCTGTGACAGAAAGCTGTACTGTGTTGGGAAAGAAGTAAGAATTGGAGCTTTCTCCATACTCAGAGACAGTGTCATTCTTTGCTTATTTTTCCTTCTTTTCCAACCTTGCACTGAAACACTTACAGACCCTATAACACAACAGCATAACACAGATTCAACTTGATTGTCTTGATAGAATATTTGTTTTCTTTGGCTTATTTGTCAGGAAAATGGGCTGGAGATACCTTTGCGTTGCATTTTTGTTGACCTGGGATTACCAGGGCTGCCATGAAGAGTGTAAAACAGTGGTGTTTATGTCTTAAATTGTTCAACTTTTCTTCAAAAGGCAGGTCCTTCACCTCAGCAATTAGTCGAGTGAACCTTCTCTGAACTGCCTCTAAAGCAATTATATTAATTTTTTTCAAATTATGAGACCAAATGATTCACCGTGCTTCAGAGGTGGTCTCACCGATGCCCTGAAGAACTGTAGGGGAACTTGCATACTTTTATATTCCATTCACCTTGAAATAACTGACAACATTCCATGGTTTTTCCAACTCATTAGCATACAAAATTATTGTGATTTGTGTACCAGGATGTGGAGATCGCTCTGTAGAACCTAGTTCTTTAATCTTTCTCCATTTAATTATCATTCTGCTTTACTATTCTTCCTGCCAAAATTGGCAAATTCACATTTACCCATGATATATTCCATGTGCCAAATTTGTGCTCAATCACTTAACCTGTCTATATCCCTTTTTAGACTCTTTAATCTCTTATTGACAACTTACTTTTCTACTTACGTTCATGCCCAAGTTTATGATCCATGCTAACCCCAGGGTATTGATATTGGGGGATTCGACAATGGTGACACTTTTGACTGTCGAGGATAGACAGTCAGATTCTATCTGTTTGCCTTGTTCATATATGGCATGAATGTTAACTGTGTTATGAAAGCTTAATTTTTGTGGACTTGAGTTTCAACGATTGTGGATACTGGGATTAATTGTTTTTAATGAAAGGATGCTGAAACATTTTTATTTTAACCATGTATTCCTTGGTAGCCACATGTCTTATGATAACTGCTTATTTACTGGACGCCCCCTGCCTGGTGTCAAGTTGCAGTAGTTTCTTTCAGCACTTTCTGGAGTGGCTGGTAACGAGCCTGAAGAGGGAATGGAGCTTCTCAACCTAGCTCTCTTGTTTCTGGAAAAAGACATTGTTGTCAATGTCACATAACAGACAGCTGAGAAAGGTTGAACTTCATGGAATAAACAGACAGTATAAACATGGAGACAAAACTGTCTGAGTGATAGGAAACAGAGTAATCATTATATGGCATTTTTTATATGGCAGTGGACAATTATAAACTTGAAGATGATACAAAACTGAGACGAGATATGTGCAGAACTTCAAAAGGACAGAGACAACTTGGTGGACTGGACAGATTGACAAAGTTCAGGACAGAGAAATGTGAAGTGATGCATTTTTTAGGAAAATTACGGACAAACATTATAAAATCAGGGCACAATGCTAAATGGGTTGATGGAGATGAAGGACCAGGGTGTGTAAAATGTTGTAATAATGAAATCTACCCAACAATGTGGAAAATTGCTCAGGATGTCCTGTACACAAAATCAGGACAAATCCAAACTGGATTACTGCCACATGTCTACTCTCTGTCCTCAGCAAAGTGATGGAAGTCGTCATCAACAGCGCAATGAAGCAAAACGTGTTTAACAATAAACTGCTCAGTGCAGCTCAGTTTGGGTTCACCAGGGTCTATCAGCTCCAGACTTCATGACAGCCATGGTTCAAACATAGCCAAAAGAGATGAATTCCACAGGTGAGCCGAGAGTGACCGCTTTTGACATCAAGACTGCATTCGTCCGAATGTGTCATCAGGTGTCCTAGCAAGACTAGAGTCAATGGGAATTGGGGATAAACTTCCCACTAGTTAGAGTCATACCTTCCAACAAGGAGGATGGTTGTAGTTGTTGGAAGTGAGTTGTCTCAGCTCGAGGACGTTTCTACAGGAGTTCCTCAGGTTAATGTCCTAGGCCCAACTTTCTTCGGATACTTCATCAAAGACCTTCCCTCTAACATAAGGTTAGAGGTGGAGATACTTGCTGATGACTGCACCAAGTTAAGCACCATTTATGACTCCTCATACACCGAAGGAGTCCATGTCCAAATGCAATAAGACCTAAAATTCTAGGCTTGGGCTAAAAGAAATGGCAAATAACATTTGCAACAGAAATACCAGCCAATGAGCATCTCCAATAAGAGACAATTTAACCACTGCCCCTTGATATTCAATGGCATTACCATCACTGAATCCTGACTATCAACATCCTGGGGATTACTGTTGATCAGAAACTCCAGTGGACTTACCACATAAACACAGTGTATACAAAAGCAGTCAGAGATTAGGAATACTGTAGCAATAACTCACCTCCTGACTCCCCAAAGCCTGTCCACCATCTACAAGGTACTTGATGGAACACTACCCTCATGCCTGGATGGGTGCAGCTCCAACAACACTCAAGAAACTTGACACCATCCAGGACAAAGCAACCCCCGCTTAATTGGCACCACATCCACAGATATTCATTTAATCAATCACTGATGCGTAGTATTAGCATTGTTTGCAAGATGCACTGCAGAAATTCAGCAAACATCCTTAGACAAATCTATGACTATACCATCTAGAAGGACAAGGGCATCCGATATATGAAAACACCACCACCTGCCAGTTCCCCTTCAAGCTACTCCCCATCCTGACTTGGAAATATATCACCATTCCCTCAATGTCCCTGGGTCAAAATTCTGGAATTCCCTCCCTAAGAGCATTCTGGGTGTACCTATGCCAAATGGACTGCACTAGTTCAGGAAGACGGTACACCACCACCTTCTCAAGAGCAACTAGTGATGGGCAATAAACGCTGGCCTAGCCAGCGACACCCCCATTCAAGAGTCAACAAAAATAAATAAATAAAGCATACAGTATCCCAGGATTTAGTAATAGGGTCATAGATTGCAACAGCAATGAGGTGTTGCTAAACTTGTATAAGGCACTTGTTTAACCTCAGCTGGAGTATTGCGTACAGTTCTAGGCACTACATTATAGAAAGGGCGTGAGCACATTGGAGAGAGGGCAGAGGAGGTTTGTGAATGGCACAGTTATGAAGATAGGTTGGAGGGATTGTTCTCTCCAGTGACAAAAGCTGAGAGAAGATCAGGACAGAGGGGACTGGATAGTGTAGATAACGATGAACTATCCCTGCTTGTAAAAGGATGAAGGACAAGAGGGCATGGATTTAAAGTGGTTTGAAAAGAGGCAAATGTGGTATGAGAGAAAACATTTTCAGTCATCATGTGGTTTGGTTCTGGAAACCACTGTGGATGTGCGGTGGAGGGAGGTTTCATTGAAGCATTCAAGAGATAATTATTTAAATAGAAGCAATGGGCAAGGGTACGGGGAAAAGGCAGGAGAATCGCGAAGTCATGTTGTTCATTTGGAGATCTGGTGCAGACAGGATAAGCCAAATGGTCTTCTACTGCGCTGTAACATTTCTGTGATTCTGGGTCGTATTTGTTCTGTGTTTAGTGCACGAGACATTCCTGGATCAGTTTTTCATTGCCGTGTACATGCCAGTGCTGTAGTAGCTCTGGAATCGCTTGGCTAGGGGAACAGCTAGTTCTGGAGCACGTGGCTTCAGTACTGTTTATTTTCTCAGTAGCTTTTCCCCAAAAGGGAATAAGCATTTCTGACTGCTGATGTCTGAGGCTTTGCAGCTGGCTCCATGTTTGCTATCGTATCCTGCAGTTTGGGATTCCCTTGAGACAAAAAAGATTTAATTGCTTTGCAATTTGCTGCCTGCTAGTGGGATACTGATGGCCAATATTTTGTCTGCAACAGCATAAATTGCAGCTGTCAGCAAGGCACAGATTAAAAAATTTGGGGCTTGCAAGTAAGTACAAAAACTAGACCGCTGCTGAAAGCAGCAAAAAAAACAATGTAAACAATGCAAAGATAAAATCCCAATGACCAGTAAATAGAGGCAAATTTGAGAAACATAATGACATTCAATTTAAGAATGCAACCTCATGACCCAGAGCTGGGAGTTACTAAAGTGCCTCCACCTGGAAAGATACACATGATGCCTAATAACTGGACCTTTCAGATAATGGCTCAGAATTTGCTGGAATTGTGTATTGTTTCTGAACGTCACAGTTCAGATTGTTGCACCGACTGATTTGTCAGTGACAAACTTAAGTACCATAGAGTCTGACACAGTAACAGCTATTGAGAAATGTCTGCAATCAGTTCTGATTTTTACCATTTCAACATCATTGCGGTATCTGACTGTTTTAATTTTTCTGGTTCATAAAAGCACCTATTCGACCTGTGATTCCAATTCTGCCAAGTTACCAAAATTCTGATAACCAGGTTGTCTATTTTTTTAGAGATAGTAGGAACTGCATGAAGGGTCTAGGCCCGAAACGTCAGCCTCTCTGCTCCTATGATGCTGCTTGGCCTGCTGTGTTCATCCAGCCCTGCACCTTGTTGTCTATTTTTTTGTTTTCTGAAGTTATTGAAATATAAGTAGTTTAAATATCAGAGTGAGGATGTTTTGTTGCTGTTATACAGGGCCTTGGTGAGGCTACACCTTGAGTGTTGTGTGCAGTTTTGGTCTCCTTCTTGTCATTGAAGGAGTCCAGCTAAGGTTCACCAGACTGATTTTTCTGGGATGGCAGGACTGACGTATAAAGTCATAGAGGCATAGAGATGTACAGCATGGAAAAAGACCCTTCGGTCCAACTCGTCCATGCCAACCAGATATCCTAGATAAATCTAGTCCCATTTTCCAGCATTTGATCCATATCCCTCTAAACCTTTCCTATTCATATACCCATCCAGATACCTTTTAAATGTTGTAATTGTACCAGCCTCCACCACTTCCTCTGGCAGCTCATTTCATACACACACCATCCTCTGTGTGAAAAGTTGCCCCTTAGGTCCCTTTTAAATCTTTCCCCTCTCACCTTAAACCTGTGCCTCCTAATTTTGGGCTCCCCTGCCCCGGGTAAAAGACCTTGCCTATTTACCTTATCCATGCCCCTCATGATTTTATAAACCTCTATAAGGTCACCCTTTAGCCTCCGATGCTCCGGGGAAAATAGCCCTAGCCACTTCAACCTCTCCCTACAGCTCAAACCCTCCAACCCTGGCAGCATCCTTGTAAATCTTTTCTGAGCCCTTTCAAGTTTCACAACATCCTTCCTACAGCAGGGAGACCATAATTGCACTCAATATTCCAAAAGCGGCCTAACCAATGTCCTGTACAGGTGCAACATGACCTCCCAACTCCTATACTCAATGCAATGACCAATAAAGGCAAGCATTCCAAATGTCTTCTTCACTACCCTATCTATCTATGACTCCACTTTCAAGGAACTATGAACCTACACTCCAAGGCCTATTTGTTCAGTACCACTCCCCAGGACCTTACCATTAAGTGTATAAGTCCTGCCCTGATTTGCCTTTCCAAAATGTAGCACCTCACATTTATCTAAGTTAAACTCCATCTGCCACTCCTCAGCCCATTGGCCCATCTGATCAAGATCCCATTGTACTCTGAGGTAGTTTTCTTCACTGTCTACTACACCTCCAATTTTGGTGTCGTCTGCAAACTTACTAACCATACCTCTTATATTCACATCCAAATCATTTATATAAATGACAAAAAGTGGATCCAGTGCTGATCCTTGTGGCATACTGTTGGTCACAGGCCTCCAGTCTGAAAAACAACCCTCCACCACTACCCTCTGTCTTCTACCTTTGAGCCAGTTCTGTATCCAGATAGCTAGTTCTCCCTCCATTCCATGTGATCTAACCTTGTTAGCCAGGCTACCATGAGGAATCTTGTCAAACACCTTAGTGAAGTCCATTTGATCACATCCACCGCTCTGCCCTCATCAATCCTCTTTGTTACTTCTTCAATACACTCAATCAAGTTAGTGAGACACAATTTCCCACGTGCAAAGCCTTGTTGTCTATTCCTAATCAGTCCTTTGCTTTTCCATATACATGTAAATCCTGTCCCTCAGGATTCCCTCCAACAACTTGCCGACTATTGATGTCCCGCTCACCGGTCTATAGTTCCCTGGCTTTTCCATAACACCTTTCTTAAATAGAAGCACCACGTTAGCCACCTCCAGTCTTCTGGCATCTCACCTATGGCCATCGATGATACAAATATCTCAGCAAGGAGCCCAGCAATCACTTCCCTCGCTTCCCACAGAGTTCTAGGGTACATCTGATCAGGTCCCAGGGATTTATCCACCTTTGTGTTTTAAGCCGTCCAGAACCACCTCCTCTGTAATATGGACATTTTTCAAGATATTGCTATTTATTTCCCCATTTTTGTATCTTCCATATCCTTCTCCACAGTAAACACTGATGTAAAATACTCATTTAGTATCTCCCCTATCTCCTGTGATTCCATACATAGGTGGCCTTGCTGATCTTTAAGGGGCCCTGTTCTGTCTCTAGTTACCCTTTTCTCCTTAATGTATTTATAAAATCCCTTTGGATTCTGCTTAACCCTATTTGCCAAAGCTATCTCATGTCCCCTTTTTGCCCTCCTGATTGATTTCCCTCTTAAGTATACGCCTACTGCCTTCACTCGATCTCTGCTGTCTATACCTGACATATATTTTCTTCTTTTTCTTGACCAAAACTTCAATTTCTCGAGTCATCCAGCATTCTCTACACCTACCAGCCTTGCCCTTCACCCTAACAGGAACATACTGTCCCTGGACTCTCGTTATCTCATTTTCAAAGGCTTCGCATTATCCGCCATCCCTTTACCTGCGAATATCCACCCCCAATCAACTTTTGAAAGTTCTTGCCTAATACCATCAAAATCAGCCTTCCTCCAATTTAGAACTTTGTCTTCTAGATCCAGTTTATCCTTTTCCATTATTATTTTAAAACTAATAGAATTGTGGTCACTGGCCCCAAAGTGCTACTCCACTGACACCTCCGTCACCTTCCTTGCCTTATTTCCCAAGAGTTGGTTAAGTTTTGCACCTTCTCTAGTAGGTACATCCACACACTGAATCAAAAAATATTCTTGTACACACTTAACAAATTCCTCTCCAATCAAGCCCTTAACACTATGACAGTCCCAGTCTATGTTTAGAAAATTAAAATCCCCTACCCATAACCACCCTATTATTCTTACAGATAACTGAGATCTCCTTACAAATTTGTTTCTCAATTTCCTGTTGACTATTGGAGGGGCAGGGTCTACAGTACAATCTCAACAAGGTGATCATCCCTTTCTTACTTCTCAGTTCCACCCAAATAACTTCCCTGGACGTATTCCCAGGAATATCCTCCCTAAGTACAGCCATAATGTTGTCCCTAATCAAAAACACCATTCCCCCTCCTCTCTTGCTTCCGTCCTTTTGATCCTTTCTATAACATCTATACCCTGGAACATTGAGCAGCCAGTCCTGTCCATCCCTGAGCCATGTCTCGGTAATTGCTGTGATATCCCAGTCCCATGCTCCTAACTATGCCCTGAGTTCATCTGTTTACCTGTTGGGCCACTTGTATTGAAAACAAATGCAGTTTAATGTATCAGTCCTACCTTGTTCTCTGCTTTGTTCTTACCTGCCCTGACTTTTGACTTGTTCCTTTTCCCATCTATACCAGTCTTACTCTGATCACTTCCCTCGCTATCTCCCCGGGTCCCAGTCCCCCGCCTTATTAGTTTAAGTCCTTCCGAGCAGCTCTAGCAAATGTCCCTGCTGGTATATCAGTCCCCTTCCAATTCAGGTGCAGTCCTTCTTATACAGGTCACTTCTACCCCAGAAGAGATTCCAGTGATCCAAAAATATAAATCCTTCTCCCCTGCACCAGCTCCTAAGCCACACATTCATCTGTTCTATCCTCCTATTGCTACCCTCACTAGGTCATGGCACTGGGAGTAATCCAGATATTACTACCCTCGAGGACCTCCTTTTAAAATTCCTGCCAGAATCTCATGCTTTTCTCTTCTTGTATCATTAGTTCCAATGCGTACAACGACCTCCTGCTGCTAGCCCCTCTCCCCTTTGAGAATATTCTGCACCCTCTCCGAGATATCCTTGATCCTGACACCAGGGAGGCAACACACCACTCTGATGTCTCACTTTTGGCCACAGAATCGTCTGTCTGTGCCTCTGACTAGATAGTCCCCTGTCACAATCGATTGCTTGGAACGTAACATACCCCTCATTACATTAGAGCCAGTCTCAGTACCAGAAACCTGGCTGATAGTGCTATATTCCTCTGAGAGTCCATTGTTCCCTACATTTTCCAAAACAGCATACTTGTTTGAGATGGGGATAGCCACAGGAGACTCCTTCACTGCCTGCCCACCTCTCCTGCCTTTCCTGGCAGTATCCCATCTACCTGACTGCCCTGCGGTTTTTCTCCCTTCCTACAATTGCCATCCATCACATCCCCCAACTTCTGTAAATTCCTCATTGCCTTTAACTGCCACTCCAACCGATCAATGTGATCCGATTGGATTTGCAAGCAAACACACTTCCTGAAGACATAATCATCAGTGACATGGAAACTCTCCCTAATCTGCCACATCCAACAGAAGAGAACGTCACTCTACTATCTTTGTGCCATCTTTGCACCTTAACAATCTACAGACCCTGAAAATAGCACAGCCTTACTGCTCTAAAAACACTGCTCCAGGCTAATGTAGTACCTATGTTTCATATTTTTAATGTTTAATCAAGAGACAGATCTCAATAAAACATATAATTAAAAAAGAATCCACTCTACTCACTACTGTAGCTTTACAAACTAAACAGTGAGGTTACACTTTAAAAAGCCACTTAGCTGCTTCCCTGTTGTGAGCTCTCCCACACAGGTTTCTCCAAGGTCAGCTGTGAATATTGCTGTTTGTTAATTTTTCTTAGACAAACTGCGATGTCCAGAGATACTTGAAAATTAAACAGCAAAGGCAGTAGCTGTTTCACTGCTTGGTCAGACAGCAGTGTTTGAATCACTTCCCATGTGGCCACTACCTTTGTCTGTCTTCCTCCTTTTTTAAAGTACCATTTGTTTGATCTATTTTTCCCCAAAGTTCCAAAACAATGTAACAGCTTATAAAACAGTAATTATTGCTCCTAGAATTTGAGGAAATCACCTCCAACGCTGAAAATACCTCAAAATAAGGAGCAGCTCTGACAAACACAATTTTTTCCTGCTTCCATCATGGATTAACCAGAAACTGTGTGAAGAAAGACTGGATCTACTGGGCTTGTACTCCCTGGAATTTAGAAGAATGGGATGGGATCTCACAGAAACATATAAAATCGTGATGGGACTGGACAGGCTAGATGCAGGGAGAATGTTCCTGATGTTGGGAAGTCCAGAACTAGGAGTCACAGTGTAAGAATAAGGGGTAAGCCATTCAGGAATGAGATGAGGAAGAATTTCTTCAGTCAGAGAGTTGTGAACCTGTGGAATTCTCTCCCACAAGAAGCTGTTGGGTCCAGTTCATTAGATATATTCAAGAGAGAACTGGACGTGGCCCTTGTGGCTAAAGGGATCAAGGGGTATGGGGAGAGGGTGAGAATGGGATACTGAGATTGCAATATCAGCTATAATCATATTGAATGGTGGTGCAGATTTGAAGGTCTGAATGGTCTATTCCTGCATTTATTTTCTATGTTTTTATGTTAACCAGGATTTGTGACTGCAGGTGCCGGGGTGAATTATAAACTTCTATAATTTAAATGTCTTTTAGATGTTACTGGGTAAATTAATTACAGAGGATGCATCTTCTGTTTTGCATTGAATATGTATTAAAAATTTCATACAATACCTCTTTGAAATAATTATTTGCTAGTTTATTTCTCAGGTGTTTCTGCCTGGGGCTCTCTGCAGTCATTCTTCATTTCAATAATATTCACTTCCCTATTCTTTTGGCCAAAGTGCATAACCTCACATTTTCCCACATTATAAATCATCTGCCAAATCTTTGTCCACTCACTTGCATCTGTCTATATCTCTCTTTGTTCAATCCATAAACTTGGGTATGGTCCATTCATCTTGCTCATCCAAGTCTTTATTGTGGCTCTAGCATTGCTGTCTGTGGTGCACTACTAATTACAGGTTTCCAGCCCAAAACTGTCTGTGTGGAGTTTGCACATTCTCCCTGTGTCTACGTGGATTTCCTCCCACAGTCCAAAGATGTGCAGGTTAGCTGGATTGGCCATGCTAAATTGCCTGTAATGTCTAGGGATTTGTAGGTTAGGTAGATTAACCACGGGAAATGTAGGGTTACAAGGATAGGGTAAGGGGGATGCTCTTCGGAGGGTTGGTGTGGACTCGATGGGCTGAATGGCCTGCTTCCACACTGTGGGGACTCTATGATTCCATGAAGTGACTTTTGGTTCATCCTTTCCCCAGCACCAAGTGTACTCAGTGTATGGTCAGGTTTTACAATGCATGCAAAAACAGGCCACATTATTTTGTTCCATTGAAATGAAAGTCAGATGAATTTTCGACACTGTGTGCAACAAAGAATACAAGTTTTCTGATATTGCCAATGTGCCATTTTTTTTTGTCAAACCACCTTCAGTAAAACTTTTAAGCTCTTAGCATGCTGTCATTATCTTGTGTAAGACAGCACCCACTCATTTTATGAAAATAATGTATTACTCTGTGCCATGCATATATCCTCAAGGCAGTATAGATGCAATAATGTTCTATTTCTATCCACACAAGTGGATTACACTCAGAAAAATTACACTTTGAATTGAGTGATAAACATTATCTCATATTAAATTGAAACCAACGACACTTGCACATTCCCAAACAAGAAGCATATGACAGGAGTGTAAAATAACTGTAGATGCTGGAAATATGAAATATGAACAAACAATTTGAGAAATACACAGTAGGTTAGGCAGCAAATGTGGACAGAGAGAAGGAGAATCAATGCCTCAGCTGTACAATCTTCACTTGTTCTGATGAAGGGTCACTGAGTTCTGTTTCTCACTGCATTTAATTTGCCAGATGTGCTGAACATTTCCCAAGACTTCCTCCTTCTAGTGGAGCAAAATATAAACTAGTTTTGTGAAAAGGAAAATCATGGCCTAACCAACTTATTGGCGAAAAAAGGATGCTGTCCTGTACTTAGATTTCTAGAAGGCATTTGAAAAGCTGCCATATCAAATATTATTGTGGGATATGAAAGGTCAAGGTGCAGGGCAACACAGGTATTGATCGAAGATTAGCTGGCGAACAGGAACAGAGGGCAGCCATAAATGGGTTAATTATTTTGTTGACAATATGTAATAGGCCTCAATGCTTCACACTTTAAAGAAAAGACTTCGATGATGGGACCAAAGTAATAGTTGCTATATTTGCTGATGACACAAAGGTAGATAGGCAAGTAATTGGTGAAGCGGACACAAGGAAGATAAAGAGGATTGGACAGTTTAAGTGAGTGGGTAAAGATCTTGTAAATGGAGTGTAGTGTGGGAAAATGTGAGATTGTACGTTCTGACAGGAAGAATAAAAAACCAAACATTACCATTAAACGGTGAGAGATTGCAAGCTCTGAGGTGCAGAGGAACCTGAGTGCCTGAGAACGTGAATTGTAAAAAGTCTGAATTGTATGCAGATTTGGCAAGTAATTAGAAAGGGTAGTAAACTACTATCCTTTAATGTGAGGGGAATTGAATAGAAAAGGTTGTGCTTCAGTTATACAGAGTATTGGTCAGACTCCAACTGGAGTATAGAGTCATAGAGATATACAGCACAGAAACAGACCCTTCAGTCCAACTCATCCATGCCTACCGCATATCCTAGATAAATCTAGTCCCATTTGCCAGCATTTGGCCCATATCCCTCTAAACCCTTCCTGTTCGTATACCCATCACAGATGCCTTTTAAATGTTGTAATTGAAACAGCCTCCACCACTTCCTCTGGCAGCTCATTTCACACACGCACCACCCTCTGCATGAAAAAGTTGCCCCTTAGGTCCCTTTTAAATCTTTCACCCTCACCTTAAACCTATGCCGTCCAGTTTTGGACTCCCTACCCTGGGGAAAAGACCTCACCAATTTACCCTATCCATGCCCCTCATGATTTTAAAAACCTCTAAAAGGTCACCCCTCAGCCTCCGATGATCCAGGGAAAATAGACCCAGCCTATTCGGCCTCTCGCTATAGCTCAAACCCTCCAACCCTGGCAACATCCTCATATCTTATCTGAGCCTTTTCAAGTTTCACAACAACCTTCCTATAGGAGGGAGACCTGAATTGCACACAGTAATCCAAAGTGGCCAAACCAATGTCCTGTACAGCTACAATATGACCTGTATGTGTACAGCATTGGTCTCCTTATTTAAGGATGAATGTAAATGCATTGAAAGCAATTCAGACTAAGCTTACCAGAACAATGCAGTGAGTGAGTTGTCCATTGAGGAAACATTGTACAGGCTAGGTTTGTATCGACTGGAATTTAGAACAGTCGGAAGTGACCTAATTAAAATATAAATATAAGATCTTGCAGAGCCTTGAGAGTGTGCACGTGGAAAGGGTATTTCTTCTTGTGAGAGAATTTAAAGGTATGGATAAAATGGGTTCACCCGTTTAAGACAGTGATGAGGAGAAATGTTTATTTTCAGAGAGTACTGAGTTGTTGGAACTCTCTTCCACAATAGGAAATGGAAGCAGTGTCTTTGAATCATTCTAAGGCAACGTGAGATAGATCCTTTACAGTAAGGAGGCAAGAGGTTGTTGTTGATGGGTGAAAACATGGAGTAATTAGATCAGCCACGATATTATTGAATGATAGAACAGGAAAGGCCCCAAGTCCTGGTCACTAAGCGATGGGAGGGGATCCAGGTCTGAGCTAAGGAGTTGGGTTTAATAAACATTAGCCTTGCAGTCACCTCTGTTGGCATACCCTTCAAGCTGACCTCTATCCAGAATTCATATGAAACTGGTGGCATGCGTTGGTAATTGTGGGCCAAGCTTACTTTTATTTGACTAAGTGCCAGTTACATTGAGTTTTTTGGAGAGATTTTTCTCCAAGCTCTAGCTGGTTTACTTGCCATAGCTTACCAATTATGTCTCATTAACTGCTTAACCTACCCTTATGGAGTCACTCGCATTCAGTTCTAGCCCCATCCCAACTTGAACCATTCCCAGAGCAACTCATCACTGTCAGGATATCCCGGAATCAACCAATGTTGTTGGTGCCAACATTAAAAAGCTGCTGTATGCCCAGAACTGTCCTGCACAGTCATTGACATTATCGGCAGACAATATTAAATGATGGAGCAGACTTGAGGGGCCAAGTGCCCTATCGATGCTCTTAATTTATATATCCATATGTAGACAAGGCCCCAAGTCCACGTCACCAGGGAAGGAGAGGGGGATGTGTCTGAGGAGCTGACTAACTCTGCCCAAGCCCCCGGACTGGTATCGGGGGCTGCCCTTCGCTTACTATACTAGGAACCCCTCATCAAAGACTATCTCCCATGACTTCACTGTGGACTGTTGCCAAGCTGAACAAGCTTCCTGTTCTGTGCCTGCACTATACAGTATGGTAATATGGCAAGTGCAGGGGCACCTGGAGGACCATCAATGCAGTTAAAGATGCTCTTTGGTCTGCCCAAAACCTGGTGGTCTTCCACAGCAAGGAATTGACCTCAATCAAGATTGGCAGACTGGCACATTCCAAGTTCCAGGACTATGTGCTGAGGGATGCACTAAAGCTTGAGGCAGCTGATGCCAAGGTGCAGCGGGAAAAATCCACTGTCTGAGGTCTTCCTGCTGAAGGTAAATGGGTGTCCATTCAGTTATCAGACCCTCCTGGTGCCTCAAATATATGTCAATATAATGTTGCACAAGCAAGGAAGGCCTTGGATATGTTTGTTGGATAGAATCAAACTCCAATGTTTGTTCCTTCAAATGCTACTGTACAGAACCAAACTGCTTCAGTGACTGTTTATGCATGTAAAAATAGTTTTATGAATGAAGTATATTTTTGAAATAAAAAGGAAATCTCTGGCTGAGAGGGGAAAGTGCATGATGGGAAGGCGAGGCAGGGATGCTGTGACCAGCCCGGTATGGTCCGAGTGAGTGTGCACAAACACAACAAGTGATCAGGCCAGGCCTGCAGATTGGTCCGATGCATTAGCTGGGTGCATGTCCCTGAGCGTGCGCCGCCAAGCATCATTTTAGTGGTGTTTTGTCTTTGTGGAACAATTTTCAATGATTGGTTCTTTGAAATAAAAAGTGATTTGATTGCAATGATAGTTGTTGGTGCTCCTAGTATTGAGATAAGCCTCGCTGGACTTCTCACAGAGTCATGCCACAAATCTCACCATAGCCCATTTCATCCAGACCTCCATAAGATTCTGCTCCATGTGTGTGTGCATGTGTGTATGTGTGAGTGCATGCATGTCTGTGTGACTGTGTGCATGCGTGTGCATTGTGTGTGTGGGTGAGTGTGTGTATGTGAGTGTCTGTGTGCGTGTGCATGTTTATGCAAGTACGTATCTATGTGTGTGAATGTGTGTGTGTGTGTGCACGAGTGTATGCATGTTTGTGTGTGTGCTGGTGCACACACACACACACACACACACACACTCTCACACACACTCTCACACACACGCGTGCGCTCACACACAATTCCAGGGTTACAAAGATAAACTGAAGACAGTGTGACTGTTTTCCTTGGAGAAGACAAGGATAAGAGGAGATATGACAGAAGTTTACAGAAACATGAGGAGTCAGGGAAGATTAAATAGGGATAAACTTTTCCCGCTCTTGTTAAAGGATCGACAATGTGAGGGCTGTTTTGAAAACTATGTTACAGAAGCAAACATTTGAAAAAAAACTTTTTCACACACAGATAGTTAGGGTATAGAATTCACTGCCTGGATGTGTAGTAGAGGCAGGTTCAGTTGAGGAATTCAAGAGACCATTAGATGATTATTTGAATTGAAATAACCTGCAGGTTAATGCAGGAGAATTTCTCTGTCATGTTCCTCATTTAGAGAGACAGTGCAGACACAGTGAGCTGAACGGCCTCCTTCAGCACCATTACAGTTCGGTGATTCTCCCCCTCACCTCTCCCTCCACCCTCACACACGCAACCTCTTCCCTCCTCCTCCCCCTGGCATAGGCAGCTTCTTCCCTTCACCAGCAGGCATCCTGATCTCCAACAGACAGTGTCTCACCCCAAGCTTCTTTCCCCTTTTGCAGATTCGCTAATACTCCAATGTTCAGGCCTCAGGCTGAATGAAGCCTCTCACCCTCACACTGTTCTGTTGTAGAGTCAGACAGCACAGAAACAGACCCTTCGGTCCATGCCGATCAGATATCCCAAACTGAACTCGTCCCATTTGCCTGCATTTGGCCCATATCCCACCTGCGTTTACTGTTGATAGCAGAATTTTTCACTTTCCCTCAATGTGATGAAGTGAAAAGTGAATGCCATGCCTCGCCCAGTCCTGTGTTTCTATGTTGTTAGCTATAACACTATATTCCATTTGCCGTTTAAAAATACATTTTGTTCTTGTTTCCAGATAGCTCCATTTTATACTTCTTTCATATTGTTCTTTGGAAAAGCTTGGGACGCTATCACTGATCCAGCTATTGGATATTTAATCAGCAAAAGCAAATGGACAAAGATTGGGAGATTAATGCCATGGTGAGTAAACTTTATACATATTTTGAAACCCTAGCTCCATGGTGATCACCATTTTCTGTGGCCAAACATTTGGAGTGTGTACATTTTTCACAAGACGTGTTTTTGTGAGGTATTAAAAGAGCTTTGAGATCCCACCACCATCTGGTGTGCTACAGACTCAGAGAAATGAAATTTAATGGATAACCAGGGCAAAAGTAAAACTTAGATTCGACAAGAGTTAGTACTGTCATTTGATGGGCCATACACTCCTGATGCACTCAGTTAATACAGAAAGGGCACATTGTAGGTGTAACCTTGAGCTCCTATTTTGGGTTTTCTTTAATTGTGAAGTGCAATCTGGGGCCAGACTTGTATCTCGCATGGTGTGAAACTCATGCATGTTTTAAAATGGGCTCATGACCCTGGAATTTGTGTTTTGCAAAACAAAATCATCTAGATGTGTGTGCACTGGGGTTTTACATGTTTTGTGGTTCTACGTAATCAGTGGCATCTTTCAAAATCAAGTCTGTTATATGGCAGGACTTCACACTCTCAACTTAGTGTTCATTTAATCAAACAAGTTGTTGAGATTGATCAGTCTGAACCATCGCCTTTTGAAACAAATGTATCATATATGTAGAGCCATTTAGAATGGAAACAGACCCTTCGGTCCAACTAGTCCATGTGACGTGTTCCCAAACTAAACTAGTCCCACCTGTCTGCATTTGGTCCATATCTCTCCAAACCTTTCCTATTTGTGAACTTATCCAAATATCTTTGAGATGTCAATAACTGTACCTGCATCCATCACTTTTTCAGGAAGCTCATTCCATGCACAAAGTACTCTCTGTGTAAAAAAATTTGCCCCTTGTGTCTTTTAAAATCTTTCTCCTCTCACCTTAAAAATATGCCCCCTACTTTTGAACTCCACAATCCTAGGGAAAAGATGCTTGTCATTCATCTTATCTATACCCCTCATGCTTTTACAAACCTCAATGAGGTCACCACTCAACCTTCGACACTCCAGTGAAAAAAGTTCCAGTCTTTTCAGTCTATTTAGAGTGTAATATGTTAAATACATGGAGGCATGTATTGTTCCTAGTGGTTAATCCTGAATTTCTCAATTATTGTTAAATGAATAGAACTGAAACTACTCTAGTTTATCTTGACGCTGTCTGTTGACAGTAGCTGGATGACATGTTTCGTGTTGTCTGGCTTTTGCTAATCAAGGACTGTCTAGAAAAACTGTTACGTTTGTGTGTCATGTTGCTCCCAATCTCACTGAGCACTCTTATGAATGTATTGTCAGTTCCTGAGAGTTTATTTCGTTTCACCTGTTGAAAGCCTTTCTTCATGAAGGGAACAACTCACTGCATCTTTTAAGCAAGTTCCAGGTGTCAAGGCAATATTCTCACCAGAGGGTTAAGGAGGATTATTGCTTGTTTGTGACCTTTATAAACTGTGTATCTCACCTTAATAATATGAAGCTTCCCATTTCCTCCATGCAGAGGTGATGGTCTAGTGGTATTTTTGCAGTCTGCTCATCCAGAGACCCAGATAATGTTCTGGGGATATGGGTTCGAATCCCGCCATGGCAGATGGTGGAATTTAAATTCAATAAATATCTGGAATTAAGAATCTAATGATGACCGTGAATTCATTGTCAAGTGTCAGGAAAAGCCCATCTGGTTCACCAATGCCCTTTAGGGAAGGAAACTGACATCCTTACCTGGTCTGGCCTACATATGACTCCAGACCTGCAGCAATGTGGTTGACTCTTAACTGCCCTCTGGGCAATTAGTGATGGGCATAAATGCTGCCTAGCCAGCGACACCCTCATCCCATGAATGAATAAAGAGGAAAAAAAATTTTACCGCTCCCCATGAGCAGATTAGACATTCTTGATGCAGCAGTCAGCCATCTTGTGACACCAGCTCAATGCTGGCAGTGAACAGCCTCCGTGTTGCTCAGCACCAAACAGCGTCTCCGGGCATGATACATGAGCATCAGATGCAGTTCTGTCTATGGTCACCGACGTCCAATATTTGCCAATGCCTCAGGATACCCATGGCATCTCTCTCATTCATTCGCACAACAATGAGGGAGCACAGACTTGCATTGCAGGGTGCGCCAGCAAGTAGCAGTGAAAGGCTACTGTACGGACACCTTGCACACATGGACAGGCACCCAGCTCATGGATTGGACCAAGCTGCGACTCAGTGCTGCTCACCCTCAATGCCTACCTGCTTGCTCACAATCTTTTTGTCTTTACTTGCCTTGCAGAGCTTATTAGAGCAGTCACACAACCAGGCAGTTTGCCCTGCTGCCTACCGTTGCTCAGTCAAAGGGCTGCCCACCTTGCTGTAGTGAAGTATGCAATGTTGGTTTCACATCGGCACCATGTGAAGACCATGGACGCACCCATCAGCCCATCATCACTTAAAGTGGCCTCCCATTGGGCTGGATACCAAAAGTATTCAATGCGACAGAAAGATACAGTGAGGCATCTCATTAAGCCTTGCAGTGAGATTTCCACAACTTCGGAGCCTGACCTCTGTCTTCCATTTATCCTTAACTCCCCCATGGCTGTGTCTGTTTTATATCTTGTTGACTTTGTTTTCAGCAGAGTGCACCCACTTTCTCCTTTTCAAACTGATAATTTACATCCACTTTACATCTCTGTCACTGCCCATTAATACTCTGTCTTTTGCTCTGGGCGCTATCAGACTCAAAATGTTGACTCTGTTTGTCTTTCCAAAAATGCTGCCAGACCTGCCAGTTCAGATTTGATGGGCCAGACAGCTTCCTCTGTACTGAATTACTCTATGATTCTATGATTCTCCCAGTCTCCAGCCATTCTGTATAGTATTACCAAATGCTACAGGCAGCAGGTACAAAGTAAACCAAGCAGCTACTAACTCCAGAGGAAATGACAGAGGTCCACCAACACTTTAAATTGTCTTGCACTGAATCCAGAAAGATCACTGAACCTAAAATAGCCCCAAGTTATTAAACTTTAGAATCTGTATATGATTGACTGACTTCCTTTATGGACTCTTGAACGAGTTTACCCACCCCTTTTATAATCCAAATCTCTGTGTATGAATCTTGCAAATGTTTTGTGTGTGTGTGTGTGTGTGTGTGTGTGAGTGAGAGAGAGAATTGGAGTTTTGTTTTATTATTTTTAGGTAATCAGATAATGTGTAGAATAAATGCCATTCCCTTTTCTGTTGGGACTTACAAGAAAGCCTGTTTGTGTCTGTCTATTGGATCCATAGCACTTAAACTGTTAGACACTTGTTGAATAGCAAATGCTTTTAGAATTGCCTGTTGCCGACTATTGAGAGGAGAACCAGGAAGGCACCAAAGGGCGTTACATTGTGATGCAATACTGTAAATGCCTCTTTCTATCCTGGAATGCCTAGACTAATCATAAGAAATTAAACCAGAGTAGGTCACTTGACCCAATGAGCCAGCTCATCATTTGATAACATCAGACAGACCAGATTGTGGATGCTAAAAAGACCAATAGCAGAATTGCCTCCAAACTATAAAATTGCATTTGTGCCTCAGAACTTATTCTGGATAATCTTAATTTTACACTTTGGTGCTATATAACAGGTGATATCAGGGATTCTGCTCATTATACAACCTCCTGAGGTAATGAACAGATAAGCATTTTCACAAAGGTGGTCCTGTGACAAACATCAGGCAGCTGATTAGGATATACAAACCATCAAATATCTGCTAAGGTGTGCTTGAATATCACTCAGACCTGTATTATGTCAGACCTAGAGTCATAGCATCACAGAGCTGTACAGCATGGAAACAACCCTACAGCTTTATGTAGATGCAAGATGTAACCCTTGAAATTGATAGTTTTGTGCCTAGAAAATGAACAATATAAGGCACAATCTCACCTTAAACATAAACTTCATCTTTTGTCACTTGCTAAATAACTCGTTTAAAAAAAAACTGAATCTGTGACTTAGAAAGCACCCAATACAGAATAAGGCGGCTAACTTGTCCAAATGCAAACATATTTCTGCAAGTGCACGTTCTATATAATGAATGGGTCAGTAATCCAGATTTCTACATTGCAAGTTATATCAGTTTTTATCTGCTTAATGCTGCTAGGGTGAGCTATTGGTTGTACCACATCCCAGGTCTCTAATTCGCCATCATGCTCAGTGTGGTGTATTCAAATTATTTTTCGAGAAAATGTTGGAATGACTCCCAATGGAAACTTTTGGGCATGACACAGCAGAATTGATGGCATTAATCACAACTTTCCAGGAAATTCTGGGTCAGCACTCAACATTAAGATGTCTTACCATTGTGAGCATTCTGTGGGCAGTAAGTCAAACTTAATGAAAACTGAGGAAAAATAGAAGGCGAGAAAAATAATCCAGCTGATTCATACCCATCCTACCTATTGGAAAAATACATATAACCACACCTTGCCATGTGCTAGCCATCTCCCTTAGCCAGGTTTTTCTTATTTGTTCATCGGATCAGGGCATCGCTGGCTAGGCAGCATTTATTGCCCATCCCTAATTGCCCAGGGGGCAGTTAAGAGTGTACTACATTGCTGTGGGTCTGGAGTCACATCTAAGCCAGACCAGTTAAGGACAGCAGTTTCCTTCCCTAAAGGGTATTAGTGAACCAGATGGGTTTTTCCCAACAACTGGCAACAGTTTCATGGTCATTAGTTCCAGATTTTTATTGAATTTCACCATCTACCGTGGCATGATTCGTACCCAGGTCCCCAGAACATTACCTGGGTCTCTGTATTAATAGTCTAGCAATAATACCACTAGGCCATCACTTTCCCTATGAAGATGATGGAATAATAAAGAAGACAGCATGACATTGTGTGACTTCAGTACACCATGTTGAAAGCAAGGAATTGACAGCTGTTGCATTGTATGCTGTGTAAACATTGTGTCACTGCATTGTTACTGTTTAATTCATATTCCGGTATGTTATCGCAGGATTCCTGAACATATGTTTCACGGAATCAGAATAACATGCTGTCCACCATGTGAACTCCTTTTTACCATCTGACTATATTACATGACTCTTGATTATCTGGAAGAATTACAAGCACTTTGGAATTGCAGGACTGAGAACTATAAATAGATTCCACTGGTCACACAAACAGTGTTGTTTTCAGTTGTTTTTGCAATGTTTCCATGATGGTTTCAGTTAAAGACTTCACTTTAAATACGTACTGTTCTTTTTCAAAGGAGTCACATGGTGAACACATTTTAATGAGTCCAAATTTCAATGTTTTCTATTCCCCAAAGTATGTTATTGGCAGGGTTTGTTACAACATAACTTTACAGCCAAATTGCTGTATGTTAAAAGAAGCAAAAATATTGACGATCAAAATATAGTGAAGTACCAGCATAATTCAAGTGAACAGTTTTACACAAGGTTGATGGAAATTAAAACAATAAAATGTGAGGAAGGGATATTTGAAAGAAATGTTGAGCTTGAAAGGAACCATATGGGTTAAACTTAAGACAGAATAATAAAGATATGCAGTCTGTTAGTTTGCTGCAAGGGAAGGAAATTATCTAATCTCAAATGTAGATGAATTGTTGGGGCTGTTATGGTGCAGTTAGAGTGTTCTACCCCTGAACCAAGAGATCTGGGTTCAAGTCCCACCTGCTCCACAAGCCTGACCAGTTGATTAGAAAAAAAAGGTTGAATTAAAAAAAAATGCAGATGAATTGGTAGGGCTGTTATAGTGCAGCAATAGTGTCCTTACCTCTAGGCCAGGGGGCCTGGGTTCAAGTCCCACCTGCTCCAGAGGGGTGTAATAACATCCCCGAACAGGTTGATTAGAAAATATCTGGAGATGTGTTGTGTGCTGGGACAGACGCTTTGTTCTCAATAGTAATCAAAAAGGATTAACAGGTCCTTGTAAACAGCAGAAAGTTTGTGTTATCCAAACACTGTTCACTATTCATTAATCACATTACAGCCAATTTGCATTAATAAAGCATGCATTATAGCAGAACTATCTGTATATGGTTCTCTCATCAGTTAAGGAATAAACCTTCAAAAGCCTTACAACACAAAGGAGAGAACATCTACTTGTTCTATCTCTGAACAAGTAAAGAGAGGGAGGTTGGACAAATGGCAGTCAAAGCATTGCCTATGAAGTTGAAAAATGAAATGAGAAACTTTAAGATTTTTTTATTCACTTGTGGGATATGTGCATCACTGGCTGGCCAGCATTTATCGCCTGTCCCTAGTTGCCCTTGAGAAGGGGATGGTGAGCTGCCTTCTTGAACCGCTGCAGTCCATGTGCAATAGATAGACCGACATTGTGCTTAGAGAGAGAATTCCAAGATTTTGACACAGTAAACCTGAAGGAACGGCAATAGGTTTTTAAGTCAAGGTGGTGAGTGGCTTGGAGGAGAGCTGGCAGGTGGTGGTACTCCCATGTATCTGCTATCCTTGTTCTTGTGATTGTGGGTTTGGAAGGTGCTGTCTAAGGATCTTTGGTGAATTTCTGTAGTGCATCTTGTAGGTAGCAAATACTGCTGCTACTGCGTGTTGGTGGTAGAGGGAGTGGATGCTCGTGGATGTGGTGCCAATCAAGCGGGCTGCTTGATGGTGTCAAGCTTCTTGAGTGTTGTTGGAGCTGCATCCATCCAGGCAAGTGGGGAGTATTCCATCACACTCCTGACTTGAGCCTTGTAGATGGTGGACAGGCTTTGAGGAGTCAGGAAGTGAGTTACTCGCTGCAGTATTCCCAACCTTTGACCTGCTCTTGTAGCCACTGTATTTATATGGCAAGTCTAGTGAGTTTCTGGTCAATGATAACCCCCCGGGATGTTGATAGTGGGGATTCAGTGATGGTAACACCATTTCATACCAAGGGGCGGTGGTCAGATTGTCTCTTATTGGAGATTATCATTCACTGGCATTTGTGTGGCACAGATGGTATTTGCCACTTGTCAACCCAGTCCTTAATATTGTCCAGTTCTTGTTGCATTTGAACATTGACTGCTTCAGTATCTGAGGACTTGGGAACAGTGCTGAACATTGAGAATCATCAGTGAACATCCCCACTTTTGACCTTATGATGAAGGGAAGGTCATTGATTAAGTAGCTGAAGATGGTTGAACCTAGGACAGTCCCCTGAGAAATTCCTGCAGGGATGTCCTGGAGCTTGTTGTGGTACACCCTGCAACATTGAATGTTTCTTGTGTCCAATGTTTCAAAGTTTCAAATATATCTGAAACGAAAGCAAAAATTGCTGGAAAAGCTCAGCAGGTCTGTGGAGAGAAATCAGAGTTAATGTTTCAGGTCCAGTGACCCTTCCTCAGAACTTTCAAATATATCTGTTTCCTATCAACCTTAACTAATCAACGATGTGCTGATAAATCACTGAGTACTGATCTCTCAGTAATAAATCTGCAACACTCTGAGGATTGGGTTTAAAAATATTCTCCAACATTGTTCACTTGTATGCAGTGCTCCATCTAGTGGTGCTATTGGCCACTACTGAAGCCCACCAGAAAAGGTATACAGATTACCTGCACCTTGTTTTTGTGGAACCCTTATTCTGTGCAAATTGCTTTCTTGTTTAGACGCTTAACAATAGTGATTACACTCTAAAAGGAATATTGGAAAACTTGGAGGTGACCTGTGAATGTGAAAAGGATGACATAAACACACATTCTTTATGTTATAACATCACAACAGGAGCAACATAAAAGATTGTTTTATCCTCAACTCTTGAATACGAAAATAACTGTAAAAATAAGTGCTCAGGAAATATTGTAATTCTTTGGACTGACTTTATTTTCATTGTTTTTACATGTTGTATCCTCAAACCCCTGGAAATCTTGCCAAGGTGGCAAGATTGAAGGGAAATGAGAGAAATCTCTGGAGATAATGGGAAAGATAGTTAACAATAGCCATTTGCACCAGCTTTCTGGGGCTTTGATCAAGTTATGATGGGAAATTGGAAATTCATGGTCAGTGTCTTCTTGGCATTTGTGTCTCACTGCTTCTATTATTCAGATACATCTGACCATTACTTTTCGCTGTCAGCATTGATCTGATGGTTTGAATCATGACCTAGTGACGTTCCAATGCACATCTTAGCAATACTTTCCAAAGTACAGTTACTGTTATAATGTTTACCATTTCCCAGAAAACACAGCAAATGCATATTTAATTAATTCAGTGTCACTGTCACAATTAAAGTGCAGTTCTCGATTCCTCAGGCTCTATCACATTCTAAGAGTGCTAAGGTCTCTAACTTTATTCACAGGAGATTTGATATGGAAACAAAGCAGTTTGTTTTTAGAGCATCTGAATTGTAATACTTTAGACTATGAAAGTTTGAGTAGATACAGGGTGCAAAACCACATAAATGTTTTTAAACAGGACCATATTTTGTAATTAATATTAGAATTAATTTAGTTCTAAATATCAAAGAAATCATTATATAAATACTTCTAGACAAATTAGCTCTGAGCTGAAGGATGTTTCCCAGTGAATGTTTAACTCCATTTTAGAGGATGGTATTTTTAAATTATCAGATACAAGGAGCTCATAATGAAAAGTTAGTCCTAAAAGATCAAGTTTGGTCTGGTTTAGTTTTGCTAAGTTTAAGTTTGGTCAAATTTATACAAAGGGTGCTTTTGTTACACAAATTGAAAATGGAAACAGACATAAACCACAGGAGGCAGAATAAATATGAAATAAAATGCTGATATTTTTATGAATTATATTTCTAAAATATCTTATCCCCACATCGTGTGAATGAATTGAATTATCAAATCATCGTTTCCATAATTATAGGTTTTTTTATGAAATAACTCCATTGTTGTTGTATGGATTAACATTCAACGCTTAGCCTTACTACTTTCTGAGGTAACAAATTACACAGGCTCACCACTCTCTGGGTGAAGGAATTTCTCCTCGTCTCATTCTTAAATGGCTACCTTATATCCTTAGATTGTGACCCTTGGTTCTGGACTCCCTGGTCATCAGGAACATCTTTCCGGTATTTATCCAATCTAGTTCTGCTAGCATTTTATAGGATTCTATGAGATCCACCCCACCCCCAACAGCCCCACCATCATTGTTCTAAACTCCAGTGAACGTAGACCTAACCGATCCAGTCTGTCTTTGTACATCATCCTGTCATCCCCGAAATCAGTGTGGTAAACTTTGGTCCCACTCAACTCCATAGCTTGAAATTATTTCCTCAGATAAGGAGGCCAAAATGGATCACAGCACTTCAGGTGTGGTCTGAATTTTTCCCTGTACAAATGCAGAAAGACATCACTGCTGCTGTACTTGAATCCTCTCACTGTGAAGGCCAACATACCATTTCTTCACTTCGTTATTGCCTGCTGCACCTGCATGCTTACTTTCAGCAACTGGTGTACAAGGACGCCCAGGGCCCTTCCTCAATCTATCATCATTCGGATAATCATTTGCCTTGCTGTTTTCGTCACCAAACCTCATATTTACCCACGTTGTACTGCATCTGCCATGCATTTGTCCACTCACTCAACTTATCCTTGAAGCATTTCTGCATCCTCCTCACATCTCGTCCTCCCTCCCACTTTGTGTCCTCTGCAAGCATAGAGATACTACATTTAGTTCCCTCATCTAAATCATTAACGTATATTGTGAATAGCTGGGGTACAAACACTGATCCCTGCAGTACTCACAAACCACTGCCTGTCACTCAAAACACCCCTTTATTCCTCTCTTTGTTTCCTGTCTGCCAACCAGTACTTTGTACATGTTGGTACACTATCCCAATCCCATGTGCTTTACTTTTCCATGTTAATCTCTTATGTGGGGCTTTTCCAAAGCTTTCTGAAAATCTAAGTAAACCACATCCACTGGGTCCTGCTTATCAACACTATACCTTGAAAAATCCAAGTAGGTTTGTCAAGCACGATTCCCGAATATAAATCCATGCTGACTCTGTCTGATCCTGTCACTGTTTTCTAAGTGCTGTGCTATTAAATCTATTATAATGGACTCTAGCATTTTCCCCATTGACAGGCTAATTATTCTATAATTCCCTGTTTTCTCTTTACCTCCATTTTTTTTAATAGTGGGGTTACAATAGCTACCCTCCAATCTATAGGAACTGTTCCAGATTATAGAATCTTGAAAGATGATCGCCAATGCTTCCACTATTTATAAGATCAAAAGAACAGGAGGGTGAGATTAATTGATTTGCTCCAACAAAGACATGAATGGCCTCATTAGACTTTTATAATTCTTTCACTCTATGATAATCTTATTTTAAAATATATTTATTTATTTTAGTGTCATCATCTGTTTCTAAAGAAGTAAGATTCTCTTCTTCATTTGGTATCTGTAGTCCTGTATGGATAACACAGAAATGAAATATGGCCTGCTCTAAATTAAAACATATATAACCGAGGGAGAAGTCCCAAAAGGATTTTCAATTTTCTATGGTAAGCTCACCAGAACTCTCAGGAACATGGCGCAGTCCTCCATTTGCACTGCTTTTAGGGACCTCCACAGCTCTCACACCACAGGTACAGTGAACAAGTGGAAGAATCCCCACAACAATTCACTCACCAATTATTTAGTCAACGAGAAATCATTTTAAAACCTCTTAGCTGTGAAATCTGCAGGGCATAAACAAAACATTCAGACGTTTTTCATTTAACACGCCCCCTGAGTCATCATGCACACCTCAGTAATTAGCACATAGTCACACATTTGTGTTTTTCAAACAGAACAAGTATGAGCTATGGACATCAAATAGGCTACTGTATGGGTAAAAAAATTCAAACTCCATAATGTAGCACAAGAAGAATCAACTTGTCTGTTGGAACAATCACCACAGTCCAAATTTAATCTGGATCTTAAAATTATGAAGCTTTTGTTTTCCATTATTAAGTATTTTCACCATTTGAAATTAAAATAATCTTGATTTAACGCATCATGCAATGTGAGAACAGTTTGAACTCAAAAGAAAGATAAGGATACAAGAGTGAGTACTTCTAAGCTTAAGCCCAAAATATGCGCTTCAAAGCAGATGGTATGATTATAGCAACCATCTGGGGTAAAAAGGCCTGGACCATTTTCACTAAATTGGAATTAAAGATTTGAGCATTCCAGTAATTTCCTTTACACTTCTTATAATCTCATGATCCACTTCGTATCTGTAAGCCCTCTTCATTTGTGGCAGCCTTTCTGGCATCAACACTGCATGGAACAGCCCCAGTAACTAATGAACAAGCTGAATACCTGTCTCTGAGACATTTGGGATAGTATGTTGTTGTACAACGATAGCTTCATAGCAGCTTTCGATGCAACTGGTATTGTTGTGCAAATTGGGATAATTAGCATTATGTATATTAGTTACATATCCATAG
>NC_063336.1:110982014-110994680 GCF_021869965.1 Rhincodon typus
CAGCATCTGTGGGGAGAAATCAGAGTTAATGTTTCGGGTCAAGTGACTCTTCTTCGGACCCATTCTGAGGAAGGGTCACTTGGCCCGAAACGTTAAGTCTGATTTCTCTTCACAGATGCTGCCAGACCTGCTGAACTTTTCCAGCGGTTTCTGTTTTTTTTTCCTGATTTACGGCATCCGCAGTTCTTTCAGTTTCCCTTTCTTAACAATCTGGTTCCTCTGTCACTTGCTTATCTTGTCCAAACTCACCACTTATTGGTTTCCATAATGCAGTTCTTCTTGTCTGGATTCAAATTCCATCCCATCCGAAATCTCTAACACAAGCCTGCTTCCTGCTTTTTAAATATAGCCATCTCACATTGTACCTTTTACTTTCAAAATCCTTGGGATAATTTCCATTCCAGATTGTGACTTACTTAAAATCTCAGTCTCTGTTCCATGGGAAATGGGGTGGGGTGCTCGGTGTTATTATCATCACCTTGTGAACAATGTCATAAGCTTACTGCTGCCTGTTTTAAATCCTCCCTGATACAAGGAAGTTGGAGGTCTCTATTCTAGAGTAGTGACCAGGTCAGCATGTAGATCCTCAATTAAGTATTGAAAAGAATGAAGAAGACTAGTGGTTCCTGATCCAAACTCCATACCCTAGCTACTTACTCCATCTGTCCCGCTGGCAGCAATCTGAGATCAATGTTTGTTCATCTTGGTGCGACATTTCATCCTGAGATGAGCTCCAACCTCAATCACTAACCTCTGTAGCATCAAATGACTTTGTCCCTGTCAGGATTTGTCTGCTGCTCATTCTCTCATTTGTGCCTGTGTTATCTGCAGACTCAACTATTCCGATGTACTTTTGACTGGTTTTACTATCCGTAAACTTGACCATCCAAAACCTTTCTGCTACCTCCCAACAAGTCCTATGTCTCTATCACCCACAATACTTTAGAACTTTCCTTTGTTTTAAATCACCCCCACAGCATGGTCCCTCTCTGTCTCCATAATCATTTTCAGGCCCACTCACCTCTGAGGTATCTCTGCTACTCATATTTTGGCCTCTTGTGAGTTCCCAGTGTTAGTCACTCCACTGCTGATGGATGTACCTTCAACTTTCTAGGTCCCAAGCTCTGGGAATCCTCCCTAGACCTCTGTGTCTAATGACCTCACTTTCCTCTTTAAGACATTTCTTAAAACCTACTTCTTTGATCAAAAGTTTGACCATTTGGCCTAATATTTCCTCATGTTGTCCAGAACCATATTTTGCTTTATAAGCTTCTGTGAAGTGCCTTGGGAAATTTCAGTAGGCTGACAGCGCTATACAAATATAAATTGTTGTTATTGTTGTTGCCTTCAGAAGGCGCTTTGAATAGGCAAAATATGCACTTTTACAAGCAGAAGTGATTGAATACTAACTGGTCTGAATGACCTTATGAAAGTCTGCATGCTTTCACAGAACTCTTTAAATATTAAAAATAATTCAATGCAAACATTTGAAACCAAATAAAAATTTGTAATCAAAACTACCTGTTAAACAATCTACGATCTGGGACAGATATGTTTATTTTAGCAGCATTTCTGCTGGTACTCACTTTGGAATAAATTTTACTGGGATATTCTCGGAGAACTATACCTGATTAGTTGTATCTCTTCTTGCAGTGTTTCCACGTACCATACTCAACTCTTACTATGTTCCTGAGCAGTGACCAGTCGGAGAGAGATAGTGCAACTGCCTTCCGTAAGTTAAGTTCTTCTGGCAGAATTTCCAGTAAAATCAATTAAATTTAAATTTAATTTGGGAATGTTGAATAGATCTACTCAGATTGTCAGTTGATTCTTTACAAGATTACAATGTGGTTTATACTTGCTTACTATATTAATGCAAAACATCAGTACTTTGTTTGTGACTCGATGAGTAATAACTTCAGGAGAAATGTTTCATTTCTTGAACTGTAGAAAACAAATCCTGTAAGTTAACACTTAAGGTTTTGCATTGTACTTACCTTATGTCAGACAATGCTGATGCTTCCAAAGTTCTGAGGAAGGGTCACCGGACCTGAAACATTAACTCCAATTTTTTTCTTCACAGATGCTGCCAGACCTGCTGAGCTTTTCCAGCAACTTCTGTTTTTCTTCCAATGTCTTAATTTGGAATCGATTGTTTCAGATTTAATGTACTGTTTCAAGGAAGACGCTTGTACAAGAAAATTGAATAGATGGAAAGATAAATTGTTATAATTATTGTTATAATGAAGGCAAGTGGCCTCGCTAAGTTATTTAAATCAACAACCTGCTTCCCATCTCTGTTAAAACTGGAATTGAGGGAATTACGGATTGCTTAGGTTCCAGTTTAGATTTGTTAGCATCCCTTCTGAACAAATTGCTTGTGAGGACTTAAAATTGTACTTTCTCTCCAGCCCCCTTTTTAACTCTGTGTTCAATCTTACTAGAAATCTGCAAAGTGCCATTTTTGTTGGGTTTTGAGGAGGGATTCTATCTGAGGCCTAGCAAGCTTTTTTGTGCTGTTGAACCAAACTCACCTCATTACCTTGGTACCATGTTGCTATGGCACAACAATCATCTGCTGCTAGCCTGATTCTCCCATTTATCACAACTCAAAATATTGCTGGGATATCTCCGGATCTGTGGCGCTCGTGATGTTGTGGTAGTGCCCCTATCTCTGAGCTAGGAGGCCCAGCTTCAAGTCCCACCTGCTTCAGAGGTGTGTAATAACATCCCAGAACAGGTTGATTAGAAAATAAATGTCCTGGGATCTTCTGGTGCCATCTTTAAAAGGCCATAGTCTACACAGTCAGACTCTGGCAGTCTGGAGCAGCCCTGTAATGGTTTGAGACATTTTGTGGCATACCTGAGGAAATGGGCACCTTGCTTTGTTGACAGAGACCTAGACATCCTGGTGGATGGGATGGTGCCAAGGAGAGACGTGTTGTTTCCACAGGACCAGCAGAGTAGAGCATGTCACCAGACCCTGTCTGCCTTCTGCAGATATAAACATCTGGAGGAACATCCAGCAGTGCCACAACTCTGCTCTGCCAGGCTAAGTGCCACCATGTTCTCTTTGTTGCCTCTAACACAATCTACTTTTGCCAGTGCACCCACCTCTCACCAAGGATCATGTTCCACCGCTCTCACTATCGCCAGCGACATCTTCCCTCACTCACTCCACCAGCCCCACCCCAACATACCCCCACCCCACACACAACACCCCCAAAACACACGCACAGACACACACACAAACGCGTACACAATCACCCAATCACACGCACATGTGCGCGCGCACACACACGTGCACACACATGCACACACATGCACACACACACATACCCACTCATACATGCATACACACACACACACACACAGATACCCACTCATACATGCGCGCGCGCGCGCACACACACACACACACTCACACACACTCACACACACAGACATACGCACGTACAGACACACACCTTATAAACCCTTCTCCAACTTCTCCCTTGCTGTGGGCACCTCTAGATTACCCCCTATCCACATGAGCACTAACAGCTGTGCCACCCATTTCATCTGATCTAATCTCTCCCTTTGTCTCATTCCAGAAGAAAACAGCTCATTATAGAGCCGAAAGAAGGCTGAAAGGGTGGGCTGTGCCTGATCTTGCACCCCCCCACTCCCCCTCTCCACCCCATTTTGACTCTCCTGGTGAGGACCAGGACTCATGCTGTAGAGATGCAGAAACATCCATATCTTGGCAAATGAGTAAGAAGCATTGTCCTCTGTTATGCTACTATCCCATCATCCCCCAACGTGAACGAGCTCTAAACATGACAAAATCTCAACCCCTTGGTTGCGCCATATCCTCTGTTTTATCTCCTGAAGACACAAGCAGCAAGACCATAGTCTCTGGTGCAGCACCACGAGACATTCCCCCGTCTCCAGCTCTGAGCAAGATGCCACAGACCACCCGCTTCATCCTCCACCAGCTCAGATATTGACAATCTCGCGGTGGGATGGGGGGTGCAGGGGGGAGGGGAGGGTACGTTGGACAGATTAGAATTGATTGCACCTCCTGGTGAGTACACCACTGCCACATCTATAAGGGTGGCCAAGGAAGAAATGCCACCAGGTTGCTGGCACTCAGAGCATTGTCAGAGACCGGGCACCTGCTCAGCCCCAGGCAGGAGAGGAGCCTGCTGCGTTGGCAGTTCCGAACCTTATCGACATCAACAAGCAAACATGGGGAGCAGCAGTCAGGTTTGTCAGGGATACTGAACAACCTGACCCAAAGGCTGCAGGACTGCCATTGCGAGTTTCCTGCCTCAGGAATGCCAGGGTCTGTCTGCCTCCATGGACAGGTTGGAGAACACATTCAGAGACTGCCGGACGGACCCAAGTTTTTGAGTTATAAGGTGAGGCTGAATAGGTTGCGACTTTGTTCACTGGAGCGTAGGAGGTTGAGGGATGGTCTTTTAGAGGTTCATAAAATTGTGAGAGGCATAGATACGGTGAATAGCAAAGGTCTTTTCCCAGGATGGGGGAGTTCAAAACCAGGGGCCATATTTTTAATGTGAGAGGAGAAAGATTTAAAAGGGACCTGAAGGGCAACTTTTTCACACTGAGCGTGGTTCGTATGTGGAATGAAGTGCCAGAGGAATTGATAGGTGCAGGTTTGGACAGGAACATGAATAGGAAAGGTTTAGAGGGATGTGAGCCAAACACAGGAAAGTGGGACTAGTTTACTTTGGGAAACTTGGTTGGTGTTTGGATGAGATGGACCGAAAGGTCAGTTTCCATGCTGTACGACTCTACGACCTGCTGAACATCAATGGCGAAGTGACAGCAGGAAACAAAGAACCCTGATCTCAGTCCAGGTGCTCATTGCTCACAAAGAAACAGGATGCTGCCAGTCATTTGGAGCAACAACACTGAGGAGGTCTCCCAGAAGTTTCCTATCAGGACCTGCCAGAGAGGTGGCCAGGCCTTCTGCTTTCAACCTGACTGCAACTTTCAAGCTGAAGAGGGTAAAGCTGCCTCTGGGCAGGATGCACTCAGTGTGTCTGCATCCTCCAAACACTAATACCCCCGTGGTCACCTGCCCAAAACTCCAAGGCCAACAAACTCCACCATTGGATAGCCTCCCCGCAACACCAGCTGTGGATCCTGGGTCTGTAATTAGATGTAGTGGAGGGAAAGGAAGAAGAAAACATTCTGACTCCACGTAGGTGACACTTTATGCTGAAGACATTGTCAAACTGTAAACCGATGTTCACTTTTCATCAGCAGGTGTGTGACCGAATGTCAGTTTAGCTACAACTACAGAATGAAGGTACGTAACCAAGCCATCCTCAGCATCACATAATGTTCCAACTCTCTCTGAATGATAGCTATCCTGCCCCAAGTAGCTGCCTGGCCTCGTCCAAGCCCCTGGACTAGTATCAGAAGCTGCCCTTGAATGTTCTCCCTGACTGAATATTGTCTCCCCTGACCCGGCCAAAGACGACTCCCCTCAGACTTTGAGAGATGGGAGCTTGTTTGAAGTGTGTGCGGTGTGGTTTGTTGTGGATGTGTTGGTGGACGGTAAAGTTGTAGCATTAACATAGTCCAGTGCTGTACAGCAACAGGCCCACCCATCAGTCAGGACTGATCACTGCTGATAACCACGACCTCCTGGCTTTGTGTCTGCTCAGTGGCAAGGCACGACAGAAGTACGGTCATCCTGTCCATTTTGACTGACGCAGAAAAGGGCAAAGCAGAAAGACGACGAGTATCCACACAGGAGCAAAGTGAGTGAACGCTAAGAGAGAAAATGAGGACCCTGACATTGCAGCCTGAACCAATCAGGAAATGGATATTTGCCCCTGCGCATAGGGTATGACAATGATGGAGGTTTCGTCAATCCAAAGTCCAGCAGATCAGGGATGGGCCATGATGCAGTGAGGCTGGTATGTAATTGATGCCAATCTCCATGGGGTGGAGGGGGGGGGGTTGGGAGGTGGGCAGGGATGTATGGGGAGTGGTCACTGCCCATGGAGCGAGATGTTCTGGCTACGGTCCAAGATGGAGACCCAGAGGAGCGAGCAATGAGCCGGAGTTACTACGTAGCCACTCTGATTTTCATAATGAGAACTCTCTGCTCTCTTTACACCTACAACTGTGTTGTCAAATTCCAAACGAACGCCATCTACAAGTTCGCTGATGACACCACCATAGTGGGACGGATATCTAACAACGACAAGTCAAAATACAGAAGGGAGATAAAGAGCTTGGTGACATGGTGCAATGAAAACAATCTGTCTCTCAACATCGACAAAACTAAAGAATGGATCATTAACATCAGAATGAAAGGAGGAGAACACGTCCCCATCTACATCAATAGAACTGAGGTTGAGAGAGTGAAGATCATCAAGTTCCTCAGAGTGACGATAACCGATGACCTGTCCTGGACTTCCAACGTAGATGCAACAGTCAAGAAGGCACAACAATGACTCTTCTTCCTCAGGGCAGCTCAGGAAATTCGGCATGTCCGTAAGGTCCCTCACCAAGTTCTACAGATGTACCATTGAAAGCATAATGGCCTGGTATAGCAACTGCTCTGCCCAGGACCATAAGAAACTACAGAAGGTGGTGTGCACAGCCCAGACCATCACAGAATCCAACCTTCCATCCATGGACGGTATTTACATGGCTCGCTGCCGCAGAAAGGCGGCCAACATCATCAAAGACCCCTCCCACCCTGTTAATGATCTCCTACAACCTCTTCCATCAGGCAGAAGATCCAGAAGCCTGAACACAAGCACAAGCAGGTTCAGGACAGCTTCTTTCCAGACTGTTGAATGGATTCTAGCCTCAAATAATGTAACCTCTATACCTCTAAGTCTTTTTGATCTGTACATTTTTTGCTTGCTGTGATTTTCCTGTACCGCTCGTAAACAAAGTTTTTCACTCTATTTTGGTACATGTGACAATAAATCAATCAATCAAACAGTCAATTAATCAATCTAGATGTTTGGTTTCTCTCTGACATGTAGGAGAATAGCATATCAATGAGGCAAGCTTAGGTAAAAATAAGTCTCTCGCCGCTCACTAAACAGATTCTCATCTTGCCTTGCAAACCTTAACTGTACAATTCGACTTTATTTTCTTGAAGCTGAAAATCTAATGTTACTGAGTTTGCTATGTTTTCCCAACTAACCCACCAATGGTCACGTTATTCAGGGACTGGGAAAATTCCACCCAATATTCCAGATATTCCGATGGCCAGACAGTCATTGGAGCAGAATGGCCTTGAGTCATGCACCAGGATCATGCAGAGTCCCTGACACTGCAGACTCCATGGGAAATGGCCAGGAAGTTGAAACTTCCAATGGAAAATTCCATCGCATCTGAAGCCCCTTGTAAACTTTGGAGGTGCCGACTCGGTAAAATTAATGTTTATCCAGGCAAGTTAGTAAATTAAGTACATACTCTAACTCCTTGTTAACTCTTCCCATTCACTACTGTTCCCCCAACTATATCTCTTGAATCCCTTACACTGCCCAGACCCCTGATTATCATACCCCGAACAGATTCCACCCCACTTTGCTAGCTGGAGTTCCCCGACCCAAATCTCCCCATCTGTATTAAGTACTCATTCACTTATGTGGCACCCTGGAATACCACCCATCCCAACCCAACTCACCCACCTGCCTGACACCCTGACCTCCTGGCACACAACCAACCTCACCCACTTGCTATCCACCTGGAATCCCACTTCCATTTCGCACTACTCTCTCACCCACTTGGCATCCTAAACTCTTAACCAGCTGCCACCCTAACCCCACACTTCCCTCAGTAACTCTGTCAAAGTAACAGGATATGTGGCTGGTCATATACATCACAGAATACAGTACATTGACTTCTTCAAAGGAGGCACTACACCAGTTCCCTTCGCTGGTGGATTCAGTATTTCCTAGACATAACGCCTCTTTCCAGGAATCTCCATCACCTAGAACATCTAAAAGTAAGTGCAAAATCTTGAACCAAATCAGGATTGGTTCTGAGGAAGGGTCACCAGACCCAAAACATTAACTCTGATTTCTCTTCACAGATGCTGCCAGACCTGCTGAGCTTTTCCAGCAACTTCTGTTTGTGTTCCAGGATTGGAAACAAGGTTTCCTGGTTGGAATATCTGGGGCAATATGTTAATCTGTTTCTGTCGTTAATATTGTGTGAACTCTGTAGTCGTCAAAAAAATTCACCTCCATTGGAGAAATAGTTGCTTGACAGTAAACTTATTCTATTAAATTGTTGGCTTGTCGGCGCATGAACTGGCAATACCACATTTCATTGTGATGATAAAATGGGACTTTACTTTTATTTTCATCTTTGCCTCAACAGGTATGACAATGGAAGCCTTTGGAACAGTGGTTGGAGTTGCTGTTGAGGGACAGATTGTAGCAGAGAATCATGTCTCCCATCATTGCTTTCAACATAACATGTCATCATATTTCGTTGTTAACTCCACAGGTATAAGCAAATTGTTCAATGGCAACATTAGTAATCAGCAGACACCAGAGTCACTCTCTCACATGGTAAGCACTTTACTCTAGAATTCCAGATCATTTAGTGGTGAATTGATATGAGATGGTGGACATGCAATTTGCACCTCAAGTGACTGATTGCTGAGTAATAAAGTTGCTCTGAGAGCCTGGTGTCAGGTATGTGATTGATCTATCCCAGCTAGCAGAGTTTGTTTTCAGTTACCAGTGACAGGCATATTTTGCCCACTCACATAATTTAAAAATTCTCCTGTCTACACTATCCCATTGTTCTTTGTTTCTTCTGCAAACTTGGATACGTAGCTGGCACATCGGTGTGTTCACCAGGTCATTCCTAAAGGTCATATTGTCACCTGGGGATGGTAGTGCCAGCCATGTAACGAACTCTTCTCTACATCACAGGCTCATGGGTTCATGTCCCACTCTAGGACTCAATAGAAAAATAATTAAGGCTAGCATTGCAATGTAGGACTGAGCAAATGCTACATGAAACTTAAACTCCCTGTCTGCCTGCTTAGTAAAAGATCTCATGGCAATACTTTGAAGAAGAACACAGGAGTTATCGCCCAAAGAGATAGTAAGAACTGCTGATGCTGGAGTCTCAGATAACACAGGGTGGAGCTGGAGGAACACAGCAGGCCAGGCAGTGTCAGAGGTGCAGGAAAGCTGACGTTTCGGGTCAGGACCCTTCTTCAGAAATGGGGGAGTGGGAAGGGAGCTCTGAAGTATATAGAGAGAGGAGGGGTGGGGCTGGGGAAGATAGGTGGGATGGTGATAGATGAGTGCAGGTAGGGAGTGCTGGGGGTTGGTCAGTGAGGTCCAAGGGGCGGATAGGTAGGAGAGAAGATGGACAGGTTGTGTCAGGTCAAGGAGGTAGGGATGAGAGGGAGGGTTGGTCATGGAATGAGGCCGGGGGTGGGGCGATTTTGAAACTAGTAAAGTCTACATTGAGACCATTGGGTTGTAGGCTCTTGAGGCGGAATATGAGGTGCTGCTCCTCCAGTTTGCGGGTGGCGTTTTTGTGACACTAGAGGAGCTATCTCCCAAGGCCTGGCAATGTTCATCCCTTTATCGACATTGAAGAAATGGGTTATCTGGTTACTGATAAATCCTTTGCTAAACCATTTTCTGGAAACCTGAGTGCAGTAAATCCATCAGTTCATCTTTATCTGTTGTTTGTTACTCAAAGCACTCCAATATATTAACCCAATATGATTCCTCTTTCACTAAACCATGTTGACTCTGCCTGATTGAAGACAGTTTTCTAAACGCCCTGCTGTAACCTGCTATAATAGATTCTAGCACTTACATGTCATAGATTTTAGGCTAGAGGCAAAAAAACCTGCAGATGCTGGAATCCAAGGTAGACAAACAGGAGGCTGGAAGAACACAGCAAGCCAGGCAGCATCTGGAGGAAAGGAGAAGTCAACATTTCAGGTATTACCCTTCTTCAGGATTTTAGGCTAACTGGCCTGTAGTTTCCCATTATCAGTCTGTGTCCTTTCTCAAATAGAAGTCATATTCTCTATTTTCCAAACAGATGGGACCTTTCCAGAATTTAAGAATGTTTGAAAAATTAAAACCAATGCACTCACTATCTCAAAGCCACTGCTTTTAGTACCCAAAATAATATTGATCAGGGCCAAGAAACTTGTCAGATTTTAGTTCATTGTTATCTTTCCCTGGTGAATGTGATTGTTTTAAGTTCCTCAGTCAGAATCTCAAAATAGTTATGGTGCAGAAGGAGACCATTTGGTCCATTGTGTCTATACTAGCTCTCCAAATGAGCACTCTATTTTACTTTCTGATTAACAATTAGTTCTGTGATGTTATTTGTATTCTCTACGATGAATGTTATCATAAAATCTCTGCTTAATTCATCTGCCATCTTTCTATTTCCCAATAATAATTTCCCAAACACTCTCGAGAGGACCAATATGCATTTTACTTACTCTTTACCTTTTTTAAATACCTGTAGAAACTCTTACTTTTTGGTTTTATATTTCCAGCTAGCTTTCTCTCATAATTTAACTTTTCCTTTCTTACTAAACCTATAATTATTGGTTGTTCTTTATATTCTAACCAATTTTCAGATCTACCACTTATCTTTAGGGAGCCATATGTTTATCTTTAATTTGCTTTCATCCCAGCTGACGGTATTACAAGTCAGATGACAGAGTCAACTCGTTCTTAATAAATCAAAAGTTTTTCTCTTTCTGTTCTAGGTGTCAATCACTGCACATGTACAAAAGAAGCTGCTAATGTACTTTTGACAAAAAAACCCAAAGGCTCATTGCTAAAGAAAAATATGAATAATATTACATTTTTCAATTACCATTTGAAGCTGTCTTACTGCCCATATCAGGAAAGAATATACAACCACTCTCTCCCACAAATAACCTTTCACACACCTGCACTCAATAAAGAGATATCCCTGTTTAAATATAGAGCTAACACACTGTGGAGCTGGAGGAACACAGCAGGCCAGGCAGCATTAGAAGGGCAGGAAAGTTGACATTTCGGGTTGGGACCGTTCTTCAGAGCTGTGTTCCTGCAGGCCAGGCAGCATTAGAAGAGCAGGAAAGTTGTCGTCCCGGGTTGGGACCCTTCTTCAGAGCTGTGTTCCTTCAGCTCCACACTGTATTACCTTTGACTCCAGCATCTGCAGTTCTTGCTATCTCCCTGTCTAAATACCCTTGTTCAGCTGGCATATTTGTAATCAGCTTCTTTTTGGCAAATTTCAGCACTACTTTGTGCTTTCTTTTTTGGTTAATGGCTCTTCCTGAGACTCTTAGACAATTTGCTAAGTCAGATCACTTATTATTGTCTGAGAATTAGAGCCAGACCATTCAGAAGAAATGTTAGGAAGCACTTCTACACACAAAGAGTTGTAGATGTTTGGAACTCTCTTCCACAAATGACAATGGATCCAGCATCAGCTATTTATTTTAAATCTGAGATAGAATAATTTTATTAAGCAAAGGTATTAAGGGATATGGGCCAAAGGCGGGAGTTAGGCCACAGATCAGCCATGATCATATTGAATGGTGGAACAGGCTCAAGGGCTGAATGGCCTACTGCTGTTCCTATGTTCACATTGTTAGACATGGGTTTCTTAAACTCATGTCTTCAACAGTCATGTAGGATGTTTTATCCTGTCTGACACAGCTACAGCTTTCTGCTTTTGATATATTCTTCTAAGCAATTCAGGACATCTCTTGCCTAATTCTCTGTGCTAACAACAGCACCTCTGCTAAGGACCTCTGCTCTCTGAAAGAACCAGTTTCAGTATAACTATACCTGCTCCTGGACTCCTGTCTCTTCTCTTCCTACATCATAAACTCCAATCAGCAAATACCTTCTTGAAGAGCTTGCTTATCATGTGCTATATTTCTTGAAAATACTGTTTTTAGCTTACTGTTAAAGTAGACTTTTTGGCCTCTTAAAACTGAAAACTGTCTTCCTCCATCTTATAACCTCAGTCTCCCGATAATAATGTATTATGATGCACTTGTCCACAGAAAAGAAATTAAAACATTTTAGTTCTTCACAGGACTGAAAATTAAAACTCATATTTTCTCCATCTTGTAACCTAAGTTTTCAAGTAACATATTATGAACCTTCATCACAAATTTCTTTAGTTAACTATGGATGGTGTGTTCTTCCCTTAGAGTCCCTTATTTTCCCTGTCTCACTGGAATGTTTCTTCTTTGTGACTTCTGAATTATCTCCCTGAAGATCTGCCACTGTATCTCTGCTGACCTATCACTTGAACTAATTTACGTGTTCACTTGACCAGCTCCTCATGCCATCATAATTGCTGCCTATTTATGTTTTAACCACCTGTGTTCAGTTTAACCTTCTTTAGTAACTTGGATATTTAATCCCTGGAGGATTTTAAGTCAAAGCAGTTCATTCAGCATTGTTTGAAACAATGGAGTCATTTCTAATTTTGGGTGGAAGTCAATGGAAATTATAATCATGGACAAATGTATAATAGCTATTTGATCTGATATTACCCATTTTAAATCACCATCTGAAATAAAATTACCCTTGACGTGTTTCAGGTGGATGTTAGAAAATGTAAATAGTTTATAAATTCCATGTTTCTCATGAACAAAAACAAAGTTGCTGG
>NC_063336.1:110995080-111035176 GCF_021869965.1 Rhincodon typus
GGTTGCAGGGAAAAGTGCCGGGTGTGGTGGAGCTGGAGGGGAGTGTGGAGCGGACAAGGGAGTCACGGAGAGAGTTGTCCCTCCAGAAAGCGGATAAGGGTGGGGAGGGAAAGATGTCTTTGGTGGTGGGGTCGGATTGCAGATGGCGGAAGTGTCGGAGGATGATGCGTTGGATCCGGAGGTTGGTGGGGTGGTACGTGAGGACGAGGGGGATTCTTTTTTGGTTCTTATTGCGTGGACGGGGTGTGAGGGATGAGGTGCGGGAGATGTGGTTGAGGGCGTTCTCAACCACCGAGGGGGGGAAGTTACGGTCCTTGAAAAACGAGGACAACTGAGATGTACGGGAGTGGAATGCCTCATCCTGGGAGCAGATGCAGCGGAGGTGAAGGAATTGGGAATAGGGGATAGCATTTTTGCAGTAAGGTGGGTGGGAGGAGTATTCTCGGTAGCTGTGGGAGTCGGTGGGCTTGAAATGAATATCGGTTTCTAGGTGGTTGCCCGATATGGAGACAGAGAGGTCCAGGAAGGGGAGAGAGGTGTTAGAGATGGTCCAAGTAAACTTAAGGTTGGGGTGGAAGGTGTTAGTGAAGTGTATGAACTGTTCGAGCTCCTCGTGGGAGCACGAGGCGGTTGCCCGATATGGAGACTCTGCTCCTATGATGCTGCTTGGCCTGCTGTGTTCATCCAGCCCTGCACCTTGTTGTCTCGGATTCTCCAGCATCTGCAGTTCCTACTATCTCTGATTCAACCTTTAATCTATGATGTATTCCAGCAAGTGAACACTTTCAACTGGTTAAACTCAGAATCCCTACAGTGTGGAAACAGGCTCTTTGGCCCAACAAGTCCACACCGACCAATTCCCCTATATCCCACCTAATCTACGCATCCCTGAACACTACGGGGAAATTTAGCATGGCCAATCCACCTAGCCTGCACGTCTTTGGACTATGGGAGGAAACCGGAGCACCCAGAGGAAACCTACACGGACACAGGGAGAATGTGCAAACTCTTCACAGACAGTTGCCTGTGGGTGGAATTGAACCTGGGTCTCTGGCACTTTGAGGCAGCAGTACTAACCTCTGAGCCACCACACCACCCCAATTTGAGTAGGTTAGGTGGATTAGCCATGGGAAATGCAAGGATTACAGTCAATTTATTCAAGGTGGAGTTAGATAGATTTTTTGTTTACATGGAAACCAAAAGTTAGTGGGGCAAGTGGTTTTTGGACCACAACCAAATAAACTGTGAACTTATTGAATGGCTTGAAGCAAAATAGCCTCTTCTCCTTTCTGAGTTCTCCACTCTGGTGCAGAAAGCTCAGCTTCACATGGTGGGATTTAAGTAACTGGAATGGATTCCTATTACGAGAGGTTGTATGTCAGGCAAAATACATTACAAATGTACACGTTAGCAAGGAGTAGGTAGAGGCTATTCAGCCCCTTTGCTATACACTAAGGTCATGGTTGATCTGATTATAACCTCAAATTCACATTCCCACCTTAATCTTGATAAGCTTTCACTTCTTTTGCTTGCTAAGAATTTATCTACCACTGTCTTAAATACATTCAAAGACTCTGCTTCCGACAGCTTTTAAGAATCAGAGTTCCAAAGACTCACCACTATCTGCGAGAAAACATTTTGCCACGTAACCATTTAAAATAGGTGACCCCGGTTCTTAAATAGCAGCCCCTTATTCTAGATTTTCCCATGAAAGGAAACGTTCTCTCCACATCTACTCTGACAGGATCCCTCAGGATCATATATACTTCAATCAAGCCACCCATGACTCTTCAAAATTCAGCAGATACAAGCCTTTCCTCATAAAATAACTCATCAATTCCAGGTATGGGTCCGGTAATCCTTCCCTGAACTGTTCTAATAAGTTCACATCCTTCATTTAATAAGGCGAACCAATATCATACAGACCGGTCTCACATTGAAGTGGTGAACTAAGTGAGTAGGAGATGTGCCACAATGCTTGGTGCTTCACTGATACTTACATCTGTGGGCAAAGGATGCAGATTGTCCCTGCTCATGGAGTGTGTCCTGAGATGTTGGTAAATACTTGTCATGTTGAAGAACCAAGGGAGACACAAATGAGCTAGCGACTCACTCAGACCTCTATGTCAGACATTATTGCTGTTTACTTTCTGTTCATTGTCTGGAATAATACAAACGTGCTTATAAATGAGGCGAGATTAGGTAATAATGAGATGTTAATGCATTGGTATAGGCCTCTCACCATTCACGAACAAGAATCTCATCTCACTGTTAAAACATGTTTACTCAGCATTGAGGTTCTCATTTTTTTCTGATTTGGTCATAGTTTACCAACTGACTTACCATTGCCCACATTGGGATAAATCTATCCTAGGACATTATACCATGCCCACTTAATTAGTGGCAGATCAGAAAACTATTACCCTAGAACAATTAGAATTGCTGTAATGGTTATACCACATGGTCCTCAGTTTTAACTCTAGATAGGACAAATATTCTCTCTTCCTCTTAGTATTTCAGATAATCTCTGATTACTTAAAGATGCATGATCAATGGATAATAAAAATAAGGTGTGAACCAAACAGGACTGCTCACATGCCAAATAGCATAAGCAGCAAGTGATCGACAGAGCTAAACAGTCCCACAACCAACACATTAGATCTAAACTCTGCAGACCTGCCACATCCAGTCAGGTATGGTGGCGAACAATTAAACATCTCACTGGAGGAGGAAGAGACTTTACAAATATCCCCATCCTCAATGCTGGAAGAGCCCAACTCATCAGTGCAAAAGATAAGGCTGAAGCAGTCTTCAGCCAGAAATGCTGAGTGGATGACCCATCTCAGTCTCCTCCAGAGATCCCCTGCATTACAGATACCAGTTTTCAGCCAATTCAGTTCACTCCACATGGTATCAATAAATGGTTGCAGGCACTGGATACTGCAAAGACTATGGGCCTTCATAAAATTTCAGCCATAGCACCGAAGACTTGACATGAGGAAAATTGCCCAGGTATGTCCTGTACATAAAAAATAGGAAAAGTCCAACTGGGCCAAGTTCTGCCCCAACAATCTCTTCTTGAACATCAGGAAAGTGATGGAGGTTGTCATCAACAATGCTGAACAATAACCTGCTCAGTGACGCCCAGATTGGGTTTCACCAGGGCCAGTCAGCTCCTGACCTCATTGCAGCCTTGGTTCAAATGCGGACAAAAACGCTGAATTCCAGAGGTGAGGTGAGAGTGACACTCCTTGACATCAAGGTCACATGCAACCAAGTGTGGCATCAAGGAGCCCTAGAAAAACTGGAATCAATAGGTATCGGGAGGCAAACTCTCCAGTGGTTAGAGTCATACCTGGCACATAGGAAGGTGGTTGTGATCATTGGAAACAAGTAATTTCAGCTCCAGGACATCTCTGCAGGAGTTCATCATGGTAATGTCCTTGGCCCAACCATTTTCAGCTGGTGGCTCAGTGGTTAGCACTGCTGCCTCACAGCGCCAGGGGTCCGGGTTCGATTCCACCCTCGGGCGACTGCATGTGTGGAGTTTGCACATTCTCCCCGTGTCTGCGTGGGTTGCCTCCCGCAGTCCAAAGATGTGCAGGCTAGGTGGATTGGCCATGGGAAATTGCCCATATTGTTCAGGGATGTGTGGGTTATGGGGGGGTTGGGTCTGGGTGGGATGGTATGAGGGTCAGTGTGGACTTGTTGGGCCGAAGGGCCTGTTTCCACACTGTAGGAATTCAATGGACCTTCCCTGCATCATAAAGTCAGAAGTGGGATGTTCGCTGATGGTTAACAATGTTCAGCTACATTCACGATTCCTCAGACACTGAAGCAGTTCATCTTCAAATGCAACAAGAACTAAGCAATATCCAGGCTTAGGTTGACAAGTGGCAAGTAACGTTCACACCACACAAATGCCAGGCAATAACCATCCCCAATAAGAGACTATTTAACCACTGCCCCTTGACATTAACTGTCACTGAATCTGCCACTTTCAATATCCTGTGGATTATCACTGACCAGAAGCTCAACTGGACTCACCACATAAACACAGTGGCTGCAAGGACAGTTCAGAGGCTAGGAATACTGCAATGAGTGACTCACCTCCTGACTCCCCAGAGCCTGTCTACTATCTACAAGGCACAAGTCAGGAGTGTGATGGAATACTCCCCATTTGCCTGGATGGGTGTGGCCCCAATAAGACTCAAGAAGCTTAATACCATCCAAGAAAAAGCAGCCCGCTTGATTGGTACCACATCCACAAGCATCCACTCCCTCCACCATCGACGCTCAGTAGCAGCAGTGTGTACTATCTACAAGATGCATTGCAGAAATTCACCAAAGATCCTCGGACAGCACCTTCCAAACCCACAATCACTTCCATCTAGAAGGACAAGTTCCCCTCCAAGCCACACATCATCCTGACTTGGAAATATACCATCGTGCCATCACTGTCACTGGGTCAAAATCCTGGAATTCCCTCCCTAATAGACCCACAGGAGGTGGACTGCAGCGGTTCAAGAAGGCAGCTCAGCGGTTGGAGCAGAATTTGAAAGCACAATTTTAAACATTCATTGGAGAGAACAGCACTGAGAAACTTCAACTAAACGAGGGGTTGGGGTAATGCTCAGATATAGAAATAAAGAAAGAATTATTGAGTGGTGTAAGTGGTTTTGAAGAAACGATGAAATTGGAATGGGAAGCAAATTTCTGCAAGAGAGAAGGATAAACATTAAAGGGGGTCAGTTGAACTTAACTTGTCAGATGGGGAACTGACAGAATTGTACAAGTCAGCTTGATAAATTTCACCACAGGAGGGAATCTTATTCTGTCAGTTTCTCGCTGTGACAGATGGGTTAAAATTAGCCCCAAGGACTTGCATTTATACAGCATTTCTTTATATTTTTCAACAATGTCCCAAAATGCATTTCATTCATGAACTATTTTGTATATTTAAATTGATGATAGATACAAAGACATTGAAGGAGGACAAAAGATACTTATTTGTTTATTTTAATAGCCTCAGTTTCATGGACTCTTTATCCTTAAATGTGATACTGAAAGCTGTCCAATCTAATTTGAAGTCTGATCAATCAGCTTAATGCTATCTTTTAATGGGTATTTTGCTTCACTTATTAGTTACACCATCTGTTTAATGAAACACAAAGGGTAAGTAGTTTGATGTTGCATTTTCTTGGTTAGACCCCTATACTGAGAAGTCAGAAAAACCAATTCCTTTTCTGAAGGGAATCAAACTTGTGTTGAGATACAGCCCTTACTTGAAGTTGACAACATCTTTCCTCTTCACAGCCATGGCTATTCAGGTAATCCTCCTGAGCATTTAAAAAATGCTTAATACAAGAAACATACTGTTCTGCTGCATTAAAAGCATCAGGAGTCCCTGGATTTTACACCTTGCAATGGATGGTGTGGGAACGTAAAAATAACTGTAGCATTTTACAATTAATTCTCAGGGTGTGAGAACATTTTCCTTCACAGATGCTGCCAGACCTGCTGAGCTTTTCCAGCAACTTTGTTTTTGTTCCTGATTTACAGCATCCGCAGTTCTTTCAGTTTTTGCTCAGGGTGAGAGTGTTGGGAGCAAGACCTCCATTTATTGCTAATTGCTAATTGCCCTATGAAGGGTGTCTGCGGAGCTGAGCGACTTGCTAGCTTTTTTCAGAAGGAATTTAAAAGTCAGTCACATTGTTGTGCACCTGCACTAAGCTAGACTTGACTTGGTCGGCAGATTTCTTCTTGTGATTAAGTTGGGTATCTTTGACTCATATATTGATGATCACAATTGTAGATCCTATATTTCTTTTTTCTAAAAAAAAAATAAGATTTTTGAATTAATCAAATCTAAAGTCCCCAGCTGTAGGAGTTGAACTTAAGCATCATCAATCAAATGATTGATTCCATAACATAATCACTATGTCACTGAGCTGTAGTGTTGGTATTACAAAACAGGTCTCTGAAATTGTTAACATAAAGCAGAACTACAGATGCTGAAGGTCTGAAACAAAAATAGAGAAACTCAGCAGGTATGGCAGCATCTGTGGAGAGGGAAACAAATTACCATTTCAAGTCCAGTGACCCTTCTTCAGAACTGAAAGGAATGAGGAAAAGGATGTATACATGCTGAAGAGATAGTAAGAACTGCAGATGCTGGAGTCAGAGATAACACAGTGTGGAGCTGGAGGAACACAGCGGGCCAGGCAGCATCAGAGGAGCAGGAAAGTTGGTGTTTTGGGTCACGACCCTTCTTCAGAAATGGGAAGGGGGAAGCGGCCTGGGAAATAAATAGAGAGGAGGGGTGGGGCTGGGGAAGGTAGGTGGGATGGTGATAGGTGAGTGCAGGTAGGGAGTGGTGGGGATTGGTCAGTGAGGTCCGAGGGCCGGATAGGTAGGAGAGAAGATGGACAGGTTGTGTCAGGTCAAAGAGGCGGGGATGAGAGGGAGGGTTGGACATGGGTTGAAGCCGGGGGTGGGGAGATTCTAAAACTGGTAAAGTCCACCTTTAGGCCATTGGGCTGTAGGCTCCCGAGGCGGAATATGAGGTGCTGCTCCTCCAGTTTGCGGGTGGCATCATTGCGACACTGGAGAAGGGTCAGGATGGACATGTCACCCAGGGAGTGGGAGGGGGGAGTTGCAGTGGTTCGTGACTGGAAGATGTTGTTGTTTGCTGCAAACAGAGCGCAGGTGCTCTACAAAGCATTATCCAAGCCTCTGCTTGGTCTCACCAATGTAGAGGAGGCCACATCAGGAGCAGTGGATACAGTAAATCATGTTGACAGATGTGCAGGTGAACCCCTGTCTAATGTGGAAGGTTTGTTTTGTGCCTTGGATGGAGTTGAGGCAGGAGGTGAAGGGGCAAGTGTAGTACTTCCTGCAGTTGGAGGGAAAGGTGCCGGGGGTGGTGGGGTTAGTGGGGAGTGTGAAGTGGACGAGGGAGTCACAAAGTGAGTGGTCCCTACGAAAGACAGATAGAGGTGGGGAGGGAAATATCCCTTTGGTTATATATGCTGAAGATAGGGGCTGGTGCAAAGGAGGTAAAGACGGAGCCCAGAGAGAAAGAAAGACAGTTGAACAGACAAATGGGTTGTAGTGATTGGAATCAGGTTGACCTCATTGACTACAAGATCATTGATTGGAGTTGTTAACCTGGGCCAATCAGGAAAGCCCCAGCTGACTAATATATCCAGGAGATGAGAATCTCCTGAGTCCAGGTGACTGACTCCTTGCTCGCTAATCACAGCTAGTATACTGTACACAAGTAAATAAAGGGTGACATGGTGACAGGACCCAGCCTCTATGCAGTTATTTCAGGGATGGATAATGGTAAGCCAGGCAAGGAGGAAAGCTAATACTGTGTCCACGACAGTTACTAATCTCATCTTATTTAGGGATCTCCCCACCCCTCCATCAGTCTCCGAGCTCACAGACCCCCAACCCCTTACAGCCTGTTCTACCTCCTTCCCAAACTCCATAAACAGGATGGCCCAGGCAGACCTGTTGTTTTTGCCTGCTCCTGCCCCACGGAACTTATCTCTTCCTACCTTGACTTGATTTTTTTTTTATTTTCCCCTTCTCCATCCCTTTCCATGTACATCTGTGATTCTTCTTCAGTTTCAGAATTTTCAGCTTGAGGGCTCCAGCCGCTCCCTCTTTACTATGGAGCTGCAATCATGTCCATTCCCCCATCAGGATGGTCTCAGGGCTCTCCGCTTCAGCCTGGGGAGAAAAGGCCTGAACTGTCCCCATCCACCACCACACTCCGCTGCTTGGCCGAGCTCATCCTCACCCCGAACAACTTCTCTTTTTTAACTCCTCTCACTCAGGTCAAAGGTGTGACCATGGCAACCCACATGGAGCCCCTGTAATGCCTGACTGTTCGTGGGGTATGTGGAATAGTCCTTATTCCAATTCTATTCAAGTCCTTCACCACAACTCTCTCTCTGGTAGACTGATGACATCATCGGTGCTGCTTCCCTCTTGATTTTGGAATTGGAAAAATTTATAAATTTTGCTTCCAATTTCCACCCTGCCCTCCCCTTAACCTGGTCCATCTCTGACTCCTCCTTTCCCTTCCTCAACATCTCTGTTTCCATTTCTGGGGATAGACTGGCCACCAATATCCATTTGGAACACACCCACTCCCATCCTTACACCCTGCTTTCTGTAAGGACTCCGTTCCATTCTTCCAGTTTCCATCCCATCTGTTCCGATGATGCTACCTTCTGCAGGGGGGCAATAGAAATGTCTACTGTTTTTATCAACCCAGATTCCCCAGCACCATGGTTTACAGGACCCTCAACCATGTCCAACCCATCTCCCACATTCCTGCTCCCACCCTCTGTCTTCCCTCCCACAACAATGAAAGGGTCCCCTCTGTCCTCACTTACCACCCCAACAGCATCCACATCCAAAGAATCATAAGCTGCTATTTCCACCACCTCTAGGCCAATGCCACTACCAGACACGTATTCCCCTCCCCTCCTTTGTCAGCATTTTGCAGGGTTCATTCCGTCTGGGACACCCTGGTCCATTCCCGCTTCACTCGCAAGACTTCCCAACATCCCCAAGACACCTTCCCATGCAGTCACAGAAAATGCAAAAGAAGAGATGTGTGGAAGAACTTGCCCATTTCCCACCTCCCTCCTTATGATCCAAGGACCCAGGCACACCTTCCAGGTGAAGCAGCAATTTACCTACACTTCACTCCATCTGGTCGGCTGTATTTGGTGTTCACAATGTGGCCTCCTCTGCACTGGGGAGATAAAACACAGACTGGCATCAACTCTGCAGAACACCTATGTTCTGTCCACTAAAATGACAAAATTTCCTGTTCCCTGAAACTTAAGCACACCACTGTGTTCCCCAGTCAACGTTTCTGCCTTGGACTTGCTGCAGTGCTCCAGTGAGACTCAGAGCAAGCTGGAAGCACAGCACCTCATTTTCTGCTTGGGGACCCTGCAACCTTTAGGAGTTAATGTCGAGTTCAGTAATTTTAGACCCTGACTACCACATTCCATGTTCATACACACATACACATATACCCACACACACACACACACCCCTACATACACACACACACACCCACACACCTGCACACACACACCTGCACACACACACATACACACACACCTAAATACACACACACATACACACACCAGGTCTGCTCATGACATGGGCTGCTTTCAGTCTGGCCAGCCCATGTTATGGTACACTTTAACTGTGTTTCTTCCTCCCTGGCTTACTAGCATCCAGGCTCTGTCTCTACCTACTCACCTATGAGCGGCATGGTGGCTCAGTGTTTAGCACTGTTGTCTCACAACACCAGATGCCCACATTCAATTCCAGCCTCGGGTGACTGTGTGCAGTTTGCACATTCTCCATGTGTCTGTGTGGGTTTCCTCCCACAGTCCAAAGATGTGCAGGTTAGGTGGATTGGCCATGGGTAATGCAGGATTACAGGGATGGAGTGGGTCTGAGTGGGATGCACTTAGGAGAGTTGGTGTGGACTCGATGGACTGAATGGCCTACTTCCACACTGTCAGGATTCTATGAATTCCTTTCCCTACTCCCCACCCCTGTCTTCAGCAAGTTTCCTATCTTTTCCTAGCTACTATCGGGTTTGAAAAAGGGTCTTTGGACTCAAAATGACAACTCTGCTTTCTCTCTACAAAAGCTACCAGACCTAATGAGTTTCTCCAACAATTTCTGTTTTTGCCTGCAAAAATTGTCATTGGGTTGTGATGTAATACTTTGGAAAAATCTGAACACAAATGTTTGTTTTCTTTATTTACACAAGACCCAATTATATGGAGATTCTAATTAATTTGGATTCGAAGGAGTATTTGTTCTGTGCTTTTTTTAAAATATTTGTGCAAAACAGGTGTGTTATACCTGGACTTGCAAAAACATGAGGTGCCATTAAAAAAATTAATAGGCAAGATAGGGATCAGGGAGTTGAGGATAATGTATTAACACAGGTAGAGAACTGGTTAACAAACAGAGAGGGGTGACAGTACATAAATGGGACATTTTCAAGTAATCAGGCAGTAAATAGTGGAGTCCACAAGGTAGAGTGCTGTAGCCTCCAGCTTTTATAATTGACATTGATGACTTTGATGAAGCATCAGAAAGTAAAATATCTAGGTTTGCTGATGATACAAAGCCAGATGGAAAGGTAAGTTGACAGAGAGGCTGCAAAGAATTATAGACAGGGTAAATAGGTGTAGACAGGATAGACTGGTTACAGATAGGCTACTTCATAAGGTAAGAGGTTTCGATGGTATATATTAGCATGGATAAAGGATTAGCAGACTAATTAGAATTAGAATCCCTACAGTGTGGAAACAGGCCCTTTGGCCCAACAAGTCCACACTGAACCTCACAGCATCCCACCCAGATCCATCCCCCTAATATACACCTTCTACCTCCCTGAACACTATGGGCAATTTAGCATGGCTAATCTGCCTATCTTTGGACTGTGGGAGGAAACCCACGCAGACAATGTGCAAACTCAACACAGTCAGTCACCCGAGGCTGGAATCGAACCCAGGTCCCTGGTGCTGTGAGGCAGCAGTGCTAACCACTGTGCCACCATGTCACCCAAATGGAAGATAGATTCAGGATAAAGGGATCACTGTTTGGGCCACAATTGATTGCAATATATATTAATGACCTGGCTGAGGAAAGTGAATATATTGAGGCACAAAAGTAGGTAGGAAGGCAAGTGGAGAGGATGACAGGGGGATAAAGACAGGTTATGCAAATGGGAAATAAAAATGGCAGATAGAATAGAATATCCTTTCTTGTCACGTGTACTCCAGTACAGATGTGCAGGAGTATCGTGAAAAGTTTTACAATGTCATCTCTTATGACACCATCTTAAGTACAAGTACCTTGGTACAAACCTTAGATACAAAAACAGGAATAAAAAGAAAAGTCCACTTTTGACTCCAACATCTGTGTAGATTTTTTAATTTCCCCATTTTAAAATCGTTACTTTTGAAGGTTTATTGTGAAATTATTAATTTATGAACAATACGAATCAATGTATGAGCAGATTGAATGTCTATTATAATAGATTTATTTTCTCACACTCAGCTTGTAGAGGGGAACTTTGCTCTGTTTTGCACTTATGCTGCTGATCTTCGACACCATTATCAAAACATCGTACTTGTGATTCTGGTATGTTTATTTTTAACATTTTGTTTTCCTCTTCATGCAAACACTTGCACTTAACACTGTCACATATTTGAAGAAGAGGGCATTTCTTGAAGTAGCAATAGAATAAAAAGAATGAATTTAATCCTGAAACATTTTAGTCAGGATCTAAGTTTGTCTGCATTTGGAATTAATCATTACATAGAAGGCTGACCCAGGATATGACTGAATCTGATCATGGAATTTGGCAGTATTGCAGTCCTGGACATGAAAATTTTGAAATTGACAATAGTATAACAAACTTCCTTGGGACTGATATTATTGCAGTGAGAATTGTGAAGTTCGTACTGTACTAAGTATTTTCGTTGGTGACATAGAGTCATACAGCATGGAAACAGACACTTCAGTCTCCCCCGCAACTCGTCCATGCCAACCACGTTCCCAAACTAAACTAGTCCGACCTGCCTTCATTTAACCCATATCCCTCCAAACCTTTCCTATTCATGTATTTATCCAAATGTCTTTTAAATGTTGTAACTGTACCTACATCCACACTTCCTCCAGCCGTTCATTCCACACACTAACCACTCTCTGTGTAAAAAGGTCGCCCCCCCCCCCCCCCCAATATCCTTTTTAAATCTTTCTCCTCCCACCTTAAAAGTATGCCCCCTAGTTTTGAACTCCCCCACCTTAGGGAAAAGACCTTTGCTATTCACTTTATCTATGCTCCTGCAGACTTTATAAACCTCTCAACTCCTATGCTCCAGTGAGAAAGGTCCCAGCCTTTCCAGCCTATGTTTAGAATTTAAACTCTCCCTTCCTAGCAACATCCTAGTAAATCTTTTCTGAATCCTCTCCAGTTTAATAATATCCTTCCTATAACAGGGTGACCAGAACTGCACACAGTACTCCTGAAGAGGACTCACCATAGTCCTGTACAACCTCAACATAACATCCCAACTTCCATACACAAAGGTCTGAAAAATTAGGACAAGCATGCAAAAATACCATCTCAACTATCTTGTCTGCCTCTGATGCAAATTTCAAAGAATTATGTACCTGAATCTATAGGTCACTCTGTTCTACAACACTACCCAGGGCCCTACCATTAACTATATAAGTCCTGTGCTTATTTGTTTTACCAAAATGCAGTATCTCACATTTATCCGAAATCAAACTCCATCTGCCACAACTAAACCTATTGACCAAATTGATCAAGATCTCTTTGTAATTTTAGATAACTTTCTTCACTGTCCACTATACCACCAATTTTGGTGTCATCTGCAAACTTACCAACCATGCCTCCTATATTCTCATCCAAATCATTTATATAAATGACAAACAAAAGTGAATCCAGTACCATTCCCTGTGGAACACTGCTGGTCATAGGGATTCAGTCCAAAAAACCCTCCACCACCACCCTCTGTCTCCTAGCATAGAGCCAATTTTGTGTCCAATTGGCAGGCTCACCCTGAATTCTATGTGATCTAACTTTACTAATGTGTCTACCAATTTGTAGATATAGGAGATAATTCACTTAGTGAATTCATAGTGTTCTGAATACTTATGATTTTGAAGGTTTTTGATTAAATACAAAATTGTTAACAAAATTAGTACTTTCTGCAGACAATATTTTTTTTAAATTGTGGATTTTATTGTGGTGTGCTTTATTCATGTTTCTCAAACAACAGATCATCATTAAATCTGGATTGATCACGTGAATCATTTTGTTTTCCATTGTAGATAACTGCTGTGATGATTGTTCCTTTTTGGCAATGTTTTCTGCGGAGATTTGGGAAGAAAACTGCTGTTTACTTTGGTAGTACTGTATGTACCAATTTTTTTCATTTCAACTTTGTACTTTGGAATATTGATTTTCTTTATTGAAATATACTAACTCCTCAATGAGGAACACAACCCATAAAAAGACAACATCCCTAATACCTAAGGGCTAAAGGGCTAACTTACCATTGGCCATGGAGCACACTGCTCCTGGGCCCAGTAACGGGCATGAACCTGGATCTGCTGGATGTCTGTTCCATGTACAATTGGGTGCAAAATCCAATTGGAGAATACATAGAGGCTGTTGATGTTGAATCAATGTTCATGAAAATTTAGACTTTAGCATTCACAGAGAGAAGTGATCACTGATGTGATGGGTATACAAACTTTCTGTACTGTGTGAGCTGCTGGTCATGATGAAACTTGGAGCCACTATCTTCTTTCAGTCTAGGAAACAACAGGGCCTGCTTGGTGCAGTGTGGCCTTTCTCATTCTCTAATTTATCTGCAAAGTCTTAGGGTATAAAAAAAAATTCTTCTTGAGCACTAAAAGACACAATGAAACAGCACCATTAACCCACTGTGTATTAAAAACGAGAAGTTGGATCCTAAAACAAATTGCAAACTTCTGTTTTATTTTGTTGTACTTTTCTCTGTTTATAGTGGTTAATTCCATTTTTATGCTTGATGGCTTCTCTTCCAAACAATCTCATTGTAGCCTATGTGGCGGCAGTTTCCTCTGGTCTGAGTATTGCTTCATTTTTTCTGTTACCATGGTAAGTAACATTGATTTATTTCCTTTTTTTGAATTTATACATACAACTGTTGATGTTGTAACATTATCTTCACACCCTCAAATCTAAGACATATTATGACTGAGACAGGAGGAGTGCATAGTTTCTCTGTCTGATCTCACTGCTCTACAGGTTACAACATAATTGTTATTGTTTTACATAGTTCCTGATAGTGCCAATTGTATGATTTCTTTGTATTGAAATTAGAAAATAATTAGCCATCAATCAAGTCTCTAAAATAAGCAAAGAAAATTATAAAGTCATACAGTTGTACAGCAGAGAAACAGATCCTTTGGTCCAACTCGTCCAGGCCAACCAGATACCCTAAATTAATCTAGTCCCATTTACCTGCATTTGACCCACATCCATCTAAATCCTTCCTATTCATGTACCTATCCAGATGCCTTTTAAATGTTTTAATTGTATGAGCTTCCGCCACTTCCTCTGGCAGCTCACTCCATACACTCACCTCTCTGTCTGAAAAAGTTGCCCTTCAGGTCCCTTTTAAATCTTTCCCCTCTCATCTTAAACCTATGCCCCCTAGTTTTGGGCTGCCCTAACCTGGGAAAAAGACCTTGGCTATTTACCTTATCCATGCCCCTCATGACTCTATAAACCTCTATAAAGTCACCCCTCAGCCTCTGATGCTGCAGGGGAAATAGCCCCAGTCTATTCAGCCTCTCCCTACAGCTCAAACCCTCCAACCCTGGCAACATCCTTGTAAATCTTTTCTGAACCCTTTCAACTTTAACATCTTTCATATAGCAGGGAGACCAGAATTGAACTCAGCATTCCAAAAGTGGCCTAACCAACATTTTGTACAGCCGCAACATGACTTCCCAACTCCTATATTCAATGCCAAAATATTGATTTTGTGTAAAACAAAATGTACAAAAATGCCAAGCTGGTTAACACACTAAGATTATAATGTGAAGATGTAGACGTTAACACTCCAAAGCGTGTGCACGCGCACACACACACAAACCTACATGCATTCCAGGTAAAAGCATTTCTCCCTGTAGAGCTTTAATGAACCACTTTTGGCCAATAAGTCTTAGTTCTTGAAAACAAGAAGGATATTTTATGGAATGTTCAGAGAGCTATGAGATACTCTGGCACAGATGGGTGCACTAAACATTGCTGGGATCTTTGCAACCTGCAGTTTGCAGCGGAAAAACAGCATTGAAAGGTCTTCCAGCCTCTCTTCAAGAGACCAATGTGTTTCACACTGGATTCACAACAAGGGTATGTTTCAGAAATACAAGTGCTGATTTCAGAGCATCTTAACTTCAGCTGATTGGTCACTACCTATTCCAAATAATTTCCAAAGCATGAGCTTGCAGCTCAACAGTCATAATGCAAGGCAAGGGTTCTTCAGTAAACAAACAGCTATCACAAGACAACAAGGTGCAGGGCTGGATGAACACAGCAGGCCAAGCAGCATCATAGGAGCAGAAACGCTGACGTTTCGGGCCTAGACCCTTCATCAGAAAAGGGGGAGGGGAAGGGGGTTCTGAAATAAATAGGGAGAGAGTGGGAGGTGGACAGAAGATGGATAGAGGAGAGGATAGGTGGAGAGGAAACAAACAGGTCGAAGAGGCGGGGATGGGGCCAGTAAAGGTGAGTGTAGGTGGGGAGTTAGGGAGGGGATAGTCCAGGGAGGACGAACAGGTCAAGGGGGCGGGATGAGGTTAGTCGGTAGGAGATGGAGGTGCGGCTTGAGGTGGGAGGAGGGGATAGGTGGGAGGAAGAACAGGTTAGGGAGGCGGGGATGAGCTGGACTGGTTTTGGGATGCGGTAGGGGGAGGGGAGATTTTGAAGCTTGTGAAATCCGTGGAACAATCCCTCTTCCGTACCTACACCGGCCCTAAACCCCACCTCTTCCTCTGTTACATTGATGACTGTATTGGCGCCGCCTCGTGCTCCCACGAGGAGCTCGAACAGTTCATTCACTTCACTAACACCTTCCACCCCAACCTTAACTTTACCTGGACCATCTCTAACACCTCTCTCCCCTTCCTGGACTTCTCTGTCTCCATATCGGGCAACCACCTAGAAACCGATATTCATTTCAAGCCCACTGACTCCCACAGCTACCTAGAATACTCCTCCTCCCACCTGCCTTCCTTTAAAAATGCTATCCCCTATTCCCAATTCCTTCACCTCCGCCGCGTCTGCTCCCAGGATGAGGCATTCCACTCCCGTACATCTCAGTTGTCCTCGTTTTTCAAGGACCGTAACTTCCCCCCCTCAGTGGTCGAGAATGCCCTCAACCGTGTCTCCCACATCTCCCGCAACTCATCCCTCACACCCCGTCCATGCAATAAGAATCAAAAAAGAATCCCCCTCGTCCTCACATACCACCCCACCAACCTCCGGATCCAACGCATCATCCTCCGACACTTCTGCCATCTGCAATCCGACCCCACCACCAAAGACATCTTTCCCTCCCCACTCTTATCTGCTTTCCGGAGGGACCACTCTCTCCGTGACTCCCTTGTCCGCTCCACACTCCCCTCCAGCTCCACCACACCCGGCACTTTTCCCTGCAACTGCAGGAAGTGCTACACCTGTCCCCATACCTCCTCCCTCACCCCCATCCCAGGCCCCAAGAAGACTTTCCACATCAAGCAGATGTTCACCTGCACATCTGCCAATGTGGTATACCCGGTACCCGCTGTACCCGGTGTGGCTTCCTCTACATCGGGGAAACCAAGCGGAGGCTCAGGGACCGCTTTGCAGAACACCTACGCTCGGTTCGCAATAAACAACTGCACCTCCCAGTCGCGAACCATTTCAACTCCCCCTCCCATTCCTCAGATGACATGTCCATCCTGGGCCTCCTGCAGTGCCACAACGATGCCACCCGAAGGGTGCAGGAACAGCAACTCATATTCTGCTTGGGAACCCTGCAGCCCAATGGTATCAATGTGGATTTCACAAGCTTCAAAATCTCCCCTCCCCCTACCGCATCCCAAAACCAGTCCAGCTCGTCCCCGCCTCCCTAACCTGTTCTTCCTCCCACCTATCCCCTCCTCCCACCTCAAGCCTCCACCCCATCTCCTATCGACTAACCTCATCCCGCCCCCTTGACCTGTCCGTCCTCCCTGGACTGACCTATCCCCTCCCTAACTCCCCACCTACACTCACCTTTACTGGCCCCATCCCCACCTCTTCGACCTGTTTGTTTCCTCTCCACCTATCCTTTCCTCTATCCATCTTCTATCCGCCTCCCACTCTCTCCCTATTTATTTCAGAACCCCCTTCCCCTCCCCCTTTTCTGATGAAGGGTCTAGGCCCGAAACGTCAGCCTTTCTGCTCCTATGATGCTGCTTGGCCTGCTGTGTTCATCCAGCCCTGCACCTTGTTGTCTCGGATTCTCCAGCATCTGCAGTTCCTACTATCTCAGCTATCACAAGAGATTTGACTACCTGCAAATGGCTAGTTAACAAATTCCTTTCAGCAATCTCTTTAAAAATCAAATTCCAGGTATCCACAATCCTTCAAAGACATGTCCACCAAAATTAGTAAGTAAGGTGTCTCCATTATAGAAAATTGGTGCATTTGTCAGCTGTTCAGCTCATCAAGCCATTATGATTCTGTGAATAACACAGTTATTGCCATCTCATTAATGTATTTCTCTCCAGAACTTCCTTTTTTACAGGGTGGTTTAGGATAACTTTTTTTTTCTACGTCTCAAACCAACATTAGTGAGTTACCTCACTGTAATAGATCTTACAGCTGTTACCCAAAAATGTAGTAATTTATTTGGATCTGTTTGCAAAGAAAGTTTTAATTGCCTTGGCTCTAAATTTCCAATCAGGACAGATCCGCAATTTACTCAAACAAAACCAGAAATTGCTGGAGAAACTCAGCAGGTCTTGCAGCATCTGTAGTAAGAAAGCAGTGTTAACATTTCGAGTCCAGTGACTCTTTATCAGAATGTTCTTAGGTAGAGTGACTGGACTCAAAGCATTAACTCTGCTTTCTTCCCACAGATGCTGCCAGACCCGCTGAGTTTCTCCAGCAATTTCTCTTTCCATTTCAGATCTACAGTTTTTTGATTTATTTTTGTGGAATTTACTCCTTTCTTTTCTTTCCAATCATTTTCTATGGATTCAAGAGTCGGCTTTGCTCCTTCTCCTGTTTCAAAACTATGCTTCTTGCACTGTTTCTAGCTTCCTGCGGGCTTTTGACCCTTTAACCCCACCCCCGTAGAGCTTAGTAACACATGGCAATTGACAGGTGATCTCAGTACAACTGATGGCTACAAAAATGTGCTGGACACTTATTAGGAAAAGGTAAAACGTATTTCAGAAGTGATTGATTACCTTGTCATAATTATCCAGCTGGTGTACTGAGAGCAGAGGAAGAAATGAAGACCTGCCCTCTACCATCAAATGGGAAAGGTGCCAATCTCCATGTAGTTTGAGGCAGATAGCACTGCAGCGACTACCTTAGCTGTACAATTGAGAGGGTCTGCCTGCTCTCGGCTAAGGCAGGTGAGGATTAAACTCTGCAACATTCATGAAGCAGACCCCCTGGAAATCCACAACCCCTGAACTTTTCATAACGTTAATTTAATTTTTTTTATACTCCTCTATTTCAGTGGGTCAGTAACGTGGTCCTATGGAACAGGTGCTATGAGCACTTGTGCACTGATCCAGCTCAATAACTCAATGTCAGCTGAATTGAATTTTTTTTTGACACTGGTGCTGTTTTACTCCTGACACGCTGTAAATCTTGCGGGAAGGAGGGTTGGTGTGCAGTTTTGGATTCTGACCAGTGAAAGACTGCAGCTTTTCTGATATTGAGGGAGCTGTTGGTGGGGAAGGAAAAAAGGAAGAATTGGATAGAAAGCATCAGCTGGAGCGGTCCCTCCTTCCACAGCTATTCCATAAAAGCTGCGTATGATTGGAATGCTAAATGAATGCTTCAGTTTCATTAAAATGTCTTGTATAGATTCTATGCTGCAACAAGCTTCTTTAAAGTACTATGGAAAAGTCTAATGTGAGTAATATTGGATGGACTACAAACTAGGCACAGGACAGGATAAAGGCATACTCTGTCTTCCCTGCAGATGCCTCTTCACTAATTTCTGGGAGTCTGTGCCAAAGTTGGGAGATCTGCCCCACGGCCATATATAGTCAATCTCACCGAATCCTCATCTGGTGTTTCCATCTGATACTGGAGCAGAATCCTAGGTCTGTTTCACACACAGCAATTCTGCCAGGTGGGATGCTAAACAGCATGGCCATTTTGTCAATTTTATTGGCGATGCAGTCATATTATCAAAAATTCATATGCTACAACTGGTATCTATAACTAGAATGATAATTTCTAAGATTCTGTTTAGCATTCCTGACATTATATACATTAGAGGTGACTTTACAGACCTCATTGTAGACTTAGACCTGCTTATTTCTCATTGTAGGTCTATGCTGCCTGATGTTATTGATGCTTTTAGACTTGAAAACCCACACGTAAAGGGACTGGAAACTATATTCTGCTCATTCTATGTCTTCTTCGCCAAGTTGTCCAATGGAGTTTCTTTGGGATTCTCTGCACTTAGCCTTCAGTAAGTGATTCAAACACATTTGTTAAGTTTACCTTATTTCCTTCCTTAAAACAAACATTATCTCACCAACTGATGATGGAAGGTAAGTAGTGTCACCTGCTTAAAGGAAGAAACCCCCTTTAAAAAGAGATTTTGTGTATTGTGCTTATGTATATCCATGAAAATGAATGTGATGTTCAACTTTAATTAGCCCAGAATCAAGGTTAACAGGGTTGGATGGAGAATGAAACCTAATATTCTGTCACTCTATGTATATCAATTCGACTTCCTTAGAAACATCTCTCCCCAGCATCAGTGCCATACAGGCCAGCCTAGACTCCCTCTTGATAGTAGTTTCTTGATAATCGTTTTACTTGTTCTCCATATTCAAGGCTGAGTTAGACAAATCTGTAAGGGAATCCAAGAGGAAAAGGCAGGAAAATGGAACTGACAAATTATCAGACCAATCATGAGTTCATTGAATGGCAGAGTCAAATGGCCTATTTTTGTCCGGACATCAATCCATCGATACACCATGTAAAATAATTGAGAAGACATGTTGTAGTCTCACTTTGAAACTAACTGTTAGGAGATGCATGAAGTCAACATCCTTGTGGCTTTTTGTAAAACTGAGCAACTTAGGAAACTTCATAAACTATTACGTTAGCTGGGATTCTGATGATTTTAATTCAATTTATAGTTGACTGGCATTAAACCCTGTAGATTATTCTGTCTAGAGACTTACGGTTGTTTTGACTGTAACTTCATCCATCTAACTAGCATTAGAACTTTTACACTGTATGATCAGTACAAATTATCTGCAATTAGAACTGTAAGATCATAATAATCCAGGAGATAACATAGCATAAGAAATACAAAGTAAAGAGTAGGTGTCAGAAAAATGTTTCATGATATTTGTGTCCTAGTTTTGCAGGCTACGCAACTGGACTTTGTTTCCAGTCCCAATCTGTGACTTTCACCCTAAAAATACTAGTGTCAGCAGTGCCTACAGGACTGATTATCATTGGGTTAATGATATTCCGGTTTTACCCAATAACAGAAGACATCCGAGTGAGAAATGAGTTGGCACTCCAAGAGCTAAGGTAGATATTTATTGAATAATGGTCTTCTGTAATGTTTGCTCAAATCAAAGAACCAATACAAGGGTCACTCGATCCGAAGTATTAACTCTGTTTTTTTCCTTCATAGATGCTGCCAGACCTGTTGAGCTTTTCCAGCAACTTTGTTTTTGTAACCAATACAACACAGTGGGCAAACTGCCCTGCATCTGTGCTGTACAGCTCAGAGATAGAAATGCATCTTCAGGAGTAACATTAAGCAGTTGGTAGTGCATCGGCCACTCATTACATTTCATGTCTGACAGTCAATTCTGTTAAAGTCAATGTAACTAAATATCAGAAATTGGGTTGGGGATACAAGAGGATGATATAAAGAGGTCAATAACTTATTATTCACTTTGTTTTACTAGTTCTATCTAATTTATACCTCCCACCATGCTCAGTTGCTGTTCAAAAGTCAAGTTTAAGTACTCAAGGCAGAAGATGATTGTAATATTATGTATTGTGTGGTTCTGTCAGTTTTTCAAATGCATAACATGCAGTTATTTAATCCTTTATTTTGAGCTTTGGGCACAGAAATTTTCAACTAAGGTGGAACATTGTTCCAATAAAAATGTACTTACAATTTTATTCTTTAATAATTTTGATCTGCAATCAAAAATGGAAGTGCTACCACAGTACAGTGACATGCAATAAATTGCAAGGAAATGGTTGCATTGGTAACACTTGAACATCAAGACTATATGGGTAAACAGTTGCCTGGTTACACAAATGGCAATAGCAATTTTTCTGATTGGTGTCCCATCTCACCTCGATAAATGATGGGTATGACTAACTGTGAGGTAGTGCAGTGGTAGTGTTCCTATCTCCAGACCAGAAGGTATAGAGAAAACAGGGAATTATAGACTGTCTAGCCTACCATCAGTAGAAGGAAAAATGATAGAGTTCATTATAAAAAATTTAATAGCAGAGCATTTAGAGAACAGTGACAGGATTGGAAAGAATCAGTATGGATTAGGAAAGGGAAATCATGCTCAACAAATCTACTAGAATTTTTCGAGAATGTAACTAGTAGAATTGGTATAGGGGAACAAGTGAATGTGGTTTACTTGGGCTTTCAAAAGATGTTCGATAAAGTCCTGCATAAGAGACTAGCATGGAAAGTTAAAGAACATGGGATTGGGGGTAATGTACAGACAGGATAGAGAACTGTTTGGCAGACAGGAGACAAAGTAAGAATAAATGGGTCATTTCCTGAGTGGCAGCCAGTGACCGGAGAGGTATTTCAGGCATGAGTATTTGGACCCCAGCTATTCCCAATATATATGAATGATTCAGATGAAGGAACTAAATGTAACACCTCCAAATCTGCGGATAACACAAAGCTGAGTGGAAGAGTGAACTGTGAGGAAGATGCAGAAATGCTTCAGTATGATTGGACCAGTTGAGCGAGTGGACAAAATGCATGGCAGATGAAGTATAATGTGAATAAATGTGACATTATCCTCTTTGGCAGCGAAAATAGGAAGGCAGATTATTACCGTATATACTCGTGTAAAAGTCAAATATTTTAGACATTTTTTAAAAGGTTAAATTTATGGGGCCGACTACTAATTGGGTACTACTTTTGAGAGGCTGAAATTCATGCTGCAGCCCAAAATACCTTGTCACTAGCAGAAGCCAAACTGATCTCTAAACAAATAAAGAAGAAAAACACAACAAATAACGGTCCAGGTAATTACTGGATAAAGACAATAGAAACAAAAATGAATTACCGATAGTAAGCTTTTATTTATACATGCAAAAATTAAATATGTCAAATAAAATAGTTTATTAAAATCCAGCTAAATTACACTGTTCAAGATCTTCAGCACCGAATAAAGCTTCATTATCATCAGGATGAATGATATCATCATATGGACCCTCTTCATCTTCGCTGTCCGTAGTTTGGGGTAGCACATCATCCATTTCCTCATCTATGGCATCCCATAGATAATTGTCCTCTGTACCATCCAATGCATTCAGAATTCCATATTTCTTGAATGATTTGAAAATAGTGTCAGCTTTTATTTCCTTCCATGAATCAACAAACCATTCGGTGGCAGTGACGGAGCCCACATAGTGCCTCCTCTCGTGTATGTTTTCATCTCCATCATGCATCCAATTATTCCACTTCATTCTCATCATGTCCTTAAATAGCTTATTGATACTAACATCCATTGGTTGCAAAACACTTGTAAGTCTGCCAGGAATTACAGCTATGTCAGTGTTTTGTGATCGGATTTTATCAACAACATTCTTCACTAGATGTGATCTAAACTGGTCCCAGATGAGCAAACTCTTTTCCTTGCGTAGTCCACCAGGTTGTAGATTCCAAACTTCTTTTATCCATTTTATACATCCACCTTCATCCATCCAGCTTCATGGATGCATATGGAGACAATTCCTTTTGGAAATTTCTTCTTTGGCAAAGTTTTTCTCTTAAAGACAGTCACCAGTTTTAACTTAGTGCCATCAGCCTTACAAGAAAGAACTAAAATAAATCTACTTTTCTCATGGCCAGTGGTTTTCACCAATACTGTTTTTTCAAAACGTCAGCCTCTCTGCTCCTATGATGTCTCCCTATTTATTTCAAAACCCCCTTCCCCTCCCCCTTTTCTGATGAAGGGTCTAGGCCCGAAACGTCAGCCTCTCTGCTCCTATGATGCTGCTTGGCCTGCTGTGTTCATCCAGCCCTGCACCTTGTTGTCTCGGATTCTCCAGCATCTGCAGTTCCTACTATCTCTGTTTTTTCTCCTTTTTGGTTCACAGTTCGATTCTCTGGCATGTCGAAAGTGAAGGGCATTTCGTCCATGTTTCCACTGTGTGATTACTTGTAGCCTTCCTTCTGCCGATTTCTGATTACAAAATGGTGAAACTGTAATATCTAATCTTCGAGTTCAACAGGCAGCTTTTGTGCAGTCTCAGTTCTCTGCCAAAGTACTAAGTCATGCCTTCTCATGAACCTTGTGCACCATCCAGCACTTGCCTTAAAATTCAAAATTCCATCCTTCTTTGATTGTTTCGTGCATGGATTCAGATGGCTTCATGACTAACACGTCTTCCATTTTGACGATTTTCAAATACCCACTCAGCAACTTTTTTCTCCAATTGTGACCACTTGCTCGGCTTACCTCTGTTGGCATACTTTCGTTTTGGCATTGGCTGAAGTTGGGTCGATATCTTTCTCCTGTCTCTCACAAGTTTCTCTGCAACACAAAATTCTTTTGCTGCTACACAGCTATTTGTCTTCTCTGCAACTTCAATAATTTTCATTGTAAATGGTGCTGTGTATGTTTTGATTTTTCTAGATGGCATTTTTACACAAAATGATAAAGAAATTTCAAAACCTCAGCTAAGTATATGATGGTATTCCTCAAGTGCCTGGCTCTGATCTGATTCGTCTTAAACTTTTGCACCAAATTCTTCCATTTCCTTCTGTTTTTTCTCTGCTATTGTTTCAGTTTGACTCTCATACAGTCTCATCGATCATTTCCTCTTCGTAACATTTACCAGTATGTACAGGATAACTCAAAATGTCAATCTGTTATCTGTGAAGAATAAGGGCCAACTTTTCCATGAGATATTTGGAAAATTCAAGACTTTTTGGTCAAAAATAGTGCATCAACTTTTATATGAGATCGACTTTTGCTCGACTATATATGGTATCTGAATGGTGATAGATTGGAAAGGGATGGTGCAACAAGATCTGGGTGCCCTTGTACACCAGTCGCTGAAGGTAAAGATGTAGCATGTTGATCTTCATACCTAGCCGATTGGAGTACAGGAACAGGGATGTCTTGCTGCATTTATACAGAGCCTTGGTGAGATTGCACCTGGAGTATTGTGTTCACCTTTGGTCTCCTTCTCTGAGAAAGGATGTTCTGGCCAAGGATTGAGTGCGTGAGAGTTTACTAGGCTGATTCCTGGGATGGCAGGATTGACATATGAAAAGAGACTGGATCAGTTTCGGCTACTTTGATTGGAATTGATAAGAATGATCGGATGGGGGGCTTCTCATAGAAACCTGTAAAATTCAAACAGGATGAACAGAGGAAGGATGTTCCGGATGACTGGGGAGTCCAGAACCTGATTTCAAGTAGGTCATTTAGGACTGAGATGAGGATAAATTTGTTCACTCAGAGAGTGGTGAGCCTGTGGAGTTCTCTGTGACAGAAAGCATCTGAAGCCAAAATATTAAATGTTTACAGAGGAGATATTAAATGTTTACAGAGCAAAGGGTATGAGGAGAAAGCAGGGACAAGGTAGAGCTGGATGATCTGCCATGATCATACTGAATGGCCTACTCCTGTTCTTATTTTCTATGTTTCTATTACCAGGTTCCAGTCCCACCTGCTCCAGAGGTGTGTAATAATATCTCTGAACAGGTGGATTAGAAAATATTATATCTATAATCTTCCACATAATTAGAGTTACCCCACTATGAGCGTGAATATGATTGTGACAGTTGCAACACTAATGAATAAACAGAAGCCGCTGCATTCATTATTGACACGTGGAAATGCAAACAGAGCGGAAGATCTCTTTGAACTGGGCTCTGTAACACAATTTAGAAGAGGAAATCAATTACTTAATGATGTTCTGAGCAGTTGTCCGAGCACAAATTTCAATTCCTCTTCAGCAACTTGATACTTACACCAAATGAATACAAGTTCATCCAACATTCCAGTTTAACACAGCATGGTGGCTCAGTGGTTAGCACTGCTGCCTCACAACACCAGGGACCTGGGTTCAATTCCAGCCTCGGGTGACTGTCTGTGTGGAGTTTGCACATTCTCTGGGTGCTCTGGTTTCCTCCCACAGTCCAAAGATGTGCAGACTAGGTGGATTGGCCATGGGAAATTGCCCCTAGTGGTCAGGGATTTGTACATTAGGAGGGTTATAGGGGGGTGGGTGTTCTGAGGGTTGGTGTGGACTTATTGGGCAGAAGGGCCTGTTTCCACACTGTAGGGATTCTATGAAAACTAAATCTTGGCTACAATCAGAGATTATAGTGTCACACAGCACTGAAACAGACCCTTTGGTCCAGTCTATGCTGACCATAATCCCAGACGAAACTAGTCCCACCTGACCGCGCTCAGTCCATATCCCTCCAAAACATTTCTTATTCATGTACTTAGCTAAATGTCTTTTAAAACATTGTAACTGTATCCACATCCACCACTTCCTCTGGAAGTTCATTCCACACACAAATTGCCCTTTGTGTCTTTTTTAAATCTTTATCCTCTCACCTTAAAAATATGCCCCTTAATCTTGAAATCCCCCACCCCAGGGAAAGGACACCTGCCATTCACCTTATCTATACCCCTCATGATTTTATAAACCTCTATAAGGCCACCTCTCAACCTCCTACACGCCAGCAAAAAAAATCCCAGCTGATCCAGCCTCTCCCAAAAACTCAAACCCTCCATTCCCAGCAACAACCAGGTTCTTCAGCACCTAAAGTATCGAGGAAAATTGTACCTGTTTGAAATCTGAAACATTGCTGTTTAACGATATCCTGAAAGTAAGATTAGATAGTATAAAACTTGGATTTTCTGTGTGTGATTAAAAAAGTATTGTTGGAGATGTTTTAATTGAGGGAAATACAAAATATGCAACTCCTGTGCTTTGGAAAGTTGAACCCTGGATGGTGTTTGAAATAGTACTGCAACTATCTTAATCATTTTCTGGTATGCACGACGAAATGTTCCACTTCAATCCCTTCCTGACGTCATGCAAAGAGGAGGATATTTCAAATGGACTGCCTCCTGCCAAAAATTCTTCCTGTTTGACGTTTCCTGCAGCCAAACTCTATCTGAAGTGTTCCTGTATGAACAAGATGCACTTTAGGTTGGCTACAAAAAGACAAAAGGGAGTTTGCAGCCCTGTCGCATGGTGACCGTTAAACATAGCGTAGACCATTACACTTAGGTGCAGAATTAGGCCATTCAGCCCATTGAGTCTTCTCTGCTGTTCAATCATGGCTGATATGTTTGTCAACCCCATTCTCCTACCTTCTCCCGTAATCCTTGATCCCCTTACTAATCAAGAACCCACCTATAATGGCATCATAGTTGGGGCAGACTTGATAGGCCGAAGGGCCTGTACCTGTGCTGTATGTTCTATATTCTATACATAAAGACACTAAATGACTTGGCCTCCAAAGCCTTCTGCAGCAGTGAGTTCCACAGATTCCACACCCTCTAGTTGAAGAACTCCCTTCCTATCTCAATTCTAAGGGGTTGTCCATTCACTCTGAGGCTATGCCTTCGGGTCCTGGTCTCTCCTACTACTGGAAACATCTTCTCCATGTCCACTCTATCTAGGTTTCTCAGTATCCTGTAAGTTTCAGTGAGATTTCCCCTTCATTCATCTAAACTCCATTGAGTACAGACCCAGAGTCCTCAGCCACTCCTCATATGACAAGCCCTTCATCCCTGGGATCATTCTTGTCCTTTTGACCGCCTCCAAGGCCAGTCCATCCTTCCTCAAATATGGGACCCAAAACTGCTCACAATATTCCAAATGCGATCTGACCAGAACCTGATACAACCTCAGTATATCTCTGCTCTTGTATTCTAATCCTGAAGAGTTGTCAATTGTAATTAGAAAGGGTTGATGACTTTTTTTTGTACCTTTGCCCACAACAACCACCTCCAGGAGAGCAAGATGCCACTTCATTATGATCTTTGTAGCATTCCAACTGACCATCTAATACTCACTCATTATGAAACCCCCAAAATACCTTCCCACACTGGCCCACTAAATAAAAAAAAGACAACCCATCCTGCTGTCAAACACTTCAACAGAGCGAAGAGAAACTATGCCATACTCATCAGGCTGATGTCATTGGGTTGGGCTGGAGGACTCTCAGTGATGTAGTCTATATAAAATTATATTACTGAACTTCCATATGGGACATCTGAAAAAAAAACATTAAATATTCTTCAAACATTTGGAAAACACAAATAATATTTTTAAAAAAATACAATTTGATTTTGTTTTATTCAACTTGAAGTGCAATTTCTACCGAGTTAATACTACAGTATTTTTTTTTGTTTTACAGGCATAGTATCCACATCAGTAGTCACTCACTGAAAAACATGGAGGACACATGATAATAAATAGCAGAACTGAGGTGTAACAACCATCTACAAGTCATAGATTCTGGAGTATGCAGGGATCATTACTGCTGCAACTCTTCTGTATGTTACACTAATCACAATGCAATGGAATTTGCAACTGTTTATTTTTTAATGCAATTTCTGAAGATGTTTCGTAAACCTAAAGTAATGAATTTATGTCATATAAAAATAGGATGACTTGTTATGTGGAAAACTAATTTAATAAATTGTAAAAGATTGCATTTATGTATTCCCTTTTATTTTCTAGCTATTCCCAGAGTTTAATGAATTGCATGATAACTGTTTACTTTTTTCTTTCAGATGAGAACTCATTATGAGCACGTTTTTCAATATTTCTGAATACTTTTTATTTAAATAATCCATACTGCAACAAGAGCTATAACTACTAAAGGGAGAACTAGATAAAGCTGTTAAGTAAAAAGATACAGAAAACAAAAAAAAAAGTAACTGAAATATTAAACCTTGGAGTATTGCATTATACTTGTGAATTGGTATAAAATGTTACCTAGACTCTAAAGTGATGTATCAGTGAAGAGGTTTTATAATTCTGATGCATACGCATTGCAGATAATAACTTCCAAATTGAAGTAGACAAAAGATAGAAAACTATTGGCCTGAATCACTGTTATATGATGTTCCCGCAAGCCACTGAATGCTGAGGATCCTTAGCCACTAAGACTCTTAAAAAAACAAATTTCAAGGAATGTGAACATTGCTGGCAAAGCCAGTATGTATTTCCTATGTGTAATTGCCCCTGAGAAGGTGGTGCTGAGCTGATTTCTCGAACTGCATAGTATCTTGAACATACAAGAGTAGAGGACTGAAATTAATGGAAAGTGAAATCAATTGGGTAGTATAATGGTCTGTCAACTCACTACTGATTTGTTTTGTTCCACCTCTTTAAGTTAAAATCAATCTTCATACATCTTATAAGAGATTAATGGATGAAAAGTTATTGGATGTAATCTATATTTTGCTCAGAGTACTGACCATAACTCACAAGTGGCTTAAGTGTTTCCAGGCACTTAAGGTTTCATTACAAGGTTGTCCACTTGAGTTTCTGTCTATCAGCTATGCTCCATTCTGTCAACAAGCCCAGATTCTAGGAAACTACACATTGTAGATCCATGAAAATTGGATTTTCAGTCCTAGCTTATCTATTAACAGCAAAGTCTTGTGTGTTTATAGACTGCATACAGTGCAAGATTGGTTAAATATTGGGATTGCAATGTGCTATTTTAAAAAGGAGCCAATAGTCAACTGGAAAAGTACTTTCAAACTCTCTTCACTAGCCATGTCCAGGTGAACAGTCTTTCAGGAAAACTCATGCTGACATCTATGTTCTGACTGTCCGTGCTAAGTCTGTCTGGGACCAAGAGGACTTATTAGTTTCTCCTACCATTGGAAGAGATTAACAACTACATAGGGATGAAGATATCAAAGAGATATATCTTTCATTGCATTCTGATAGATCCCGCATTCACAGGTAGGAAATTATCTAGTCTTGAGAATTTATCTCAAGGTCAATTTCTGAGTTGTGTTTTTTAATATTCAAACATAATCAAGAAGATGCTAAAGAGCAATTATTCCTGTTGTTTTATTGCTCCCAAGATAATAAGCTGGGCTAAGAATCATCAGAAACTAGAATAAGCTCCTGAAAGATAATGCTTTCAAATTCTTATTGTGCAGGTATTGCTGTACCCAAGGGATTTTAAACTCCCACACCATCTTGCAGAGATGCTGATGTATTGGAAGGCTAACAATAAATTTTAGCTTCTGAATCTTAGTAAATGTATGTCAGTGGATGGGACTAGAGTGCAATAACAGGAATTTTTAAAAAAAATTTTTGGGATAGAAACATTAGAATACAAACTAATAGAAAAGTAGTCCCGATTTTAATTCTAGTTACATGGGTGGTGCTGAATTGGAAAATAAATTGTTTAGCTCAACAGATGAGGAGGTTTTAAATTTCCAATTCACATCTAATCAGTCTCTTGCCCCAAAACTAGTGAGAAGTAAAATACACTGCTGTAAATCCAGAGGGAGCAGAATGTTGAGCAGGAGGAGGCTACTAAGAGGGGTTACAGACACAAGTACTCAGCTGAGTGGCCTGGTGGGGATTTGGGAATGGCCTAGGATCCCACTCCTCTTGCAGCCCCCAGTAAAAGTCAATAACATTCAAACAATGACCTTCCTGAGCATTTGCATATCTGGATTACTCTTTTGATTAGGTTCACTTGACAAGAAAGCAACAGCAGCTTTGCTGCAAAACCTCCTGATTAAAACAGTGGTCATGTCCCGATGACATTATCAAAATCTAATTTGCAACTTTAAAGAAAGACCCTGCCGGTTTCCCTCTAAGTGCCTTTTTCCTGCTCAGAAGATTAAGGTAGCATTGGAACATGCGAAGTGAGTGAGGTCTTGGTCACAAATCCCCAGGCTGACTTTAACTGCTTATCCACCCAGTTTCTGTCCACGTGCACTGTTAAAATCCCCTCTTTAGAGTTCAAAACATAAATGTGGAGGATGATAAAACAATAACAAGGGCAACAGTATTTTGCATTTTATAAATGGGCTTTAGAATGCAGGAGACCAACAGAGGGCAACAAAAAAAGGAAATACTGAGGGAGAAGATTAAATATGAGGGCAAGCTAGTCAGTAATATAAATGAAGACTGTAAGAGTTTCTTTAGATATGTAAAGGGCAAAAGTGGACATCGGACCACAGGAAAATGACGCTGGAGAGATAGTAGTGGGGATCAAGGAAATGGCTAAGGAACTGAATAATTACTTTGCATCAGTCTTCACGGTGGAAGACACGAGTAATATCCCAAAAATTCAAGAGTCAGGGGGCAGAGCTGAGTATGATGGTCATCACCAACGAAAAGGTAGTAGTAAAACTGATTGGCCTGAAGATGGACAAATCACCTGGACCAGATGGACTACACCCTAGGGTTTGAGGGAAATAGCTGAAGAGATAGTGGAAGTGTCAGTGGTGATCTTTCAAGAATCGCTCGAGTCAGGGAGGGTCCCAGAGGACTGGAAAATTGCTAACGTGACAGCCCTGTTTAAAAAGGGAGTAAAGCAAAAGATGGAAAATTACAGACCGATTAGCCTAACCTCGGTCATGGGTAAGATTTTGGAGTCCATTGTAAAGGAGGAGATTTCTGAATATTTGGAAGTATATAGTAAAATAGGGCAAAGACGGCATGGTTTCATCAAGGGGAGGTCATGCCTGACAAATCTGCTAGAATTCTTTGAGGAAGTAATGAGAAGAGTAGACCAAGGAGAGCCAATGGATGTTATCTACCTGAACTTCAAGAAGGCCTTTGATAAGGTGCCACACAGGAGGCTGCTGAGTAAGATAAGGGACCAGCATGTTAGGGGTGAGGTGCTAGCATGGATTGAAGATTGAGTCTCTGGCAGAAAGCAGAGAGTAGGGATCATAGGGTCTTTCTCAGGATGGCAGCTGGTGACAAGTGGTGTTCCACAAGGATCAGTGTTGGGATCACAACTTTTCACTTTATATGTTAATGATCTAGATGAAGGAACTGAGGGCATTCTGACTAAGTTTGCAGACGATACAAAGATAGGTAGAGGGATAGGTAGTATTGTGGATGTGGGGAGGCTGCAGAAGGATTTGGACAGGTTAGGAGAGTAGGCAAAGAAGTGGCAGATGGAGTACAAAGTGGGAAAGTGTGTGAGGTTATGCACTTTGGTAAGTAGAATAGACGTATGGGCTATTTTCTAAATGGGGAGAAAATTCAGAAGTCTGAAGTGCAAAGAGACTTGGGAGTTCTAGTCCAGGGTTCTCTCAAGCTAAACTTGCACGTTGAGTCAATATTTCGGAAGGCAAATGCAACTTTGGCATTTACTTTGAGAGGACTTGAATATAAAAGCAGGGATGTACTACTGAGGCTTTATAAGGCTCTGGTCAGGCCACATTTGGAGTATTGTGTGCCGTTCTGGGCTCCATATCTCAGGAAGGATCTACTGGCCCTGAAGGGGGTTCAGAGGAGTTTCACGAGAACGGTCCCAGGAATGGAAGGCTTAACATACGAGGAACATTTGAGGACTCTGGGTCTATACTCATTGGAGTTTAGAAGGATGAGGGAGGATCTAACTGAAACTTACAGAATACTGAAGGGACTGGACAGAATGGATGTTGGGAAGATGCTTCCATTGGCAGGAGAGACTAGGACCTGAGGGCACAGCCTTAGAGTAAAGGGAAGACCTTTTAGAACGGAGATAAGGAGAAACTTCTTCAGCCAGAGAGTGGTGAATCTATGGAATTCACTGCCGCAGAAGGCTGTGGAGGCCAGGTCATTGAGTACATTTAAGACTGAGATAGATAGGTCCTTGATTATTAAGGGGATCAAGGGTTACGGGGAGAAAGCAGGAGAATGGGGTTGAGGAACTTATCAGCCATGATTGAATGGCGGAGCGGACTCGATGGGCCAAATGGCCTAATTTCTGTTCCTATGTCTTATGGTCTTGAGAGTGAAGAGAAAATGATCACTTTGTATTACTTTGGCCATAGGTAGAGTACTGTGTACAGCTTTCGGCTATTCATTACAGAAAAATTGTTAAAACCATCGAAACCATCCATCAGAGAGTTACTGAAGTAATAACAGAAGTCATGTTGTAGGGAAAGACTTGAGATGCTAAGACTATATTGGCTTGAGAAAAATTTTTCCTGTTCCACCCGAAGTCTCTCGGCACTCAATCTTTAACCTCGAATACAAAAAGAGACCACATTCAATAGTAACACAACATTGGTAATAATAACTTTAGTATCAGATGAGAGCAAAAGATGGATTGAAACAATGGGATTGAAGATCACATATGCAAATATTTATAACTAAATACTCTGCTACTGATTAATATGGAAATGAAGCTGTAAACATTATTCATAAAACGTCATTGGTTAGCTGAAATTACAAATATCCATTGATTTTAAAGGCAGGAAAATAAACAGCTCTACAAATCAAGAATGCACCTCCTTCTATTCCCAATTTTCCCAGTCCAGAGGTCAGACTTGCAGAACTCCTAGGAATCTGGAGGGTCTTTTTTACTCACACTTGAGGTTGGAAAATATTTTTGCAGCAGACTGTCTTTGAGAAAGCTTTTTTTTAAAAATACATTCAGGGGAATGAGGTATTGCTGGCCAGACCAGCATTTATTGCCCATTCCAAGGGGCAGTTCAGAGTCAACCACATTGCTGAGTGGTCTGAAGTCACATGTCGGCCAGACTAGGTAAGGTTGGCAGTTTTCTTCCCTAAAGGACACTAGTGAACCAGATGGGCTTTTCCAACTATTGACAATGGATTCATGGTCTTCATTAGACTTATAATTCCAGATTTCTATTGCATTCACATTCCACCATCTGCCATGGCACGATTTGAGACCAGGACCTCAGAACATTACCTGGGTCTCTGCATTAACAGTCCAGCAATAATACCACTAGGCCACTACCTCCCACCTCCCCATTCTATCTAAGTTTGGTCGTTCCCTTTAAGAGCTTAGGAAAATTAAATGACATGTCTTCTACACAGTCTCAGAATAAAGGACAGACCATTTAGGTGTGAGATAAGGAGAAATTTCTTTACTCAAAGGACAATGAATCTTTGGAATTCTCTTCCCCAGAGAATTTAATCACCAAGTATGTTCAGGACTGAGATCGATAGATTTCTACATACAAAACATGAAGGGATATGGGATAATGCAGGAAAATGGTGTTGAATCAAAGATCAGCCATGATCTCATTGAATGGACTCAAAAGGCTGAATGGCCTACTCCTGCTCCTGTTTCTTATGTTCTTAAGTGTCTGATTATCTGAATGGCCAAATCTCAGTGCACTATATTGGTTTCTAATACAGCTGTGTTTACTGCTAGGTGAACTCACCACCAGCACACTCACAGAGCCTGCAATATCACCTGTAAGTGATGTCACTTGTAAACACTTGCTTCAGAAATGTGGTGCTATCATAAACCACTCCAAACCGAGTTTCTCTGATCGAAGATTCTACATCCAATAACAGAAGTAAGAAAGTCTTGCGTTTGATCAATGAGTCAGGTGAATTCCCACAAACCTGACTTTTAAAAATCGTTTCAGAGATAGTAGGAACTGCAGATGCTGGAGAATCTGAGATAACAAGGTGTAGAGCTGGATGAACACAGCAGGCCAAGCAGCATCAGAGGAGCAGGAAGGCTGACGTTTCGGGGCTAGACCCTTCTTCAGAAATGGGGGAGGGGAAGGAGGTTCTGAAATAAATAGGGAGAGGGGGGAGGCGGATAGAAGATGGATAGAGGAGAAGATAGGTGGAGAGGAGACAGACAGGTCAAAGAGGCAGGGATGGAGCCAGTAAAGGGGAATGTAGGTGGGGAGTTAGGGAGAAGATAGGTCAGTCCAGGTAGGATGGACAGGCCAAGGGGGCGGGATGAGGTTAGTAGGTAGGAGATGGGGGTGGGGCTTGAGGTGAGAGGAGGGGATAGGTGGGAGGAAGGGACAAGCTGGCTGCTATTTTGCAGAAAGCAATAAAGTGAAAACATCACTCAACCCCGTACTAACCCCTCATGCCTTCCATGCCAATCGGTGTACCTGCACCCACCCCTAGAAACCTTTCTACTCTCCATGCTCATCTCTGCTCTGGAACACAACTCCACAGCCTCTCATGCTCTCCATGCCACTATGTGCCCTGGGACCCACTTACACAGCCCTTTATATCCCTTTTACAAACCTTAGCTCCAACTCTTCCCAATCCATGCCACCCACCCACAACCTTTTCCCCTTATACCCTGCATGACAACTCACCTTAGACATGCCTGACAATCCATGCAACGATGAAATAAAATAAATTTACCTAAAATAACATTCTAAGTGTCTATTGCAGACTTTACTACATTGAAATAAACAAACTAGTTCATGTTTTGAACTCAACTGGGCACAAATTCACTGGAGTTTAGAAGGATAAGAGGGATCTGATTGAAATATATAAAATTCCAACAGGACTGGACAATCTACATGCAGGGAAAATGTTCCCCTGGTTGGGAGTCTAAAACCACGGGTCACAGTCTTCAGATACAGGGTAGGCCATGTAGTGCTGAGATGAGGAAAGATTTCTTAACTCAATGCATAATGATTCTGTGCAATTCTCTACCACAGAAGGCTGTGGAGGCCAAGTCACTGAATGTATTCAAGAGAGAGTTTTTTTTAAAAAAAGGATTTTAAAGGTATTAAGGGGTGTGGACAGAAAGCAGGAATATGGTATTGAGGCAGAAGATCAACCATGATCATGTTGAATGATAGAGCAGGCTTGAAGGCCTGAAGGGCCTACTCTTATTCCTAGCTTCTATGTTTTGATAAAAACCCAATTACCACATTTACGTTCCTCCAAGTAATGCTTTATAACAACAAAACATCTCTTTAAAGTCCACAAACCCATAATAAGAGCATTGAAATTCATAGTCCCATTTCAAAACATCTATAACTCCTTGTGGCTCTCAATCAAACAATGAACAGGCAGCCCACTGTGAAAGCGGATGGTTGAGAAATCAGACAGGCACTACTAGTCAATAATGGAAAATCTCAAGATTATGTCAACAGATTGAAAAAACAAGAAAAAAAATCTTTTAGCCCTCAAGAATTTCTTTCAAAAATTTAAAGAGTGAACCTTGATAGCTCAGTGCCACAGATGCCTCGACAGATCCTCTTAACACATTTGGCAGCATCTATAGATGGGTCCTCTTAGCTGGTTGACTTGACAGTTTTTACCTATTTTGAAAGCTGATTTTGACAGATATATTGACAGTTCTAGTTATCTTAATTAACGTGGTTATGCCTACTTCTAACAATTTTAAAGGATGCCTGACTGCTCTCAAAAGGCACCTGACCTCCCTCAGTGGAGTCATGAGACCAAATCTAAAAGGGTACATTGCCTCACCTTGGCTATCCAAACAAATGTACAAATATCATACCAGCTCCTTCCAGATCCACTTTGCACATTATCAAAATCTGACTTGAGTGAAGGCAGCTGATAAATCTCCAGCTGCCTCAGTAATCCACATGTGCCTGACAGACAACCACCACTCGCCCCCAGCTTCTTCCTGCCCCTGTAAAAATGGAAAGTGCAATGATCTTCAGCATGATCTGTAATTTCTAGGCTAACCTAGCATTTTTGCCAAAATGGAGAGGTTCTTTGTTGTGGCAAAAATCCAGGATAATATCAATTGATATGCAGCAAATTATGTTTAAGGTACAGATATATAGAAGATAGTTTTTTCTCCACTATTGTGAAGTTTTCCTTGCTGTTGTAATTTTCATTGTCATGAACTTATGTAAAGCAGAAGATTAGAAGAAAACAAAGCTTTCATTTCATGCTTGATTCTGAAGATGTAAAACATGAAATGATCTCTGCTACTCTTTTAAATAGAATTCTAGTTTTCACTCCTGTTAGATTGTTTTTCTTGCAACCTAGTTTGCAAGAAATCTGCATTTGGGGCTAACTAATGTCAAGTTTAGAATAATCTATCTGATAATTTCTGCTTTTTAGATGTTACTGTAGTCATTATTTGATAGGTTGTGACAAAGCTTGAATTCCAATCAGAACTAGGGCCGGGTATAAATGCCTGCCAGCTTGGAAGATGAGAAAAGTAGCAGATGTGTGTGTCTCTTTTATCTTTTTTTTAAGCCACAAAAGCAAATTATAGTGTTCACAGCATCTCCCACTGCCACCCATTCTCAGTGCACGTACATCCTGCAAGGACTGAAATGGAAGGCAATTACATTTACTGTCTGTCAAATTGTCAGTTTGACAGCTGGGGGGCTATAGATGTTGAAGATTTCAGGACAGCTTATATAACCAACTTAGCTGTGCAAGCTGAGACTGAATTGGCAAGAACTAAAAATGCCCAGCGTGAAATCTGATTGTAATTCACATTCTAAGATGCAGGATTTGGAAGCTTGAGGAAACACCACGCAGGATTTAACTACAAATACTCAAACTGCCCATGAAATTACAAATCAATTGGCTTCATGGTTTTAGTCCTTATGTTTTTCAAGCACAGTGTCCTGATAATTGCTTTCAGTCTAGGTTGCAGTACTTGGAGGGAATGTCTCTAAAACAAATACCCTCTATTCTGAATTTTGCATCTTTAACAAGAGTTCTGAATTTTCCATAGGCTCATGAACTCAACCCTGATGGAATCAGAATTTGTTAGGATAGGTGGTGCATCAACTTTACTCTATATTGGGTGGCCATTTAACAGAAATTCAACTGCACCAGTTACATAACTCCTGTGGCTAATTCAGCAAAGAGAAATTGGCTATTCTACTCGAAGTGGATCACGTCTTGACTTCCCAAAGCCTTTCCATCACCGACAAAGCATAAGTCAGGATGGTGATGGAATACTGACTACCTCCTGGTTGAGTGCAACTGCAATAATACAGATATGCAAAACACCACATCTTTTCATATTTTAATTTTTTTATGGACTAAGGACTGAAAAGCTGAAAAATTGACACGGATTTTTAAAAGGGGAGAATACAAGGAGTTATTTGCAGCTTTAGACAAACGTGAAACTAACTGTTGCATATGAAGTCATACCTGGCACATAGGAAGATGGTTGTGGTTGTTGGAGGTCAGTCATCTCAGCTCCAGGACATCTCTGCAGGAGTTCCTCAGGGTAGTGTCCGAGGTCCAACCATCTTCAGATACTTCATCAATGACCTTCCCTTCATCATAAAGGTCAGAAGTGGAGATATACACTGATAACTGCAGAAAGTTCAGCACTCTTTGTGACTCCTCAGATATTGAAGCAGTCCATTGTCAAATGCAACAAGATTTAGATAATATCCAGGCTTGGGCTGACAAGTGGCCATTAACATTTGCCCCACAGAAATGCCAGGCTATGACCATCACCAATAAGAGACAATCTAACCACTGACCCTGACATTCAATGGCGTTACCATCACCGAATTCCCCACTGTCAACATCCTGGGGGTTATCATTGACTAGAATCAGGTGGATTCACTACACTAACACAGTGGGTACAAGAACAGGTCAGAAGCTAGAAATGCTCCCAACTCCCCAAAGCCTATCCATCATCTACAAGCAAAAGTCAGGAGTGTGATGAAATACTCCCCATTTGCCTGGATGAGCACAGCCCCAACAACACTCAAGAAGCTTGACACCATCCAGGACAAAGCAGCCCGCTTGATTGGCACCACATCCACAAGCATCCACTCCCTCCACCACCGACGCTCAGTAGCAGCAGTGTGTACTATCTGCAAGAAATTCACCAAAGATCCTCAGCACCTTCCAACCCCACAAACATTTCCATCTAGAAGGACAAGGGCAGCAAATACATGGGAACACCACCACCTTCAAGTTCACCTCCAAGCCACTCACCATCCTGAGTTGGAAGTACATCACTATTCCTTCACCGTCATTGGGTCAAAATCCTGGAATTCCCTCCCTAATGGCATTGCGGGTCAATCCACAGCAGATGGACCCAGAGCCAGCAATATCCACATTCCATGACTGAACCAAAAAAAAATGAAACAACGTTACTTCTGCTGCACCATGTCGAAACAAATTAGCATCATCTGGAAGCACTCAGGGTACTTTTACCAAAAAAAAAAAGTCTTTTGATTGGCTTTTAATTTGTATCAGTTGTTCTGGGTTCAGAAGAGCTCAGCAGTGCAACAAGTCGGTGATTGATTGGGCTTTAGTTTAAGACAGATTCTGTGGGAAGAGTGAACTAGAGCACTGTCCAAGAAGCTAATTGCAGCAATCTTTTTCTCTTCCTATCTCTGTAAAGTTGCTCTCAAATTTTCTGTCAGAAGATCAGGTGAAAATACATTCAAAAATACTGAAGGAAATAGTTCTGAAACCCAAAGACAACCAGAAAGAGCTTAGATCCCAGTAAACCAAACATTGATTATCACTGTACAAATAACATTGAGGCTTCATTGAAGAAAAGGGACTGTGGAACAAATTTATCTAGTTTTGTGATTTTTGGTCACAGCAATGTGTTTCTGATATAGCAAGAACTGCAGATGCTGGAGTCAGAGATAACACAGTGTGGAGCTGGAGGAACACAGCAGGCCTAGCATCAGAGAAGCAGGAAAGTTGATGTTTCGTGTCGGGACCCTTCTTCAGAGAAGACCCTTTCTGAAGAAGGGTCTCGACCCAAAACATCAACTTTCCTGCTCCTCTGACGCTGCCTGGCCTGCTGAGTTCCTCCAGCTCCACACTTTGTTCATGTTTTTCTGATGGTTTCTTTTTCTTCCTCCACTCACAATACTTGTGTTTTTGTTTTCTTTGTGGGTCTCTGTGTGTTTGTATGTGTGGTAGGTTAAAAGGGGTAAAGTTAAATAACATAAATTCAAACTCCTACTTTGTTACTGTTCTTGTTAAAGAGTATTTTTATGTTATTCAGGACAACCTGGTGTGGCATGCTAGTATTCTAAGGAGCAGATACTCAGAGGATCTTCAGGATTTTCAGTAATATTTAATGTTTGTGGAGATGCTAGGAATAATGGGTCTTGATTTCCAGTGCACTACCCAATGGGTCATGACTTGAGAAAGTCAATACCATCCAAGACAAGGCCTGCCAATCTAAAAACATAAATATCTACCCACTCCATCAATGACACATTGCAGCTGCCATGTGTGTTATCTACAGGATGCAGAGTAGGTTCTCAGTAGCTCCTCCCAAATCTGCAACTTCCACCACTGAGAAGTCAAGAGGAGAAATTGCATTGGAGCAATGACTTCATCTCCAAATTCCCTTGAAAGACACACACCAGCCCGACTTGGATATATATTGTCATTCCTTCAGCATCCTGGAACTCTCAATTAAGAAGCTTGTGGAGAAACTTTCACCTCAGAGACAGCAACAATTCACAACGAAAACTCACCACCTCCTATTTAATGCAAACAAGGAAGGGATATTAAATGCTGGTCTCTCTAGCAACAACCAAGTCACAAGAACTAAAAAAAAAAATCTCAATTAGTCAATGAAAATCTTCTTTGTGGATTAGTGCAACATTGGACCCCATTCATCACATTTATACCCATTATATTATCTTTTTTGAAGGTCTGCTGGATTTGATGAGACTACTTCAGATAAGCATCACTTAAATTATTTCACTTTATTAATTAGATTGCTTGTTGAATTTCACAAGCTTTTTTTAAGTGTAATCCTCAAAGCATTCTGAGGAAGGGTCACCGGACCCGAAACGTTAACTCTGTTTTCTCCTCCACAGATGCTGCCAAACCTGCTGAGCTTTTCCAGCAACTTTGTTTTTGTTCCTGATTTACAGCATCCGCAGTTCTTTTGGTTTTTATTAAACATTGATTTCAGTTAGTTGATCATGATTACCCACTCTCAGGATTTAAAAACTATGATCAAAAATATTCCAAGATAACAAGGTGTAGAGCTGGATGAACACAGCAGGCCAAGCAGCATCAGAGGAGCAGGAAGGCTGACGTTTCAGGCCGAGACCTTTCTTC
>NC_063336.1:111035576-111036095 GCF_021869965.1 Rhincodon typus
TGCAAGAGGCCTAATAGGTAAGGCAGATGAACTCAGGGCATGGTTGGGAAAACGGAACTGGAAAATCATAGCAATTACAGAGACATGGCTCAGGGATTAACAGCACTGGCAGCTTAATGTTCCAGTGTATAGATGCTATAGGAAAGGTAGAAAGGTGCAGGTGGGGGGGAGACAAGAGAGGAGGGAGAGTGACGTTTTGGTCAGGGATAACATTACAGCTGTACTAAGGAGGATATTCCTGGGAATACGTCCAGGAAAGTTATTTGCGTGGAACTGAGAAATAAGAAAGGAATGATCACATTATTGAGATTGTACTATAGACCCCCCTAAATAGCCAGCAGGAAATGGAGAAACAAATTTGTAAGGAGATTTCAGTTATTTGTAAGAATAATAGGGTGTTTATGGTAGGGGATTTTAACTTTACAAACATAGACTGGGACTGCCATAGTGTTAAAAGCCTGGATGGAAAGGAATTTGAGATACCAAGGTGTAGAGCTGGATGAACACAGCAGGCCAAGC
>NC_063336.1:111036195-111050152 GCF_021869965.1 Rhincodon typus
TGCTTGGCCTGCTGTGTTCATCCAGCTCTACACCTTAGCATCTCAGATTCTCCAGCATCTGCAGTTCCTACTATCTCTGAAACAACTATTGAGATGGTCAGGGTGCTCGCATTCCAGTTACAAAACTATTTCCAGTATATAAGACTGAACACTGACTGATGGATAACCACAGTGCCTGTGGTTGCCACAGAACCAAGTAAGCTATATTAATTCTTGTCTCCCTGCTATAGGAAGTGTTCAGAAAAGATTTACAAGGATGTTGCCAGGGTTGGAGGGTTTGAGCTATACGGATAGGCTGAATAGGCTGGGGCTATTTTCCCTGGAGCGTCGGAGGCTGAGGGGTAACCTTACAGAAGTTTATAAAGTCATGAGGGGCACAGATAGGGTGAATAGCCAAGGTCTTTTTGCCAGGGTAGAAGAGTCCGAAACTAGAGGGCATAGGTTTAAGGTAAAAGATTTAAATGGGACTAAGGGGCAACTTTTTCACGCAGATAGTGGCATGTGTAAGGAATGAGCTGCCAGAGGAAGTAGTAGAGGCTGGTACAATTACAACATTTAAAAGGCACCTGGATGGTATATGAACAGGAAGGGTTTACAGGGATTTGGGCCAAATGCTGGCAAATGGGACAAGATTAGTTTAGGATATTTGGTCAGCATAGATGAGTTGACTGAAGGGTCTGTTTCCATGCTGTAGAGCTCGATGACTCTATTAATTACTTAATTGAAAGTATTCACTCAAATTGAAATTAAGGACCTTGACATTCTTTCCAATTTACCTATGAACAGACATTTCTGAGTTTTACTCTTTGCCAAGAATGCCAATATACCATTGATAGGATAGGTGTTTCTCTGGAATTTCCTCATTAAACCTTAAACTTCTTTAAACCCCTCTTTTAGCAAGTTTTTGATGGCTTGACTTCATACCCTGTTTGGTTTGGTATCGATCATTGTCTGATTACTTTTATGTGAAGTGCCTTGGAGAAATTTATGGTGTTAAAGATGCTGCATAAATGTAGCTTATTTTTAGATTATTTTTAATCTATTGTTAGATATGGGAAAATGTTTCCGTGACCACAGTCCAGTGTTACTAAAATGGTACAATGGAAAATATGTGGCACAAGGTCATTCAGTTGTAATTGTTCTATTTGTACTTGCCTGCCTATTTTTAAGGCTTACCACTTCCTTTTTCTTAAGGGCAATTACGGATGGTCAACAAAAACTGGCATTGCCAGCAATGCCCACATGCCAGGAAAATTTTTATTTCTAAAATTCTTAAGCTGAAGTAATGCAAGATCATTGTAAGGGAATCAATGAGCAGAAACTGGTTATACAGAGCCTTGCGACAGTTTCCATTCCTTTTTGTCACCATGACACAAAATGTTCTAATGCTTCCTTTTGAGTTCTTCTAGCTTCCTATTACAGTTGCAGTGGGACTCTGGAAGAAACCATTGAATTTTATGGCGAAATATTACAAAGTAAACCACAAAATACAATGAATTGATGAAGACTATGAATCGAGGTTCAATTGCAAATAAAAATTGTGTAAGTTCCCTAACTAGTTTACCAACCAGGCAATGAAAGTAAAAGTTATCGCAAAGCATTCAAACCTTTCGTCTCCTGGCATTAGCATCCAGTGCTCTCATAACATGATGGAATGCTTTACTAAAAAAATTCAGGCTACATCACTCTCTTTCTAGAATTCTTCAAAAAGGTTCCTGGTCCTGTCAAAACCAAAGACATAGTGGGCTGAATGTTATCATACTTTGGCTGTGTCAATTTTATTGAGTTTCCCCAAAGGGTTTCTTTCCACCAGGCCCAGTGAGACTTCTCTCTGCATTGTGTCAGACTCACCTCATTAACCACCTACCCTCGCCACAGCACACTTTCCATCTTATACTGGCCTGCTTTTCCCAGTTACTGTACCGATAAGAAATCACTGCTACCAGGATACTCCAGAACAGACTGTCATCCCTGACACTAGCACTATGTTTAACAGGCTGTCAGCCTGGAGGTGCCCTGCATGTGATTGACATTCATCCTGGTCATCATGGTAAAGAAAGGAAATTGATGCCTCGCTTTGTGGTCAGGGACAGAGAAGTGTTGACAGACAGGGTGGTGCAGAGGACGACCATTGTCATTCTCAAGGACCAGCAGTGGAGGCACAATGCCAGGTCATGCCTCCCAGGTTAGGGCACTCTCACTCATCTAGAGGAATGCCTAGTATTGTAAGAAGACCTTTCCCACTCAGGCATGGGAAGAGCCACCATCACCTCTTCGATACGTCACGCTTTTTCTCTCTCTGCTACTGTACTCATCTCTCACCAAAACTCATATTCTACCACTATCAATGTTATCTGCAGCATTTTCCCTCACTCGCTATCACACACCTCCAAATCTCACACCATGAAACCTCTGTGCTGCCTATTCACTCATCTCACCATTCTTCCCCAACTTGCACCAGCAACTGTGCCAGCCACTTTGATCCCACTCAATCCCTTCCTTTCTCTTATTTCCAGACAAAACAGTCCACAAGAGCAGAAAGAAAACAAAAAATGGGTGATGAGCTGCCAAGGATTCAGCTTCTCAACCCTTACAAGGAAAAGATTCTGACTGGAACCATTCCAAGTGGGTTGACTGACCATATCCATGCCCCTGGACTGGTATTGAAGGCTGCCCTTGACTTACTGTCCAGGGACCCCCCCCGACTGAAGGCTGTCTCACTTGACGTGACTGAAGACTGCTGACAAACACGCCAAGCTTCCTGGCTTAGCACCAGAGCTAAATGGCAAGGCAAGACAGACAGCGTATGAGCCAGTTACCTCTGGCTGGGGATGGACCAAGTACCAAAAAGCAAGGCAAGGCACAGATGCCGTGAATATCTAGATAGCGTCAAGGTGAAGGAGCAGTCAGAGAGCAAGTCGCTCTGAGATGCGACTTAGTCCAGTTGGAGAGCTGGATGCCTGTCCCTGTATGCAAACTGCTTTTGCTGCAACATTTCAACATTAGCTGCCAGTGTACCCAGAAGGCCAGCTTTGAATTGCAGAAGCATCTGTAAGTGGATCGGAGTGACACCATGAGGGTCCTGGGAAGCTGACAGATTTCAGATACCAGTGTCCATGGATGGGGGCGAGCATGGCCAATGCCCTTGGACCATGGTGTTGCTGGGTGCCTGAGCTGCCAGTCCATAGGAACAGGTGGTGGGCTGCAGTTGCCAGTTACTCAGTCTGACTTTCATTTCGGGAATTGCTGATATGTAGTTTCCTCAGGGTGGCCCATTAATGAAATTTCACCATTGATGAGGTGAGAGGTGCATTTCATTTCATGAGACCGACAAACAGCAACGATCCTCGTTAATATACATCTTGCAGCTGCCTAGCAAGAATCCCATCTTCTCACTTAGAATGCGGTTTGAAAATACTACAGGTTACCCTAACCAATTTCTCACCTGATTCGCATCACATTGCCCACATCATTCAGGGCCTGAAAGGATTCCACCTAATCTCTCTCTTGTTCGATTCAATCAATACATGCTTCATTCAAGCCCTCGAACCTCTGTATAAATGGCATTGCCTATTTGAAGAAATCTAAGCCTTAGGCACTACAATTTGGGGACAGGCAAGTTAAGAACTGATATGTAATATCTAAATTCTTCTTCCATTTTTCACTCTTGCTTCTGAGTCAGAATGTCTTGAATTGAGACCCCATTCTAGGAGCTGAAAGCGGCGAAGTACAATAGGAATAAGTTACACCCACATTTCCCAACTTGTGCTTGAGTAAATGAATACATGCGGCTAGACAATGCTGTAATCTTGCTTTTCTAGACTCACCTTTCAATTTTTGAAAGCAACGCTCATTTCAGTTGTATTGTGACAGGTTGAAGGAAATTCCTAGCGGCTTGCATATTCTGTCTATTTACTTAGTATGACAAAAACCTGACTAGCTTTACCATGGCAGATTGTCTGACGGTAGGACCGTGGGTAGTGTTGTCAAACAGAGAGACCTAGGGGTTCAGGTACATGGTTCTTTGAAATTTGCATCACAGGTAGACAAAAGTAGTTAAGAAAGCGTTTAGCATGCTTGCCTTCATTGCTCAGACTATTGAGTATAGCAGTTGGGACATCATATCATGGTTGTACAGGATGCTGGTGAGGCCACTTTTGGAGTACTGTATGCAATTCTAGCTGCCCTGCTATAGGAAGGATATTATTAATTTGGACAGGGTTCAGAAAAGATTTACCAGGATGTTGCCAGGACTGGAGAGTTTCAGTTATAAAGAAAGGCTAGATATGCAGAGACATTTTTCCACTGGAGCGCAGGAGGTTGAGGAGTGACCTTATAGAGGTTTATAAAATTGTGATTGCCATAGATAAGGTGAATAGCAAAAGTCATTTGCCTAGGGTAGGGCTGTTCAAATTAGGGGGCATATTTTTAAGGTGAGAGGAAAAAGATTTAAAAGGAGATGAGGAGTAATTTTTTCACACACAGGATAGTTCATACATGGAAATGATCTACCAGAGGAAGTGGTAGATGCAGGTACAGTTACAACATTTAAAAGACATTTGGACTGGTACATGAATAAGAAAGGTTTAGAGGGAAATGGGCCAAACACAGGCAAGTGGGGCTAATTTAGTTTGGGAAACTTGGTTGGCATGGACGAGGGGTCGGTTTCTGTGCTGTATGACTCTATGAGAAAGGACACCTTTGAATATCAACAATTTATAATCTCTCACCATTCAAAAAAAATACTCACTCAATCTCTGTTTCTCCTACCAAAGTGGAATGGGGAATGAAGCAATCATGGGTGATTTCAATCTCCATATAGACTTGGTAAATCTAAAGAGCATCTATGCTGTGAATGAATAATTCCTGGAATATGTTTGAGTGTTTTACAGTAATATTTTGATAATTCATAGTAATATGTTATATGATAACCTCACATTTATCCACATTATATTCCATTGGCCAATCTCTTGCCACTCACCCAACTTGTCTAATACCCTTGAAACCGCTTTACATTCTCTTCACAACTTACACTCCCTTCAAAAATCACATTTCCATCAAATTCTGTGTCACCTGCAAACTTGGAAATGTTACAATTGGCCCCAAGACATTAACATAGATTATGAACATCTGGGGACAGACACTGATCCTTACAGTACCTCACTGGCCACTGCCTATTTATCACGAAACTTATTATATTTTCCAATCCACAACAGTCAACTTCCTCCTTATACCTTCACGATTGCTCTTACTTACATTTAAGACCCTAATCACAGATTGAATTACAGCTTTTTCAAACTTAATGGAAAATTCTATGAGACTATGGTCACTATTAGCTTAGCTTACAACAAAATTATTATTGAGCTCTTTATCATTGCATAAAACTAGGTCTACAATAGCCTATGCCCTTGTTGGTTCCTCAACATATTACTATGAATAATCAAAATATTACTGTAAAACACTCAAACATAGTCCAGGAATTATTCATTCACAGCATAGATGCTCTTTAGATTTACCAAGTCTATATGTAGATTGAAATCACCCATGATTACTTCATTCCCCTAGTTACATGCACCTCTAATTTCCTTATTCATACCTTCCCTGCATTACCACACCTGAGTGATGGCCTATAAAGCATTCCTGCCAATATTGGCTGCCACTTGCTGTTTCTACATTCCGTTCTGTTTCTGATCGGAGATGTGTTCTCACTAACACACTGATTCTGTCCCTTACTGTCAACACTATCCCAGCTCTTTTCCCTCTTTACCTAGCCCTCCTACATGTTAAATGTTTCTGGCTAGCAAATACCCCCATTTGCCAGCAAAAATATAATCCCTTTCACCAACTGCCACAGACTTTTAAGAACTACAGCTGCAACTATTTCCCAAACCTTGCAGGCACTGAGCCAAAGCCAAATGACTCACTTTAATCTCTCTATGAATATTTAATCAGGCTGACATCTAGAAAATGGGCAAAGTTAGCTATGTGCAATTTTAGCAAGTACAAAATTCACTGTGACTCAGTTCTGTACTAGAAAATATGTTTTATCTTCTCCCTTAAAGCAAATGCACCTACAGAAAGATCACAATACCTTGTTGGTTGAAGAATATGAGGGGTTTGGATTTAGTATGTTTATCCCCTCTTCAGAGCATATATAATCCTATCTTGCAGATTATATCAAGACTGGAAGTGGCTATGAGTCATAGACAACAGTTCAAACATGGCAACGCATGTTGGACAAAATATAGTGAGCAGATCGGATTAAATTTAACGTAGGCAATTGTAAACATTGCACAAGAAAAGAATAAACAAATCATCTGTACCATGAATGGTGCTGAAATAGCTGTGGGTGAAGTTAAGAGACCAACAAAATCAATCTAGATCAGATACTAATCATAACCAAAGTGTGATCAACATAGCCAATAGGATATTCAACAATGTACATAAAAACATTGGGAAATAAATTAAAGGACATAATAATCAAATTTTACAGTGGGCTTGTCAAAACACACATTGAATATTTTATCCAGTTCTAGTCGTTAAAGAACATAAGAAATATTCAAATAGTGGAGGAATTGCTGAGAGCAGCTACAAGGCTGATCCTTAGTGCCACTCGTCTACATTATGAGGAAAAACTGGAGAAACCCGAGCATTGCAACTTATAAAGTTGTCTGAAAAGTATGAAGTTGTAATGGATACAGATGAAGTGAACTCAGACTTTTACGGATAAATTTAATTCTGGAACTAGGGGAATTTACAGTTTCAAATCTAGTAAAAATTAACTGCAGGGAAACTATTTATCATGTAAAGTGAACAACATGTGGAATAAACCTCCAACTAAGGTCATGGAAGAAGAGAAAAACATGAAATGATTTACAAATGGTTTGATACAACAGTAAAATATTCTTATTTCACTGAATGTGTGAATGAAAATGGCTCAAATGACTGTCCCCCTCTGTAATCATCTTGTGATCCATTTAGAGCTTTGGTTTCCACGAGAAATGAAGGTGGATGAAATAGGGAACGGATCCCAATTGTCTGCCATGTCGTCAGCACAAGATCCACACAATCTTTAAAGAAACACGGTGGGTATAGCTCAGTGATAGAACATTTGACTGTAGATGACATCTCCCCAGTTCAAATCTGGGTGCCCCCTTTATCAGGTGACACAGTGGCTCAGTAGTTAGCACTGCTGCCTCACAACAGTAGGGACTTGGGTTCAATTCCAGTCTCAGGCAACTGTCTGTGGAGTTTGCACATTCTCCCCATGTCTGCGTGAGTTTGTTCTAGTTTCCTCCCACAGTCCACAGATGTGCAAGTTAGGTGGATTGGCCTGTAGTGTCCAGTGTTATGCAGGCTAGGTGGATTAACCATGGGAAATTCAGGGTGATAAGGTAGGGTAGTGGCTAATCCACCTAACCCACACATCCGTGGACACTATGGGATGCTGTCCAGAGAGTCAGTGTGGACTTATTGGACTGAATGGCCCATGGATGAACAATGCCAATAATTAAATGTGTGGTTTGTGCGTTACTGGCTTGTAAAAATGACACCAGCCACCATTATTAGAAAGATTCCATCTAGCCCAATAGAAAAAGCACAACCCTTTTATTGACTGACTTGACAATACACAACACTTCAACATAAATGATTACTTTTTATTGAGGTACTGGACTCAGCTGAAAGTGGCACAAGGAGAAACAGGTGAGGGAATCAAAGTGGAGAATATAATACATATCAGAACTGTTGGACCCTAAAGGTACACTGTATCAAATTAGCTTTGCACATATATCACTTTGCGATTTTTGATCCAGCTTCTTCAACTAAAATTTACAAGTCAGTAAAGCACAACTAATTCAGTTCTCTGCCTCGAAGTAGGTCCTACCCATAGTTTTATGATAGCCATTTAAGGGGAGATAATGGTATTGTGGTAGCTTTTCTAGGGATATGGATTTGAATCCCACTGTAATACAGTGAAATTTGAATTCAATAAAAATCTGGAATAAAAAACTAGTTTAACAGCAACCGTCTAACCACAATTGTCATTAAAAGAAACACCTGGTTCACTCATGTTCTTTAGGGAATGAAATCTACCATCCCTACTTGGTCTGACCTACATGTGACTTCAGAACCACAGCAATGTGGTTGACTCTTAACTGCCCTCTGGGCAATTAGGGATGGGTAATAAACGCTGACCTAACTAGTAGCACCCACAACCTGCCAACGAATTCTGAAATAAAACATGCCAAGAGGAAACAGGCAGGTCCTGAAGGCACCTCAATTGGAATAGGGATTGATCCCTGTGCTATTAGCACCAATCTAATCCATATTGGCCGGCCAACCAACCGACTGTGAACCTTGGTTCAGTGATATCACTTCCACATGCAAGTCATCAGGTTGGACATGATTGAGACAACACCTAACATTTAACCAACTTACATGAAATTTCAACTTTGCTCAGCTCTCGTATTCAGGTCAGATTTCAAAGGGACGGGTTTAGGTTCCACGACTGCAGTTGATTATTCAATCTTTTCTGATATCTCAATGCAGTGAAGAAAGCGCAAAAACTGCCAGAGCACTGTTAGATAAAATGAACACGCCTGCGTGTTCAGTTGGCCATTATTGTAAACTGCAGTGAGTAACTCAACTCCTGACTCCCAAGAGCCTGTCCACCATCTACAAAACACCAGTCAGGAGTGTGATGGAATACTCTCCACTTGCCATCATGGATGCAGTCCCAACAGCACTCAAGAAGCTTGACACCATCCAGGATAAAGCAGCCCACTTGACTGGTACCACGACCACAAGCATCCACTCCCTCCACCACCGACGCTCAGTAGCAGCAGTGTGTACTACCTACAAGATGCAATGCAGAAATTCACCAAAGATCCTCAGACAGCACCTTCCAAACCCACAACCATTTCTGTCTAGAAGTGATATGGAAGTGCTGGTATTGGACTGGGGTGCACAAAGTCAGAAGTCATGTGACACCAAGCTCTTATCCAAGGTTTATTTGAAATCACAAGATTTCAAAATGCTGCTCACCTGAAGAAGGGACCAGCGCTCCAAAAGTTTGTGATTTCAAATAAACCTGTTGGATTATAACCTGTTGTCTTGTGACTTCTGAGTTTGTCCATCTAGAAGGATAAAGGCAGCTGATACATGGAAACACCGCCACCTGCAAGTTCCCCTCCAAGCTACCCACCATTCCTTCACTGTTGCTGGGTCAAAATCCTGGAATTCCCTCCCGAACAACACTGTGGGTCAAACCACAGCAGGTGGGCTGCAATAGCTCAAGAAGGCAGCTCACCACCATCTTCACAAGGGGAACTTGGGCTGGGCAATAAATGCTGGTCCTATATACCACGAATGAATTAAAATTTGAACATGAACAGGGGGCTTTGAATGTTGTCTGAAAACATTTAGTTGGCTCAAAAGCCACCACAGTAAAGATTAATGGCTTATTTATCTCACTGTTGTTTGTGACACATTTCTGTTCCGTAAGTTAGTCACTGTTTGCTGGCATGGCAATGACAACACTCCAAAAATAAGTTATTGATTGCGAAGAACTTCTGGTACATCTAGAAGATATGAAAGATACTAAATACATAATTCTTTCTTCAAATCTTCAAAATACTATAATTTGGTGAACATATTTAAACCCGAAGAGAACTGCTCGTGCATATTTCATGACAAAATGCATTTACACCTGGTTACCCCTACAGATCATTCTCTTTCTCCATCTGTGCAAATTCACATTCCAAACTAGACGCTTGACTCAGCTTCATATTCATGCAGGTTGCAAAACTGATTACATCCTTTTCTAGCTACTTGTTTGATTTCATGTTATATTGAAAGAGTTACTAGTTAAATAATATAGCTTGAAATTAACATTTTGTTATCCTCTAAATTTACACTTGCAATTGGTAAATTGCTATTTTTGTATAGTGGGTTTAGTACTTCAGTTCATGACCAAAAGCGCAGATTTTTAAGATGAATGGAAATATATTCTCTAATAAAGAAAGTAAAAATGTAAAATACTAGAGCTGAACAAAATAATAAAAATCTGCAAAATATTATACAGGTGTTACAAACATACAGAATTCAGTTTTTGGAGAAAAGGGCTTCAGAGTTCTTGGACAACATAGAGCACCAAACAAAATATTTTCAAATGAGGTATTTCCAAGATCAAATAGGTAGTTCCCCTTGGCCGAACTGGATAAAGTACAGATTTTCTTTTACATATAATCCATTCTCAGATCATTAAACCTGAAATAGATATTTCAATTTTAACTTTAATTTCCTAGATAAAAATACACATTGATATATCAGAAAGATTATTAAAATTTTCAGGAATCATTTTGTCTTTTTTGGGTTGACAGGAAAGGTAAGAAAGGGCACTTTAACAACAAGTTAAAATGTGGACTGCACCCACACAAAACAAAGCAATCTGTCCCCACGCCAGCTGGTAATCAGAGCGTAGCATTAGCTATCTTCCGGAAGACAGCATGCAGGAGAAATGTCAAGGCAGTTGAGTCAGGATAGACTCCTCCAGTCTTTCGTTGTAACAGCATTAACACAAAAGAATGAAATTATGTACCTATGCCTGCCACCATGTGGGTCTCGCAACCACATACTGGAAACTCATCAGCAGCCCTACAGAAGCAGAGGGCGGGTGTTAAAGAAAGATCTAGAAATGTGGGAATTTGCAATATTCCTTCATCGGCAGGAAGTTTCCTGAGTTAAAGGAATATAACCTATACTAAACAAGTAGCTTAAAATTATCCTGATTCATTCTGTAAAAATTACTAAGATTGAACCGAAGTAGTAATTTTTCTATTTTACACTTGGTAATACCCTGTTGTAATTAACTGGAGTACAAAACAAATCATGTGAAAATTAAAGTTCTAAATCAAATACATTTTGTTTAGACAAACAATTTTATAGCCTTGAAAAATAAAAATCAATAAACTCCAAAATCTCTAACAACGCATTTTAATTATTAGCTTCTGTACCCGAAGGTCTTTGATGATTATTCCCCAGTAATTTTGTTATACATTAGGTGAGAAGGCACACTGAGGGTCAAACTCAGTTAGAAGGGGGATCAAACTCCATGATGGTAACATGAACTTGATCTACATGCCCATAGACAACTGTGCTAACTAGCCCCCAACCACCCATATGAATAGTAAAATATGATCTAGCAGGTGTAAAACTACAGAAACAAAGTGAGCTAATGAAAGAAGTAGCAAACCAACATGGTTTCTGACCAAGGAACTGAAGGTCCTGACATGCTATCCCCACAAAGTTTAAACACCAACTTCCTGTTTTGAACAGTCATCTCAGAAATACTTCAGCAACAGATATTTTGACCACTTAACACTCAATCTCCCAGGAAAAAGTACAGTAAAGGCAATTTAACAATATAAACTGGTAGTGGGAAGGGTTCCCTGTTGTTATTATGTACTCCATAAATCAACTCCAATGTCTATAGTTTTGTCTGAGAAACAAACCAATGTTGTTATATATAGCTTTCACTTAGATTAGCAAAACAAAACAAAACAAAAAAAAATGTAATAATAAGTGATATTTCAATTTGCTGAGTTGTTCAACACTTGAGGTTTTCTTTGAAGTTGCACAATGCGATTTCCCAGACATTTCTAGATACAATTCTCTGCTCAAAACTATTATTTGTAATTAAAAGTGTAGATACTAATGTAATCGATTTTAAACAGCCAACTTAAAAGATACTTCATAACAGGAGACCGAATGCTTTGGGTAAAATAATCTATTTTTCATTTTCAGTCACTATTAGTTAAAAAGTGTGCAAATAGACTGGAGTAACATTAACTGGAAAATATATTCGAGGCAGTTGAGCTAACTTCAGATGTGGGTACAACAGCAGTTGCCAGTATTTTCCACTGGCATTTCACACTCTTTGGATGTTCTGCCAAAACTAATGGGATGTGTAGAAAACATTCACCCAAATACTCATGGGCATTCCAAAACACGACACAAGTGATGTGAAATGTCACCTGATGCATTAGTCATTTGCATCACAGTAAAACTGAACATCATCAATGCTGGTTCATCCATCTAGTACATATCATATAGACTATTTAAAAATTGTGAAGGAAAAAGGACATTCATTGAAAAAGACTTCTGAAAAAAAAAAAAATTTTGTAAACAATTTGAACGAAAAACTCAAGAAACAGCTGGCTAAGTTATGGAAAGAACCACGCCTGGGAACAGTTGATCTTTGATCCTTCTAAAAACAGACTACACGTCAGAAATGGGGAGTCCACTTAAATTATTTAAATGACTCAAGATGAGAAAACTAACCAGCACATCATTGTGGTGAGCCGATATGTCGCTAGATGAAGATACAGAAGCAGGTACTCTAGTCTGCTGTCTTCAGAAAGTACTTTCTTAACAATATGATATTGGACTAAGAATAATACCTGCTTCATTGATTTTATTGGTTATAATACAAATGACAAATTTAAAAATTCCTCACATTTCTCACACTTTGCTGTTAATTTCATATTCTTGTTCTTTCCAATGCAAAGAAATACAGTCTATCATTTGTTGTAACTTTAAAAAAGGAATAAAAAAGCTAAGTGAGTCTTAAAATCATTCTGAAGACTTCTCACATTCAAAACTATCTGCTCCAATCCTAGTCCCCAACTTCCAGGTTACTTCACATACATAAATGTCAGACTTCTAAGATTTATGATACTTAGACATAGGTGATCTCTTAAAAAAGATTTTGCTGCAGGAATCACTACAGCTTCAACAAGATGAGGAAATAATTCAAATGATTTCTGTTCAAAGCTGTTGATTTGTTTATCTCCAATAATACCTCAATCTTCCTGTTACTACAAAAAATACCACAGCGATTAGTTGTCCTCCTGGAGGGCTGCAATTTTCAGTTTCTTCATTTGTCAATTACAATTCTCTGCTTGTTAAATAAATGGACAGGAAATTACAGGTTGGCAAGTGTAAAAATGGCCAATCCTGCTGCGATTTTTCGGTTTTTCAATTTTAAGTACTAGCATGGCTTCCTTGAGTTTTCAAGGCAGCTAGATGGAAAGTTGTTTTAAGCTAAAATTGCAGTAATTCAGAAAATTACAACGTTGACAACAATTGAGCAGCATGTAGGACAAAGGCATCCATGGTTTCAAAATCTGAAGAGCTCATGTGAGAAGTCTGACGAATGTAACATGTTTTGCTTAAACAACATTGGCTAACAGTGAAACAGTGTCTAGATTTTAAAAATCTGACCCACCTTTCTAACCTCTCCATGATCTCATCTCATTCTTTCTCCTCCAATCCCATATCCTGCTGAGAAATCAGTACTCCTTTTAATTCAGTTCTCGAGTTCTCTCTCATTTTATCCCAGTGGTGGCTGTGCATTCAGTTACCTAAGCCTCTGCTTTAAAGTGTCCTCCCTGCCTTTCCACTTCACTTTCATTCCTTCAAACCTTGTTTTTTGACCGACCGAGATTTTGATTATCTGACCTGATTTTGCCTATGTGGCTCAGTGTGTACTTTGTTTTCTAATGCACTTCGCAAGTGCATCCTGATATTTCACACATATATAAAACTTCTTTAATGTAATAATTTGTAGCTGTAAATATCTAAACAAAAATCAATAAATTATTCTGAACAAAACCGTGTTTTACAGGATGGCCTTCAAAATAAAGTAAATAAAATTATTTCTTAAAAACATTAAATTTTGCTAAAATTCCACTCCAGAAATGACATTTGAAGGAAATAAACAAAAACTAAATACTGAGAATGTTGGAAGTCAGAAATAAAATTCAAGTCCTGGAGAAACTCAGTAGGTCCAGTAGCACCTGTGGAGACAGAAACAGAGTTAATGTTTTGAGTCTAGTATGGTTCTTCTTTGGTTTCAATGAGGAGTCATACTGGACTCAAAACATTAACTTTGTTT
>NC_063336.1:111050652-111064235 GCF_021869965.1 Rhincodon typus
AAGGGGAGATTAAATATTGGCTTTCCTTATTTTTGGAAGGTTTAAGGAGTGATTTTATCAAACTGTTCAAGATGTAAAGGGGAACTGATAAGCTAACTGGAGAGGAACTATTGCTAGCCGGTTAGGGAAGTCTAGGCCTAAAGCCAGACCTTTCAGGAAGGAAACTAGACAAGACCTATGTGCGCACACGACAGAAGTTCGGAACTTGCATCCACAAAAGGCTATTAATGATGGATAAATTGTTGTAGATCTGAAGTTGACAGCTTAATATATTTAACAGAAATCCAAGAAACAAAGTTGGTTGTATGAAAATATGACATTATCGAATGGAGAACAAGCTGAGAGAGATGTGGCCTATTTATGATCCAATGTGTTCACAAATCAGTGTAAACGTGCTCAGTACTGACATCCACAATAGGACTTGCATGAAGAACATGACTGCCATCACTAATCCCTTCTACTTTGGAAAATAATATCAATGAGGCGACACGGAACAGTTCCATGGTGTATCATCCAAACTCAGTCTGGTTCCATATTCTAACTTGTATCTATTTAAGCATTCTGGTCTTTTGTAACATGTTGATTTATAGAAATACTGTTGACAGAGCCATCAATCTATTAAATCCAGGTCCTGTCATTGGTCTCAATATAAGAGAAAACAAAAAGAACTTTTGACCAGTAGGTTAAAATAGATATCGCTTAGGAATAACATGCCATGATTATGACAGTAATAAAATTAGGGCTGAAACTGAAAGCAGATGAGCTACTTTGCTTGTGAATACTACATCAGCCTCTCACACTTGATTTTGCAATGATGGAATTTCAAAGCTGATCTAGCCTTTTTGCTTTTCCTTCAAGTGTTGCTTTTTCAGCAGAATCAAAAATGGTAAAACTGGGCAAGATGTTTATCTTTTTTGAATTATGTGAGAAAGTCAAGCTATAGTGACAGATACTGTTCAGCCATTTAAATAACAGCAGAAAGGATTGAACAGGACGTTGGTGGGGCCTCTTCTGGAGTTTTATTCATTTATTCATTCACAGGATGAGGGCATCGCTGGCTAGGCAGTATTTATTGTCCATCCCTAATTGCCCAGAGGGCAGTTCAGAGTCAACCACATTGCTGTGGGTCTGGAATCACATGTAGGCCAGACCAGGTAAGGATGGCAGTTTCCTTCCCTAAAGGACATTAGTGAACCGAGTGGGTTTTACTGACAATTGACAATGGATTCACGGTCATCATTAGATTCTTAATTCCAGAAATTTAATTGATTTCAAATTCTACCATCTGCCGTGGCAGGATTTGACCGGATCCCCAGAACATTAGCTGGGTCTCTGGATTAACAGTCCAGCGATAATACCACTAGGCAATCACCTGCCCGATACTGTGTCCAGTTCTGGTTGTCCTGTTACAGGAATATTATTAAGCTAGAGCGGGTTCAGAAGAGATTTACCAGGATGTTGCCTGGTATGGAAGGTTTGAGTTATAAAGAAAGGCTGGGAATCAAGGGTCATAGGGAAAAGCAGGAAAGTGGAGTTGAGGATCATCAGATCAGCCATGATCCTATTGAACAGTGGAGCAGGCTCGATGGGGTGAATTGCCTTCTACTCCTACATTGTATGATGTTATATTCTTACTTACATCTTGACCTTTATATTCCACACCTCATTATAAACTCATTATTTTTGTAATGGCATTATCCATTCAACATGATTTTTTTGATGTGTTGTCAACATAAATGACAACCCTGCTGTTGTTGTTTGGATTAAGGTATTTGGTCAGATGGAGGAACGAGCATGCAATTCAAGGTCAAACTTTGCATGTAAACAGCACATTTGATAAATATTTGTTCTGTTAATATGTATCATTACGCAAAGAGCCTATTAACATTAAATCTTATTCTGGTGAATAAATCTGGTGCTAAAAGTGATAAAAAAAATTCCTTTCCTCAGCCATGACCGTATAAAGCACATCATAAATGATGCAGACTTTTTAAACAAAATTGTTTTATACATCAGTATAAGACTATTCTGTACAACCTTTCAGATTCAACTTCTGCTTCTTGATTTGATCACTTTAATGAGGTTGTCCAAAAGAAATTTGCAGAACATAATTTTTGACAGCCTATTCTTTTACAAAAGAATGTTATGTTTTGCAAATTTTATATTTTCAGTAACTTCTTTTATATTGTTTAACCTCAATTTGAAAAATCTTGTACTTTTTTTCGGAAGCAACCTTTTTAAATGCAAGCAGCATATTCGCACTAAACAAACTGAGCTCAAAATACTTGAGCCTCCCTATCTTTGACAACCAGCTGGTTTGCAGGAAAGCTGCTATGTAACCCTTTTTTTTTGTGATGTCTTTTCATAGCATCCATAATTATTGACTTTAGGAAAGATGAATTGTGATGCATAATTTACTGTGCTAAAAATGGTGCTGTCTTTTGCATTCAGGAATGTGTGGTTTCAGTGGAATAATTACTAGAGCATTCATCTTTCAGAAGTATATGGCAACCCTGCCTACAACACTATCAAAATGTGCCAGCCCTCCAGAAAAAAAAACACGAAATGCTAAATGGCTCGTTGAATAATTATACAGAACACCCTCTCTCTCTGTGCCATTTACCTTTTCCATCTTAGCTGAACAAATATAGGTCAAATGTGCTATTCAGCTGTGTAACACAGTGTGACCTTGTATCAATGACTGAAATCTGAAATATTGCCTTTTAGTAATTAATTTCTAACTGATGCATATATTATTTATTGAGCTTAGTATATTACTATTGGCTGAAATGTAGTTTGAGGCCTTTATTTGCAACAGCCAAGAACATTCTGACCTCCATTGGATTCTAGAAATGTTCAAATCTATAAAGGCTTCCATCACATGCTAATGGTGCGAGTTTGCTGTAGATTATAATGGTGGCACTAGCAAAGCTAACTTTGAAGTGAAAATTAAACAGTGACATCCACTGATTACTTGTGCATGTTTGAACACAGAAATCACGAGGCTACTTTACAAGCTAACCTACTCCTCCAGAAATTGCAATATCCTCCTGAGAGTTTAGTCATGGATATACACAGAATACCATGAAATTGTTGTTTTCAGCATGATAGCTCCCACTTGTGTATCTGCTCACTAGAGAAAGCTATGTTCTGTCATTCTTTTAAAGACATAATATGTCTTTATTGCTGCAAAACACACTCACTGGCACCGAAGATGAGCTTTTACAAACAGGGAGTCTCATTCTTTCAGAATTTAACTATTAATGGATATTTTAAAAAAAGAATAGAATATTAGAATATCCTTTACTGTCTGGGGGACTATAAGGCTGGAAGCAGTGGAGGGGAGGACACTGGAAGTGATGAAGTCATGGACAGTGTAGGAGACGTTGGCTAGATGGGCCATGATGGGGTCACGGTCAAGGGGAAGGTAGAACGTGGTGTCGGGGAGTTGGTGTTTGGCCTGTGTGACATAGAGGTCCTGACGACCACTATCCCGCCTTTGTCAGCGGGTTCGGTAGTGAAACGGGGATTGGTGCGGAGAGAGCGAAGCGCTGCACGTTCAAAGGGGGAGGGGTTGGAATGGGTGAAGGGGGACCAGAACTGGAAGAGGTGTCCGAACCCGAAGTGGTGTCAGACCGTAGAGGCCCAGAGCAGGAATGAGATCTGCACGCGCATAACGGCAATGGTAGCGTGGGGGACCTGGAACTGGCCGGAAACATGGTGCGGATTTTGAGTGGTGACAGGGTTCTCCGACTGGAGGTGAGTAGAGGAAAGTCTTGCAAACTGATGATTTTTAATGTCCGATATGAAGCAGGAAAGCTGTTTGTTGAGTGTGTGGATTCTGCATTGAATATAGAAGGGTAGAGGTCCTCCACAAGTTTGGGAAAGGGAGGCCTTGGTGCTGGGAATCTGGAGAGGGAATTGTTTTTGGAGGCATTGAAGGTTTTATGAATATGGAGCATCGAGAGTGGGTCCAAATTTTGAGGGTTTAAAATGTACATGTAGGTCCTGAAAGCTGAAATGGTGGTTTGTTCTGTTCATACAGGTACCTGTGGCTGGTCAGATTGGATGTGTAAATACTGCCAAGTTTCAATGAAGATATCCCAAGGAAAGTCTTTAGCTAAGTACAGGTGTAATGAATGATTGATGGTGTTCATTCGCTGATAAGAGCAAAATTCAGTCCATTGTCGGAACGCAAATAGCCAAAGTTCACAAGGGACCATAGGCATCTCCTTCTGTTCGAGGAGAGTCAAGTGGTTCTATGGTTTGAGAGGCACCATTGTGTATCAAACATGGGGCAAGGCGAGAAGACAGGCCTTGATGATCAGCCAAAGCTCAGTTTGGGTTTTTTTGCCCACCTTGATCTATCCTGGCTCAGTAGTCATCTTATTTAAAGGCAAATGGGAAGCAGAAGGGCTTGGGGAGGAAAGCAGATTGTGATGGGGGTTCAACAAGCAGGGAGAAGGAATGGAGGAGTTGAGGCAGGGAAGCAATGAGGGAGAGGATCAGCAAGTAATAAGGTCTGAACAGACAGAAGGCAAAGCAGTAGTTTGTTCAAGAAAAAAATGAACAAAATGCACAGTGAAAAATATGGAAGCAGCAGCCTTCGGAAACTTTCTTAAATTTACAATCTTGCTGAAATGAAATTGCATTTTTTAGAATATCCCGGTGTTCTTAGATGATCAGCTGATGAGAATATCCTTATTTTGTTTATCTTATCTAAATTGGTCAGAGTTATGTACACCTTGATCAGAACACCACTCTAATCCCCTCGGCTCCAAACAGAGCAACTTAAACTATTCCTGTAGCTAAATACCATCATCCCTGGTGGCATTCTGGTAAATCTTTGGGCATCCCCTCAAACGCTGTCATGTCCTTCCAAAATTGTGGTGTCCAGAACGTGACACAATAGTTCTGGTTGTGACATAACCAAAGATATATAAAGGTTCAGCATAACTTGTATACTGAATGCATCTCTTCATGAAGGCCAAGATCCCAATTACTAACAGCTCTCTCAATATGTCCTGCCACCTTCAAACATCTATGCATATGAATCCTCATATTTATTTCCTTTTCTCCCAGTTTGAGCAAAGGAATGGGGCTGTAGGGGAAGGACAGAAAATGTTTCAAACTGGGGCACTGTCCCTTCACGAAACTTCACATCATCAAGATGGTGACAGAGTGGGGGTCCTGAGCCAGGGCTCATTCGCTCCGATTGCTTTTCTTATTATTCTCTTTTCTTGTTTCTTTTTCTTCTCTTTTTTCCTTTACTTACAGCTTGACCTGAGCTTGGATGGCACCTGATGTGGGACGGGATCCTAGCGGTGTGCAGTGTGGCAGGGCTGTAGCCCAGTGTGAGCCCGGATGGTGGCCAGTGGCAAAGGATGGCAGCAGCAGTGGTCAACAGCATCGGTCAGGGCTGAAGCCTTGCGAGTGGAGGCAAATCCTGGCATGCCCAGGTGGGTCTTAGACCAACCGGGGGAGAGTAAGCCCTCTTGAGGAAGCCCAGCTTGGAGTATCTGTGGGCCCATGCTTAAAATGTCAAACGTTATAGTCCTTTCTTAACTTTTATTTCTTTATTCTTCTACTCTTATACTAAGAAGATTGTAGTGCTGAAATTTTAAACTTTTTTTTTATTTTCCTAATTCTGTACCTGGGTACTTTGTACCTAAGATGGCACTGTTGTACACTTTTCACTGTACTCTTGTACCCTGTATTTGACTGCACGTGACAATAAAACCTAAATCTAAATCTAAATTTGGCCTGCAATTAGGCATGGGCAATAAATGCTGCCCAGCCAGCAATGCCTCTCATCCCATGAATGAATAAAGGAAAAAAAACTGAAATGATATAATCTATTGAACTTAATGTTTAGAACACTGTTTACAAAGACACTTTCAATTTCAACCACTTATTTTTCATTTATATCCCTTCTTTGTCTGTCAGAGAAAGTCACAATTCTTCCATTCGTCATTTTAGGGAAGGAATCTGCTGTCCTGACCTGGTCTGGCCTACACGTGACTCCAGAGCCACAGCAATATGGTTGACTCTTAATTGCCCTCTGGGCAATTAGGGATGGGCAATAAATGCTGCCTAGCCAGTGACACCCTCATCCCACTAATGAAAAAAAATCATTCATCTAGACATCAGGATCAAAGTTTTAAAGTGAAAAGTTAATTAATATAAATATGTACTGGACACTCCAACTAGCATTTGTTACCATAGAACTAAATAATTCAGGATGGAGCTTTCATTGTAATTAGAGTTGTAGAGATTTTACAACATGGTAAAAGGCTCTTCAGCCCAACGTGTCTAACAAACATCCATCTACTCTAGTCCCATTTCTAGCATTTGGCTGCATACTCTTGTATGCTATAATGCTTTCAAGTGCTCATCTAAATAATTTGTTAAGGTGTTCAGGATTTCTGCCTCTACTGTACTTCCAGGCCATGAATTCAAGATACCTACAGCCCTTTTTTTTCCCCTCAAATTCCCTCTAAACCTCCTGCTCCTTGCCTTAAACCTCTGTGCCCTGGTTAGTGACCCTTTTACTAAGGGGTAAAACTTCACTCTATCTACCCTGTGCATACCCCTCAAAACTCTGTACACCTCAATCAGATTCCCTCTTGTTCTTCTTTGTTCTGAGGGGAATAACCTCAGCCTGCCTTGTTTCTCTTCATAGCTGAATTCTGGGAGAGTTTTCTTATCAGTTTTTCTATGCTCAAAAAAAAGTAACTGAGCTGGGACTGACAGTTGAGGAAGCAAAAGGAAGAAATGTCAATTGGGGATAGTAGGAACTGCCGATGCTGGAGTCTGAGATAACAAGGTGTAGAGCTGGATGAAGACAGCAGGCCAGGCAGCATCTGAGGAGCAGGAAAGCTGACATTTCGGGTCTGGACCCTTCTTCAGAAAGGTTAATTGGGCCTGCTCTTTATGCAAAGAAAATGCTAACCGTATCCTTCATCATGTGGAATGTGGGTGGATGCTTGCACTCACTTTGAAGCAGAGTTCATGAAGGGAAATCAAAATTAAAGGTTTGGATAACCTGAAGCAAGAGGGACTTATCTATGTTAGTCCTATTAGCAGAAGGTAATTAGCCCAGGACAGACCAGAAGAAAGCAGAATGTGTCTGCCAAAAGCCAGGAGACACAGCACAGAGTTCATATGGGTACCCCTCCTTCTTATAATCACTGAGCACAAATGCAGGGAGCTGTGAATTACACAGCTGTGGGGCATTGAAAGCAGCTGGGAGGGTATTATAGCCAAAAGCTAATGAAAGGATCCTCGTGAAATCTCCTTGGAGGATAACTTGAAGGCTGAGGAGAAATCAAAATAAACTCTTAGAAAGCTTTGGCATTCTTGATTTGATTGCAGAAGTGAATGGGCCTTCAAACCTGTATAAGGGATCTCTTGATTGAAATTAAGAGCGGAACTGGATTTAATTAAATCTTGACAGACTAGTGTTAAGTTGCCAGTGCTTGCTTGGAATTTAAAGAAATAAACATTAAAACATTGGCTAAAAATGAGTTGTACAAATAACTTTGAAAATTTGAGATTGCAATTCTTATTGAAGAAATTTAAATAATACTCTATTATAAAACAATCCAGAAATGTCAGAATGATCTATTTGAACCATAGAAGATAATTTATACAAGCATGACTACAATTGGGGAAAAGTCAGAAACAATTAATACATTGAGTTTGCATTAAAATTGCTGTTGCTAAGGAGGACTGTGCAATGCAGTAGCGGAATGGAATTACTGAGCTAGTCATTGCCAGAAAATAGTAATATTTCCTCCAGATATGACTGGAATGGCTACAGTGCAAAGGAAGCATCATATTTCATTTGCTTATTAGAAAATAGGTACTTGGTATCAATTTATTATCAATTTCTCAGGTATTAGATTTTATTTCCAAGGCTAACTAGGTAATTTGAAAAATAAAAGAATGACTCAATTAAGTGATCACTTGAATAGAATCTTGATAGACTATGTCTGCATGCATCTAAAATCCTTTGTGTTAATTCTCCAAAGTGTTTTCTAACATCATTCACAAAACTAATATTTTTAAATGGCGCAATGTTTAATAAGGGTATTTGAAAATACTTAACTTCAATGCTTTATTTTTTACATGTGTAAATAATCTTACAATTATTTTATAATATATTGAATCTCAGAAGGGTTGTCAGACAGAAAGAGCTATCCAAGATTCCAAATTGCAAAATTGCTGTTAGCAAAGCAAAACATTTTAATCAGAAGGTTGCACCACTAATGTTAAATTCTGGGATAAGGGTCCGATGAGTGGATAAATAAATTGGATAAAAGTTTATACCTTGAAATTAAGCTGAACAAAACATGGGCTGTTGCATTTGTTAGGATCCTAGTGCATTTATGTATAAATAGATTGAAAGGGTCTTGGTTTGCCAGAAGAATTTATTCCGACCGTACTCTTATATTTGATTCTGACGTTGTAGCTTGTGATTATAATCCCTTTGCTTCAACAATGTGACCATTTTGAATGATTGACCTCATTCAAATGGGCCACACAGCTAAAATTGGAGACCGGGTCACCACTGAGTTGGAAGGTATGTCCGAGAGTAGCCCTGGGCTCTGAAGGGAAGGGGTGCTTCAGTGGCGGCTGCAAAGCAAGTGCTTTTTGTACAACCCAGAGATGCAATCCACGCAACCACTATCCCACCCCCTAAAAAAGTAAAAACAACATGGGGTCCTCTTCAGTTAATGGCTTTTGGTTAGGGTGAGCTGTAATGGTCTGGGTGGTGATGGCAATAGCCCTGCCCAGTTCAACCTACAAACACAAACTGGAGTACAAATTACATGATGGAGCCTGGCTGTTATTAAAGTGGACCTACCTGCTGATGTGGGTGGGAAGGGGGTCGCTCAGGTCTGCTCAGTGGTAGGCTTACATGAACATTGCCACCATGATAGAGGTGTGGAAGCCAGAAGATCTCCTGCTTATAATTTCCAGGGTGCTCCTGTTCTCTTTTCACTTGGTAAGAAGCTTGAAAGATCAGCTCAGGTTTTTTTTCTTCTCCTTTCTATGTAGTTACGCTCAGGGATGCTGATGGCCTAGTGGTATTATCACTGGACTATTAATCCAGAGCCTCAGGAATGTTCTGGGGACCTGGGTTTGAACCCCACCATGGCATCTGGTGGAATTTGAATTTAATTCTTTAAAAAAATCTAGAATTAAGAGTCTAATGATGGCTGACAATCCCTTGCCAATTGTCAGAAAAAAACCCATCTGGTTCACTGATGTCCATTAGGGAAGGAAACTGCCATCCTTACCTGGTCTGGCCTACATGTGACCCTATACCCACAGTGATGTGGTTGACTCTTAACTACCCTCAGGGCAATTAAGGTTGGACAATGAATGCTTATATTTAAAAAAAATTCTTCTACACTAATAGCACTCCAAATACATTTGCCCAAGAAAATTCCTCTCATAGCAAGTAAAAAACAGCCAATAGACAGCTGCATGATACTTACAACATTGTAATTAACAGTGGTTGGGAAATCACATGAGGCATACCATCATTTTCTTACACTCAGCAGGTGAGATGTGTGTACAAAAAATCATCCCTTATGTACCAGTAAAATATGTCATTTAGTAAGAAATAAAACAAAAGCTCAAACAAAATAAATTGCAACCTTACTCAGCCTATCAATCAATTGCACTGATATCTCTCTCCTCCTCATGAAAAATTAACAGCCTTGAAGCAAGAAACACTCAACCTTGCTGGCAGACAGTGCTGTCTTGTTTATGATGCTTTGCTGCAGGGGCCCACTGCAACGTAATGTTGAGGAACTGGAGCTCATCATTTAAGAGACAAAGGGGTGCCCTGGATCGAAGGCTCACAGATGCTGGTTCTAACTTCTCCCTATCCTGCTGCCCCTTCACTAACGGTTCTATGCTCTCTTGTGATTGCTTATTTCTGACAGCTCCAAAGCAATCCACTAAATGGTAGTCCTGCAGCCACCAGAGATTGTTGGAGGAAAGGGCAGCAATTTTGTTCAGATGGCAAAGATTGTGTAACACAGACCTGTGGCCAAAGTCGAAGAAAACTAAATGAAGAGGAGGCAAGGTGTACAGTATGTACTAGAAATACAAATGAAGAAGTGTAACTACTGATGAAAAAAGTGACAATTAGAGGATAAAAAGAAAGCACAATGTTGCAAAGGCTGCAATGTTGAACATGAAAAAAAAATGCATTAAAGATCAGAGGTTTCTGAAATAGTTTGTTGTAACTGTAAAAACCAGACTTCCCTGAGAAGTAAAGTTGTGACCACAGTCAGATCAGGCATTTTTTTAATCAAATGATGCAGCGGGTTTGAAGTGGGTACAATTACAACATTTAAAAGACATTTGGATAGATATACGAATAGGAAAGGTTTGGATGGATGTGGGCCAGAAGCAGGCAGGTGGGGCTAGTTTAGTTTGGAATTATGTTCAGCATGGACTGGTTGGACAGAAGGGTTTGTTTCCATGCTGTCTGACTCTATGACTGAGTGGCCTACTCCTGATCCAAACTTGTCTGTTTGTATGCGGGGACACTTTGGTCAGAGTGACAGAGGAACTTTGCAAGACTTCCATATGTTTGTATTCGCTTATCTCAATTCTTTGTGTTCTCATTCTAGGTCAAAATGCTGTTAGTTTGTGGGCTCATGTTTCACTGCAGGTGCTACAGTGTCTGAATGCTGTTAACGTTCTAAAAATTGTGCTGGGATAAAAGTAGGTTTGTATCCTAGAAGGATGTCATCGAATTGACTGAAGGGCCCTTTCACTGCAAGTTATTATGAAACTGAATCTTGACCTTGGCTTAGACCTGATATTCCCAAATTCCACTGAGCTCACACTCAAACAAAGTACCTCAGAAATAGTGACAAAATGTTAAAAGAGAAACACAGCTGCAGCATAAAGTCAAACAGAGGTCCTACACGTAAACATACTCCAAACTACTCATGAGCAATGTCTCAAGGAACATCTCATTCCCAACATCAGGCTCCCAAGGGATGACCCACTCTTATTTCCCAGTCCCCTGTTGACGAGATGCGACTATCATAGAAAAAAAAAATGTGGACCCAAGGGATTCACTGTAATGATGCATCACTTTTCTATTTATTTTAGGGAATTATATTTATATTAGGGATCTGTATTTAGCAGGTCTGAGTTTGGAGGATAGTGAAGTTTGACTGAGATATTGGATATGGGATTGAGCAATTGTAATGAATGATGGGAGGAGTTGTCCTGCCCTCTGTTAAAAACGCAGTTGATGACAGCTCTGGAGAAAGGCAGATGAAATATCTTCAGCGACTGTAAAAGTGGTTTTGCTCATGGTTTATTCCATTTTATGAAAAGGAGGGAATCCCACCATTAGTGAGTGAAACAGAGATTGAGCTTTCTACAATTTCTGTTGATTAAAAAATATTTTTGACCTTTCAAAGAAAACTGAATACCTTTCTTGATGAGAATAATCCATCTCTTGAAGGCAGATTTCCCCTAAATGGAGCTCTGGAATCCATAGTGCTAGTATTTTTTTTTGGTGGAGCAATTTGTCTCTGATCCAAACTGGATACTAGAGAAGGAAATCTCAATACACATGTCTGATACTAATTTGCATACAATTTACTTTAGCTCTCAATCTTCAAAAGAAATCATCTGAAACGTCATGCTGGAAATTCAGATGTTAATGTAAACATCGTATTAGCACCCATTTGTCTGTGCAGATGATATTTGGGTATTAAGCCCTGAAAAATTCCCTTTATGAAAGGCACTTAGCTATTGTCAGCCTCATCTTAATGTGGGAGCAGACTGATGTCTGAAGGTTGCAACTGGATAATGTTCGTCTTTTAATTCTCCCCCGGATGAAGGTTTTGGTTCTATCAATTGGTGTTGATTTTATAGAACAGGAGTTGACTTTAACCGAGTGTTGTAGACTGGCACATTCCAAGGCCCAGGACTATGTACTGACGGGCACACTAAAGCTTGGGGCAGCCGCTGAGATCTTCCTGCTGAAGGTAAATGGATGTCCGTTCAGTTACTGGACCCTCCTGATGCCGCAAGTGCAGATAAATATAGTCTTGTTCAAGGAAGAGATGCCTTTGGTTTGTTTGTTGGATAGAGTCAAACTCCAACATTTGCTTGTTTCCTTGATATGCTACTGCACAGAACTGAACTGCATTTGTGACTATGTGTACATAAAGGTATTTTTTATGAATAAAGTATATCTTGAAATAAAAAAAATCAATTGTGGATGACCGTTTAAGGTCCTTCTGTCAAAGTCCAATGTGGGGGCGGGGGTCTGTTCAGATATCAGATAGAACAGTGCCTCAAATATATATAAATATAACCCTATGTAAGTAAGAAATGGCTTGGGATTTCTGGAACTGCCAAATTCCAATGTTTATTTGTTATTCACGTGCAAAGCCTATACAGAACTGCTTCAGCAACTATGTAAATAAAGACTTTTTATGAATAAAGTATATTTTCGCAGTGAAAAAAGTCAATAGTGTCAGTTCTTCAGTCTTCCTGAGGATCAATGTAATTGGAGTTTTTGAGGGCAGTGAGTTTTGGGAGCAAAGTTAAGACCGGGTGCTAGAAGTTATTTGAAATCAGCCAAAGATTTCTAATACTTAGCCAATCATTTCCCGTTGATTTGAGCTTGAGTTGAAAGTTTAATTGTGGTGCAGAATTTTGATAGGTTCAAAGTGAAAACTTTTGCGGGTTTGACTACAAATACTTATACTAAAGCACTGAGGAGAATACACTGTGCTTAAAGCGGCAGAGCAGAATTTTCAAATTTCCAGTTGAATAGCTTTGCATAGCTAAGCAGTAAAATAGTGCTGCTTTGTCTGATTATTCATACCTGCAGAATTGCCTCGAGTGGTTCATGTTTGACCCTGCTTTGATATTGCCTTTGTCAGGATCGTAGATAGTAGTAGCTCTGGCATAGGCACCTCCGAGTATAAAGACAAAACCGTTGAGAGTCACTGCTGGGGCGTACTTGTTATCTGTTGATGGAACAAAATAAATCACTTAGAATAAATTTACTTCACATGGAATTTTGTCATGTCACTTCTTTTTCATTCAGATACAGTTAATTCTGAGATATTATTTTGATATAATGATCCCAGTATCTTATAATGCAACATATTTACTTTCTGGGATATTTTGATGCATGGTTTTGTTTCAACCTTGGAAATTTTCACATATTCTAACAAATATATTTGCAATGGACCAAAGAGTGTGTTGCAGAATATCAGTGTTGACAAAATAAATAGTAGATATTGTAAGTTAGTGAACACTGAAATTATAATGGGGTGAAATTGATCTTTTGGGGTATACGAAAATGGATGTAATAGATCTGTAGTGCCCTGTTTTATAACTAGTTTTGTTTTGAGTAACTGGAACATTTTGATGTAGGGAGGAGATGGGGATGGGCAGGGGGAAAGGGTTGATGGTGTAAAACAACACAGCAATTCATTTTTAAGTAAAATCCCAAGTGGGATTCTTTGCAAGTTGCAGGACCCGAATTAAAAGATTTGCACGTTAAAAGGAGCCAGCTA
>NC_063336.1:111064735-111083172 GCF_021869965.1 Rhincodon typus
TGAGATGATCAACATTTATCTCTCAATCAATATCACAAAAACATTAGCTGTTCATTATCACATTTCTGTTTGTAGATGTTTGCTGAGCACAAAATAACTGCTGCGTCTCTTACATTAGAACAGTAACTCCCCTTAAAAACTAAGGCTTAATTGGTTGCAAGGTGCTTTGAGATGTTCAGTGATCGTGAATAAGCGCTACATAAATGTGACTCTTTGCTTTTTAGTTGGTGTGGTGAACTCCAATATATCTCTAGTGTTGGCTTTCTCCTTTTCACATTAAATGTCTCACCTAAATCATTAATTATGCAAAAATTTGTTTTAAAAACAAACCCTCCAACCAGCCCTAACTTTATTTTCAAGTGGTTTGAACTTATCCCCCTTTACCTTAATTTCAAGATGTTCCCAGTTGTCTGATAAATGCTAGCAGCTGTGTAATTACCCATCACCAGTTTAAAATCAGAAAATTCGATACCTTGGCTCCTTTTTTCTTTGTTAAAAGTTCCTTATACTCATTGCACCCACCTCTGTTGAGGTTTATTGTGAGGATGGAGAGGGAAAGAAATAGTCAGTATTTTCCAATGGCTCAGACACCATACCTCACCCATCCTCCCCTTTCCGTGTCGGAATGAGCTTCGCGCATGCGTGCCGTGTACGCCCGCGCTTCCACGAACAGACCGGAAGTAAGGCGGTTGCTAGGGCCAAGCTTCCGGTGAGGATTCTGTGCCCGTGCGGCTGAAGCCCCTCCGAGCCTTCTGCTGCTGTTGGGGGGGTTTTGTTGTGAGGGGAGGGAGGCCCCGGGAAGGCTGTCGCTGGGTGAGTGTCACCGCGACCGCTCGGGGCCGTCGAAACGGAACAGGTTTCGCCCAACTCCCTCGCTTCAACTCCCGGTGCTACCTGCTTCCCTCCCCTCGCCATGTGGGCGAAGCATCCCAGAAACTGTGCTGTTTGGTCTACTTGCTCAACAACAAAATCCTTTGTCTGGTCATTTATTCTCATCGCTTGCTGTTCGCGGGACTTTGCTGTGCACAAATGACCAGCCCTGATTGATAGCAACACATTTCCATTGGCTTCGAGGCTTCCCGAAGTGTTTATAATGCTGCGTAAATACAAGAGAAGTATCTACACCCAGAGGGTGTTTGGTTTGTAGAATTTGCTGCCACAGAAAGTCGTTGAGGCCAAGTCGAAACAGATACAGTTCCTAGGGTGAAAGGGATCACAGGGGTATGGGGAGAAAGCGGGAACAGGGCACTGAGGTGGATGATCAGCCACGATCATACAGTCAGATAGCACGGGATCAGGCTCTTTGGTCCAACCAGTCCATGTCAAACATAATCCAAAACTAAACGAGTCCCACTCGCCTGCACCTGGCTGATATCCCTACAAACTTTTCCTATTCATATACTTATCTATCATCTCGAATGGTGCAGCAGGCACAAATGGCTGAATGGCCTATCTTGGCTCCTATTTTCTAAGTTGCTTCGGTCTTGACAGGCTGGCACCCTCATATGATTCATGAGCCTCCTATCTCTGTTTTTGAAATGGTACTTATGAAATCTATCTATACTTCAGACCTTCAGAACAGAGTTTGCCTTCGTCAATTGTGAACAAGTTGTTGAAAGTAATTGTCTCTTAAAATGGTGTGCAGTTATTGTTGAGATAGCTTTTGGGAAACTATAATAAAGTGGATGATGTGTTAAGACCGTACAATGTAGTAGCATAAGTAGGCCATTCAGTCCATTGAGTCTGCTTTGCCATTCAATAAAATCATTAACATTGCCGATGAGGAATGGATTCTGTTTCAACTGATGTCCCTCATAACTTTAAACTTGTTATGTTAATTATTAAAGCAATATTTAAAATTGTTTGATTTGTATAGTATTTATGTTACATTCAAAGATGTCAGCTCAGTTGGGTGAATGGCTGGTTTGTGATGTAGAGTTATGCCAAAAGCATGTGTTCAATTTCTGCACTAGCTGAGGTTACCATGAAAAGGACTCTTTTTCTCAACCTCTTTCCCCTTGCTTGAGGTATGGTGACCCTCAGGTTAAAACATCACCTGTTACTTCTCTCTTAGAGAGCAGCCTTATGTTCTGCTGGGGCTATGGTGACTTTGTAACATTTGTACAGCATTTTAAATATGAAGCACCTCAACGTGATTTATGAGATAGTTATCAAACAGAATTTGACACTGATCCTTTTAGAATTATTATTTCAGATGACTTAAAGCCTCTTTAAAGAGCTTAGTTTTAAGGAATGCCTTAATGCAGGATGGAGTTATAAAGTGGAATGTTTCGGTCCAAGCTGAAGGCAAGATCTTTAATTATGGAGGAAATAATATGAATTTGCATAAGGACAGAACTGGAGCATTGTTGGAGCACTGGAGAAGATTTCAGAGATAAGGGAAAAAGCCATGGAGGGAGTTCTTTTAATGATTTTAAAATCAAGGCATTATTGTATTTGGAGCTGCTGTAGGTCAGAGAGCACAGTGGTGATGGATGAACAAGATTGCATTAGAATACAGCAACAGAGTTTCAGTTGAGCTCATTTTAATGGAGAATGCAAGGTGAAAGGTTGGACACGATGCGTTGAAGTAGTAAATGCTAGTTTTGGTAGCACGTAAGTTGAAGCAGGGACAGAGTTGAATAATGTTTCTGAGGTGAAGGTAGGTGATTTTGGTAATGGAGAGGGTATGTAGTTGGTAGCTCTCTCTCAAGGTCAAACGTGACAAAACACATTGCTCAACTGTGCTCAGCCACAGTTGGAAGGGAAAGGGATGGAGTCAATCTCTAGGGAGTAGTGTTTGCATTCGGTATTGAAGGTGATGGCTTTTAGTTGGAAGAAATTTCTACTAATCTGCTACTGGATATTGGGCCAGTTGTTTTAAGTGTATAGTGTTGAAATCCTGTGTGAGAAGCAATGCAAGATGCACTATTGAATAGTAAGATTGGAAAGAACCATGAATGAAAGATTTTAGCTGTTGATGTTTCTTAAAGTTTAAAAATTTTTTTATTAGAATGAGGCAATAGGACATCAAAGTAATTATTAAAATCAATACTGTGGTTATGCTCTGGTTATTGCAGACTTTCGATTATGCCTTGAAATCTCATCAAAGTAAATTGGGAGATTAAAACAAATCTAATTTTTGTGTATTTGTGAGAAAAATGATAATGAAAGCTCTTTTATTGTCTTACAAAAATTACTTACTGATCTCCTTTGTGGACACCCTATCTGTTGGTGGCCTAGATCCAGTTGATATGCCCTCAAACCTGAGTATGGTCTGCAAACACTGCATTGCCATCTCAACATTTTAAAAAAAATCTAAGGGCTACCACTTGAAATACATTTCCAGCGGTATCATGTTTTGAAGAGGGTCCCAATCTGCTGTTTCAGGTGGACACAAAACATTTTACACTGTTACTAGTCAAAGGGCATAAATTTCTCCAGTACCATAGTTTAAGTCCTCTTGCAACCACACCATATTAACCAAATTCTGTGCAGCAGTGGATGTGTGTTTGATTGTAGTGACAACTTTAAAAGTAGGGAATGGGAAGCGCTTTGGCTATCCCACAGTTGTGATGATTTGGCATGGCGTAGGTATTCTGCCCTTATATCCTTGGCCTGTTGACTGCTGATGTTTCATTTTGAGTTATCTTGGTAATGGTTTGCCTTCACCTTACACTTTCAGGGGCAAAGTAAGGAGTCACGCCCCAAGTATACCTCAGCCAGAATGGGAATTGAACCCACTCTAGTCATTCAAGCCATCTGAGCTAGTCAATAATTTTCCATGCAAAAGCAAGAGATGTAACTCCTCACCATTTAACACCTCTCCTCACCGTCCAAGGTCCTAAATATTCCTTCCCGATGAGATAGTGATTTACATGTCTTTCAATCCAGTCTGCTATATTTATTGCTCAGAATGTGGTCTCCTTTACACAGTGAAGATGAAACACAGATCGGGTAACCATTTTTGCAGAACACCTGTAGTCAGTCTGAAAGTGTGACCCCATTCTTGCGGTGGGTCTGTTGTTTTAATACTTAACCTTGCTCTCATGTTGACGTCTATTTTCTGCATACTGCAGTGTGTCAGTGAGGCTCAAAATAAGCTTAAGGAACAGCATCTTATCTTTCAATTAGGCACTTTACAGCCTTCCAGACACTCAATATTGAATTCAACAATTTAGATCATAATCTGCTTCGTGTTGCTTCCTTTTTCCATTAAATCTTTAATAAATAACAAGAAATGTCTTCTTTTCCTCTAAATCTTCAAGAAACACCAAGAAATATTCATTCCTGATATACGTTTTGCAGTGGGAAAGCAGCTCCTTTCGTATTCATTAGTGTAATTTCTGCTGAGAGGTTCAATTATCTGTCATTCTTAGCTTGGACTACTAAAAAGAATAATCAGCTCAGGTGTCATTATGGATTAAATGCTGCAGCTTTCTTCTTTTGGACGGCTGTATTGAAGGAGTCTTAGGTAAGTGACGGAGTAGTGTAAGAGAGATTGCACTGACCATCTCAGTGAGACATTCTTTCAATGGTACTGCAAGTATTAACAGATTAAATTGTTTTGACTCGATCATATGTATACAGCATTAAGATCTACACAAGTAATATTTATTGGAGAAAATATGCTGATAGTTTAAGTATGATTCTAATTTTTTTTTAATTACCTCCAGAATTCTTCAGATGTTCAGCATGGAGCTTGGAAAAGCAAAATTACTGCGGACTGGAGTTAATGTATTACATCAAGCTGTTCATCCGCTTCATGGGATTGCCTGGACAGATGGAAAACAGGTTGCTCTTACCACCATTCACCTAGTCAATGGTGAGGTCAAGTTTGGCGACAGCAATGTCATTGGAAGTTTTGAACATGTCAGTGGCCTTCACTGGGGTCCTGTTTGTTGTACAGGGACTTTGGCACTGCTTGCTGTGCAGCATAAAAAACATATAACGGTATGGCAGTTACAAAACAGCACCTTGGAACACAACAAGCTTTTGGTTTCGCAAACATGTGAACTGGGAGAAATCTTTCCAATATTGCAACAAGGCTGTGTGTGGCATCCAAAATATGATGCCTTAGTGGTATTAACAAAGAGAGATGCCTCTGTATTGTTTGCAGTACAGATTGACAACCGTAGAGTTAAAGCAGATATCAAAGGTAGTGGTTTGATTCACTGTGCCTGTTGGACTACAGATGGAAATCGTTTAGTGATCGCTGTAGGCAGTGCCCTTCATTCATACATATGGAATAATAACCAAAAGACTCTTCACGCTTGTAATTTCTGCCCCATATTTGATGTTGGAGGATGCATCTGTGCAATAGAGGCATGTTTGGATTTTCAAGTGGTTGTGACAACTGAATTACCCCTTGATAAAATCTGTGGTCTGAATGCTGGTGCTGCCTTTGAGGTTGCTCCTATATCAGAAACTGGATCCTTGATGTCAAGACCCACAATGCTGGCAGTTGAAGAAAACCAATCAATGAATGTGAGAAGAAAATCAGTAGATTCCTCAAGGTCTTTGACAGAAGGTCCAATGTTTTCGCCATCTGGCCCTTTAGATCTGACTCATCTTCTGGCAACTCATCGCAAATCTGATCCTAGCCCCCTTATTCACCTGAAGCGCAAGGATTGCCTTACTGGAAGTGGTCATGATTCATCGCATCTGATTTTAGTAACTTTTGAGAGAAAAGTGACAACAACTAGAAAAGTAAGCATCCCTGGGATTCTGGTCCCTGATATTGTGTGTTTTGACCCTCGTCGATGTACAATTGCTGTATCATCAAATAATTGTAATATAATATTTGTGTATTCAGTAACCTCTTCAAGTATGCCCAACATTCAGCAAATACAGTTGCACAAAAATGAACGGCCAAAGGGTTTGTGTTTTCTGACTGAGAAACTACTATTACTCTTAGTTGGGAGGCAAAAAATAAATGATCTTGCTTTTCTCCCATCTTCAAATTCAGACCGTTATTTAATCAGACTTATGACTAAAAAGCTATTGTTGGATGATGGTTCTGTATCATCAGAGACACTTGGGCAGCCTGGCATTAACATCTCTGGAATGAAGAAGTATTTTGAAGATCTGTCCAAGGAAGAGCAATTTGCAGGAAAAGAACTATTATTGCCAGGAAATAGTGCAACTCGATTTCCAAACATTAGAAAGGGATTGATAGAGGAAGTAAAGAATGGCGGTAGTGAGCAAAGCTGGGAAGCAAGTATGCCAAAATCATCAGGACGAGTCTCACCTAGTGACCCTACAGTGATCTTAGGCTACAATGCCAATGAATCTGTAAATGGCTCCATAGATAATCATGGACGAGGCACACCAAATAGGACTTTGATTAGCCCAGTCTTGTTTAATGGAGACCAAATTACACAGTCACCTGCTGGTACTTCACTGAATATTGGTGACCATACAAATGACAAAATGGAACAATTGTCCAAAAAAATGGATAGATTATTTGAGAGCTTAACAGAGATAAAGCAGTGCCTTTCTCAAATATCAGATTATAACAAAAATGGAAAGAAGTCTTCAGTAACCTATTCATCTGATCCATCCATCCTTTACGTCATCTATCAGGTATTTATTTTGACAATGTTAACTGTACTTTCAAAATAAAGGTGGTCATCATATACTTTTAGTTTAGAAATCAGAATCGTTTTTTTTTGATGTATTCACTGCTATGTGAAGACTTCAAAATTTCAATCTGTATCCACTACCTGTAGAAGAAGCTAGACTTAATCCAAAAACTGTTGAAGCTGATGAAAATTGCTGTGTCATGTGATCTACTTTAAGTAGTGCTTATTTATAGCAGCTAAAACTGGATCTTTTAAAACATTTCATTGTTCTAATTATTATAGATATGAACTCATTATTTATGTTTAGCTCTGTACATGTAAATAAAGCTGGATAAGATTTAGTATTTAATTTTTATTCCATGAAAGATTTATCAGATTAGCTTAATTATTTTCATTCTAAACGTGAAATGCCTGAAAATATGTTTATTTTTAAACAATAAATAAACTAAACATTACTCCTTTCTTTGGCAGTAATGAGGACATAAAGGTGCTGATATTCAAATTATCAGGTGTTAACTGCTTTTAATTGGAGATGACCAACCAGCTCCCTTAACACATTTCTGTTCTTCAGCAAGGAAGGTCTGGAGAGAGATGTAGTGGTTTGTGTCGAGGTTTATCCTGAGCAGCTCTGTCACGCAGGACTCTGTGCTCTCTGGGGTGTTCTCTAGGTTATGCACCGAGACAAAAACCAACCGCACCTGAAGGGCCATCAACTAGGTGAAAAATACTCTTTGGTTTCCCAAAACCCGTTGGCCTTCCAATGTAAAATGTTGACCTTGACCGGGTGTTGCACATTCCAACGTCCAAGACTATGTGCTGAGGGGCGTACTAAACCTCAGGGCACCTGCCATTGTAGGCACAGTGGGGAAAGGCGGCTGTCTAGGGTCTTTCTGCCAATATGTAACCATGGTCCATTCAGTTGTCAGACTCTCTCGATGCCTTAAAATATACTTAAGTTATTTCCTGCATATGTAGAAAATGGCTTTGTTTTTTGCATCTGTAGAGAAGCTCTGAGAAGTGTCAAAGCTCCAATGTTTTGTTTATTTCTCTGCAAAGACTGTAACAATATGATTTAGAACATTTGTATGCACTTATGATTTCATGAATAAAGTATATTTTTGAAATAATAAAAGCTGTTCCTCATACATTCCATACCCCTGCCCCACCCTTCATGTCTCTTTGAATTGAAGTAATAGTAACTGAAATAAGAAATACTCCATGACCCACCTTTTTCAGTTATATTCTGTTGTTATCTTTCATAACCTTATTTGCTTTTTCATCTTTATCTCTACTCAAAAATGAGTGATAATTAATGTCTTTTGTCAACGAGGAGGGCCTATGAGTTCTGACTCTGTTGGTCTGTCTCCTCTCTCACCTCTTAATACACTATTGTTTATGGAATGCAAAACAAAAGCTACAAATGATGTGTCATCATCATTCACTGTCTCTTTTGAAAAAAATTGTACTTTATATGTATCTTGTCTTGGAAAAACTTTTAAAAATCATCTTGTTTTCAAAATTATATAAGAAAAGCTACTTTGTAGAAAGTATCAGAAATGAACAAGCTAGGCCATTTCAGCAAACTTTGGAAAGTGCTGATATAATCTGGGAAGTTAGGCACACAGTCTATTTTAAGTATATGCTTATTAAATTTCAACTCTCAGGGCCCAATTTTAACTGTTAAATGAATTAATTTTGAACAAGTTAAAATCTTGCTAAATGTGGTGTCACAGCTCAGGCTAAAAATATCAAGCCCAAACTCAAGCATTGAAAACTAATTTATTTATGTTTAATCTGTTTTCTTAGAAAGTTAGACTTCTGGTTTGAATTTGACATTTACATTACTGATGAAACATCAGATACAAGCCTGAGGAATTTATCATTATCTGGTTGTCCGATTGCATAATAACAGGGTTGGTTTTATGAAAGCAACTCCCATTCTAAACATAGATAAAACTTTTCAATGTGGAAAACGGCACAAACTTGTGATAATAGGAAGCTTTTTGTGTAGAAAATTAATACAAATATTTCAAAATACACTACGCAGTGTGAAATCATTTGTTGTACCACACTTTCTTGAAGAGAACTCCAAATGAGTGATGTCTCTATGTTAATCAATATTGTAGTCACAAGGCCATCCAAGTAATGAAAAATTGGACATAAACTTATTCACTAGGTCTTTGGCAGCATAAGCATAGCTGATTTTAAATGTGGTCTTTGATGCATATTGTTTTGATAATATGCATTGCTGTTGTAATTCAATTGAATCCTGGTGGCTATTGATGCACTTTGTATTTATAATATATTTAAAATTCTGTTAAGTCAGTATTCAATGTGCAAATTCACATCAGTAACAAATACCCTTAACACCTGGAATTTTCTGTTCTGCACGGTGTTGTCAGTATAACCATTGCTGAGGTTTAGATGTTCATTGTGAAGTGTTTTATGTTTAAGAATCAATTATGTTATTTATGTTCTAAATGCAGCTTAATTGATGGGCTTTTCAAAATGAACTAAGTATTGACTTGTCTCTATGATTTCCAGTATGATCAATCCTACTGTCATTTGAGACTGCTCACCAGATATTTTTGTCAGGCAATTTATGGAAACCACCAAAAGCCAGACAATCTACAGTTGGCTGCAGCAATTCAAGGAGGACAGTGGGAGAAACGTAGACAATCCATCTCTGTCATTAGCATATTGATGGTTGGTGTGGGAACACCCAAAATTAATTTGCAAATCGGACAAAAACTTTTCTTCCATTCAATTAGAATAGCTACGATTGAACCCATCTATAAAATCCACCATAATATTTTTACTTCTGAATCCTAAAGCTTTAGTAGTAAATTCCTGCTGTGACACTTAGTTTGTTTTGTGTTTGGTGTATTTATTTACTCATTAAAGTGATAGAAAATGGAATATCCTTCCAATTTGGGATCCAGTTTCTGTATTTCATACATTCCAATTAGATACTTTATAAAATGAGGAATAAAAACCCCTTTTCTACATAATCATAATATTTCTTAATTTCAGGCTAAAGAGCTTCTCCTGCTGTATGACATTTCCGTTTACCATACCAAATGTCTTTCTGGCCTAGCTGAGTGAAATTGCCCCTTTACTCAGATGCAACAGTTGCATTAATATATATCTGGATTCAACAGAAATGAGTGAATCTGGAAGGAGTTGCAAATCATTTTTCTTAGGAGCACTGTAGGCATTGGAGAAAAAAAACTTGTATCAATCTGGGCAGCATTCAGTCCCAGGAACCTATTGTCCAAGAACAACCCATTACAAGTTGTGAATGTGCACATTTTGATGAATATTATGAAACTAAGTTATGAAGTTATGTAATTGTATGAGAGAGTTCATTTAATTATTAACAGTTAAATTCATTTGCATTTTTGTTTGAAAGTTATATTTGAAATATTTACATTTTTTTAAAATTAACTTTTTGTTTTTGAAGAAAATGCTGCAAGAAAATACCATTGTGGATGAAAAACGAGCGTTTACCCTTTGTGAAGGCAGGCTTCGTCTGAGTACGGTGCAGGAAGTTTTTAACCTTTTTGCTGTTGAAATGTTTCATGGTAAGTAGTCGTGGTTTATAAATAGGAAATGTACGATGCCTTTTTTTTTGTAGTGACAACAGCAAAGTTTGGTATTAGAAGTATTCAGCAGATCCTAGGTACAAGATTTTCAGTCCTGAAATATCATTATATGCTGAAAAAATAATTGTAGTTAAAAAGGTGAATCTTTCATCCATACTTTGAGCTTTTCTTTTTCAGGGATTACTGTACTGTTATTACTGATACAACTTCAGTCACTTATTTCCCGAACTGGAGAAACCAAATTAACTTTGTTTTGTTAATATTGGAAAAGGAGCACCAAAAGTATGCTGCTAATGAATGGCATTTTTTTTTTTGATTCTTTAACTTATCACAGTAACTTGTTAATGTAGGTTGAAAACTCTTAGCATGAAGGTAAAGGAAAGTCACAGTGCAGTTATAAGTTTGAAGGCTAGGGCTTTCACAGAATGATGCATACTGAATCAACAACTTCCATTACGCTTATCTGCATGTGGATGGCAGAAATCCTTGTGAGCACAACCGCTGGCACAACTGTGCTTTATTACACATGAGCTGGAAATGGACTGTGACTTATAACTGGACTCCCAGGTTATTTGTCTCCAGACATGATTAATGAGGGAATTTTCAATCATTTCCATTCTGACCACAAATAGCAGACTCATTATGTGGAGTTGAGTGCGACAGAGTGCTTTTTTGGATCTTTTCTGGAGATGTCAAGTGACCTTCAGGGAGGGAAATGGGGAAAAATAAATTGTCAACCATTTCCAATGTTATGCCATAGAGTATTAAACTTTTGAAGATCAGGGATCTATATGGATCTGAAAGCTCCCAACTACATAATCCAAAACTCATTCAAATATCCTTAGCTAATTTTTGGATCATGTAATTTCAAGACTAGGATGCATATTTTTAAGGTGAGAGGAGAAAGATTTGAAAAAAGACATGAAGGGCAGTTTTTTTTATACAGAAAGTGGTTCATGTGTGGAATGAACTTCCAGAGGAAGTAGTAGATGCAAGTACAATTGCAACATTTAAAAGACATTTAGATAAGTACATGAATAGGAAAGGGTTGGAGGGATATGGGCCAGGTGCAGGCAGGTGGGATTAGTTTAGTTTGAGATGACAGTTGGCATGGACATGTAAGGGTATGTTTCTGTGCTGTATGACTCTGATCTTAATTTTCAGATGGACTGTTTTCAAATTTGTAGTCATTTTGTTCAATTTCTGGTATTTGAGTGTATTTCAATAATTATGCTGTTGAGTTTGAAATGTGCTCAGTTTGTTGTGTTGTATCCTTTTATCTTCCAATTTCATCCTCTTAAGAAATGCAAATTAAAATTGCACAAATCTTTTTCAATACACGGACTCCCGGAAGTGTTGGTCACAGATAATGGGCCATCATTTACCAGCAGGGAATTTGAGTATTTCTTAAAGTCATATGGCATCTGACTTATAAGGGCAGCTCCATACCACCCTTCATCCAATGGCCTGGCAGAAAAGCAGACCAAACTTTGTCTATGGGCTTAAAGAAACAGCCGACAGTTTCACTAGGTACCAAATTATCCCGGTTCCTATTTGATTAAAGGATGACCCCTCATACAATCACGGGGATAGCTCCAGCAGAGTTACCAATGGGAAGAACACTCCGCACCAGGTTAAATCTGATCTTTCCGGACCTGGGTGAAGGCTGAAATGGTATCAGGAATGCCAACGCTGGACACAAAACTCCACGAAGCAAAAGAGATAGTTTGGTGTGGGAACCGTGGAGAATGGCCCTGCATGGGTAAGGGGCATGGTCAATGCGAGTTCAGACCCAGTGACATATAATATTTGGTTAGCTGTGACAGTCCTGAACAAGCACGTGGACCATATGAAAGCTGCAATCTCGCAAACAGGGCAGGAGCAAAACATGTCCTGTTCCTCGATGCTCCTTGATGCTTTTGCTGCCTGAAGAAGAAAGAGAGTGAATTTCTTTGGAGACACTTGGGCACACGAGGTGAGTGTGTGTTACATGGCACTCATATTCGAGGCAGAGTTGGAGAAACCTGATGCCGTGCTAAACCGTCCCAGGATGAGCTACAAGATAAAGAACCGGCCTATGTCCTTGAACTCAGAGAGGGAGGATGTAGTGATCGTAACAAGGTCAGCCAGGTGGAAGTCATAGAATGAGTTCCCTGATTTGTGCTGTCAATTTGGTCCAATCAGGGAGTCTTGGCTGACAGATAAAAACAAGAGATTTGATTTGATCCCTACTCTCCCCTTTACTTTTGTTTTCATGTAAGCTTTGCTTTTACTGATTCACTGACTATCTGGATGATTTTCTTCCTGGTGGTGGAAATATTTAATAAAATTATGTCCCTTGCACTTACATGCGCACAACGTGGGTGCTCTGGGTAAAATAAGGGCTACAGCTGTATGGCAGTAGTGCAGGGGTTTTTGAAAAAAGAACCATAAAATATATATAACCAGGAGACTAGAATCTCCTCAGTTGAGCACTGACTCTGAACTGGCTGGCCACAAGGAAAAAAAATAAAAGCAGGAGTGCCAGGATGTCTGACATACATCCTGACACTCTGAGAGCTGGCTTTGAGGGAGCTGGATCAGTGTCAAGGACTTTCCATGTGTAAATAAAAGGTGACATGATGATGGGATACCAGCCTCTGTGGAGTTATTTCACCAGCGCCAATCCCTGTGGAACATCGCTATTAGCTGATTTCCATTCTGAAAAGCACCCTTCCATCACTACTCTCTGTCTTCTATGATCAAGTCAGTTCTGTATCCATCGAGCCAGCACACCACAAATCCTGAGACACTACCTTTTGTACCAGCCAGCCTTGAGGTACCTTATCAAATACCTTACGAAAGTCCATGTGGACAACATCCACTGCCACTCCCTCATCAATCATTCTTGTTACCACCTCTCAAAATTCAGTCAAATTGGTGAGACATGACCTTCCCCACACAAACCCATGATCCTCTCTTTAGTGAATACCAATGTTCAGTATACATTAAGGATCTCATCTACTTCCTCTCACTCCACACATAATCTCCCTCCTTTATCCTTGAGTGGGACTCTTTCACTAGCTACCCTCTTACTCCTAATATATGTATAAAATGCCTTGAGATTCTCTTTAATGCTGCTGGCCAAGGACACTTCATGCCCCCTTTTAGTCCTCCTAATTCGCTGTTTGAGCTTCTTCCTTAATGGTAAGGTCCTGGAGAGTATTGCCAAATAAAGTGACCTTGGGGTGTAGATTCCTATTTCCTTGAAAGTGAAGTCACAGGTAGACAGGGTACTGAAGAAGGCATTTGGTATGCTTGCTTTATTGGTCAGTGCTATGAGTATCAGAGTTGGAAGGTCATGTTGCGGCTGTACAGGACATTGGTTAGGCCACTTTTGGAATACTGCATTCATTTCTGGTCTCCCTGCTAAAGGAAAGATGTTGTGAATCCTGAAAGGGTTCAGAAAAGATTTACAAAGACGTTGCCAAGGTTGGAGGTTTTGAACTGTAGGGAGAGGCTATTTTCCCTGGAACATCACAGACTGAGGGGTGATTTTATAGAATTTTATAAAATCATGAGGGGCATGGATAAGGTGAATAGTCAAGATCTTTTCCCCAGGCTAGGGAGGTTCAAAATTAGAGGGCATAGGTTTAAGATGAGTGGGAAAAGATTTAAAAGAGACCTGAGGGGTAACTGTCTCACACAGAGGGTGGTGCATTTATGGAATGAGATGCCAGAGGGAGTGGTGGAGGCTAGTACAGTTACAATATTTAAAAGGCATCTTGATGGGTACATAAATAGGAGGGGTTTAGAGCGATATGGGCCAAATGCTGGCAAATGGGAGTAAATTAATTTAGGATAACTGTTTGGCATGGACAAGTTGGACCAAAAGGTCTGTTTCTATGCTGTATATCACCAATTCTGAAAATCTTATTTGATTTTTAATTAGGAGCAGTTTTTCCTTGTGTAGCTATTCTACAGGATGGGTAATCTTCATTATTTAAATTTGAACACTCTGAACAGTGTATTCCTTTTGTGTCATAACATAGTTAAAAATAAGTTAAATTTGTAATGGTTCAGTATGCTGTTTAAAATTATATTGTTTGCAGAGCCAGACAAAACACAAATCATTACAACTACATGAAATTGTATATTCTAGTTCAGGCAACGTATGCATATTATGAACAGAAATAGATTCTTGAGATTGTCTTTGGAGATTACTGAGCTAAGCCATACAACTGAAATCCGATTATGCCTTAATGTGTGACAATCATATTCATTCCTGTGACCTCAACAAAAAGGACAGTTGGTTGATCTAATTTATTTGACAGTTAGTATTTTTTCTTAGTATTTGAAATAAAGGTATTCTAAAATAGTGTACAGAAATTTATAAAGCTCCAGGTGAGAAGAATCTGCACATCAATGACCGTATGAAATAGATCTTTTGAGAATACTGACAGTTGTCCAGATGCATTTTTAGACAGTACTCCCTACTTGATTTTTGTGATTGTCAGCTATTACAAGTAACAAATGCAAATAGTACTGTAGTATCAAGTAATCAGACATTCATTTGTGATATACTATCTTCTCTTATTTGGAGCCTACCTTTCATGTCAATACCATTTTCTCAGTCTTTTGTTTCTACTTATTTTCTTAAACTTGAGACCACTCTTCTCTGTATTTTGTTCCTTACAGGACTGTTACTGTTATCAATGTAGTGTAGGGCTTCCTGAATGCAGCGCTGGGAACCCAGGTGAGATTGTGAGCTGAAAGTTTGGGGTCCTGAGCTCCAAGGCACCATGGAGTTCAGCCCCTTCTATGACCACACCTTCCCCCAAACTGCTGTGACATATTTTCTCTCCCCACCTCCAGGTGCCATAGTGTCCTCTTCCCCCATTTCCCCTCCCATGCTCCCCCTCTCACTGTTCTTGCTAAAAGTTGCAGTGATTTTCAAGCCTTGACCTGAGGTGGGAAATGCAGTGGGAGAAACTTTGGAAAGCACTGTGTATGGTTTCTGTTTTTTCTTTGGTCTAATTTCCTTCAACTCCAATATCTCACATCATAATCTAATTAGAGGTTAGAGATTTGTTCACATATAGATCTCTAATTTCCTCTATTCCATGATCCTGGCATTTTGAGTAGGCAGATGGATGTGGGTGATGACAAGAACAGGCGAAGAATCAGGTAAGACCGGGATGTGGATCTTGAGGTCCTTGTTAACATTTTTGGCAGCAGGAGATGAGGACCATCAGAAGCAGGAGGCTGCAACTCGTGACCATTGTGGGGAAAACATCGCGTTTGGGAGGGCAAGGGAGAATCCCATGCTCTCTGGGCTGGGGGTGTGCTGATGTGCATTCAGAGAGGCAATAGCATTTGAGGGGAGGAGCAAGTACAATGGTGATCAAGGTAAGGGGAGGGCACAGGGTGTATTGAGGAATTTGAGGCCACATTGAGTGCCACGTTGACATATCCAGTTTCAAAAACTGAAAAAAGGGATGTTCCACATGTTCTGAAAAAAGGCAGGATAGCTAGGATCCATGCAGGTACCAACTCAACACTCCTAATAGCAGGAAATCAATGAAACTAAATAAATTGTTCAATATGAGAACAGCCAGGTGGAGATCTGGACCTCTGTTTGAGGAGATTCTGAGACCCCTCAGATTACCTGAGGGGCGATGAAGGTGTATAAGATTGGATAGCCACGGTGAAGAAAATGCAATTAGGACCAGGAAATTGTAAACTGTGAGTGATGGTGGGCATCAGAAGAATCACAGATGTAAATGATAAAGACTCATTTTGAGAAAAAGGATTTGTAGAAATAAACAATCACACAAAATTCTTTGAGTAACATGTCAAAATATTACTGCAAGTATTGTATTATTACTTCCATCTTGAAGTGTATTGAATTGTTCCAATTTGCTGTACTTTGACTTAATTCAAGTGTGGTTACTGAACTGAATTACAGGTAATATACGTTTGTTATTTCTAATGTACAGAGCTACATAATCTTGAATAATATTGATTACTAACCACTGGCATATTTCTGTTATTTTATATTTCCTTTCGTAAAAAAGAGTGAGTTTAAATTTTTGACTAAAACAGACAACGTTCTGTTAATAGAAAAGAATTGTGTAGTATTAGCAGTTGTAATGAAATATTGGATACAGGAGAACTTCTTTCAGATTTAAAGTTGACAAAACTAAGAGAATTAAATAAATATTTATTGGAGCTTTTCATACCAATCATTTCCATTGGCCTAGTTTTGCTCTTAATTCATATCTTCATGTGTATGTTCAATTGTAGCATGTTAATCTTTTAATTTTCTTCCTAAGTACTTTTGACATCAGTACTAAAAATAAGTTTTGCTCCTTTATCAGTGCCCTTCATGCACCAAATCAATTTTAATCTGGTTGAATCCATTATGTTCCCCCAAAGCTTTTATTCTTTGTAGGCTATACATAATGTACCACTTTTCTTCACTTTAATTTCCCTGTTTGTATAATTTCATGGCTTTGTCACACAGGAATGTGACCTCTAGGTGGTGCAAGGAGCGTCTAGGTGCAGAAATTCCAGTTGCCAGTGCTATGTTACTGACAAGTGATGGATGCAGCTACTACTAGCCTAGAGGATAGTCTGTTTTGCCAACATTCAGGCGTTCAGTGAAGTCGTGATGGGGGGGTTGGGAATGTCCCTGGTGCCGTTTGTATGCTGTCCCTGTCCTCGCCACTCCCAGTTTCTCAGTCTTGGGTTTTCCCAGACATGTGGAAATTCAGATGGGTCAGTTAGTCCATTAGGTTATACTTCTTTCTCTGGATGTTTCTGTCTTATACATTGAAGAAAATTGTAAAGATTTTCCACTTTCCTGTATTATTACGTATTAAATTATTTAGTTTGTTCCTCGTTATATTTTAGTATATTTTCTTGTCATCAAATATTTTTGCCGACGCGTTGGTAGTTCCACTTGTCAGATCTGAAATTTTATAAAATTATAGTCCCTTATCCCAAGAGGTTCAATCACTTCTAACTTTGAAGCTATTAAAATGGATGTAATTAGTCTGAATTTGAGTTTCCTGAGATATAGTCCATTATTTATCAGCTTGTTATGGGTGAATGCAACATGTCTGAATCAAGTTCTCTGTCTGCCCTTTTGACAAAAAGAGCATCAATCCATTTTTTTATTTCCTTTGGGCGTTCCCAGTTAATCTTGTTATTGCAGCATTGTGGACATACAAAATCATATAGTTTCATTGTAGAAAATAGTATGATCTCTTGCATCATAAACAATTTGCTAGTGTAATCCTTTTATATTGGATTCAGTTAAACATGAACATTTTATTTTCCTCTCCGATTCACATATTCCTTCACAAGCTTAATATCTTGAGGAGATAAAGGTATATTGCCTGACCTGTATAAATTATATCTTCATGTACAAGCTTTCCGCTTGTAAAAGAAACAAGCATGAGGGATGATGGATTTAAAGTGATATGAGAAGAAACTGACTCACAAAGCGAGTTGTTAGAATATGGAATGGACTGCCTGGAAATATAGTGGAGGCAGGTTCATTCGAGGCATTTAAGAGGGCATTAGATTTGTTTTTGGATAGTAATGGTGTGCAGGGATATGGGAAAAAGATACAAGGTTGTTAATGGATAATAAAACCAGATTAGACAATAGAGATGGTTCAGGCACAGTAGGTTCTTTCTACACCAGAGCCGCCTCCTACACCATAATGATTCTGTAAAATAATTCTGAGATTCTAAATTCCACTGCTGTCTTTTGGAATGTACCATGTTTGCAGAACTCCTAAAATACCATTTTTACTTCTGCGGTTGTTTCTGGTTCAGATATTTTTATTCCTAATGCTTCCAGCATTTAACTAAAAGTTGTACTTTTGTGTATGATTTTATTTTTACCTTTTTCAAAAGATTGCAAACTTTATTTCTCGGTTCATCTTTTCTGTTCAGTCTCAATTTCTCCATTTTCCTACCACTGTACCCGATTTCTCATTGACCTAAATTTTTAATTCCTATCTGGTCACGGGGGAGGTGCCAGAGGACTGGAGAACAGCTAATGTGGTTCCAATGTTTAAGACGGGTTGTAGAGATAAGATAGAGAACATCAGACCAGTGAGTCTGTCGTCAGTAAAAAGGAAACTATTGGAGAAAGGTCTGAAGGAGAGTATCTATTTCCACTTGGAAAGGTTAAGCTTGATGAGGGATAGTCAAGGTGTAGAGCTGGATGAACACAGCAGGCCAAGCAGCATCAG
>NC_063336.1:111083572-111089735 GCF_021869965.1 Rhincodon typus
GGATAGTCAACGTGGCTTCGTCAGAGGGAGGTCCTGCCTAACAAGTTTGATTGAGTTTTTTTGAGAAGGTGACCAAGCATGTCGATGAGGGTAGTGCAGTTGATGTAGTTTATTTGGGTTTCAGCAAACCTTCGACCAGGTCCCATATAGGAAACTTATCGAGAGGGCAAATGCACATGGGATACAGGGTAATTTGTTAAATTGCATTCAAAATTGGCGCAGTTGTAGGAGACAGAGGGTGCTGCAGAAGGTTGCTTTAGTGACTGGAAGTCAGTGTCCAATGGTGTACCACAGGGGTCTGTGCTGGGTCTTCTATTATTCGTCGTTTGTATAAATGACATAGGTGACTGTGTCAGATGTTGGATTAATAGGTTTGCAGATGACAGAGATTGATTCGGTGGTTAACAGTGAGGTTGAGTATCTTGGGCTACAAGAAGATCTAAATAGGACGGTCAAATGGATAGTTAAGTGCACATGGATTTGAACCCTGCAAAGTGTGAGGTGATGCACTTTGGTAGGAATAATTCAACAAGAAAGTATTCAATGAACAGCATGACACTAGATTGTTCTGTGGAACAAAGGAACCTTGGCGTGTTTATCCATAGATATCTGAAGGTTTTTCTGACTCTTTATACCTTTCCAATTTATTTTAAAATGTACTTTGTTAAAAAGAAAATTGATTAGTTTTGCTTAATCTACCTAACAGTAGTTGTGATCTTAATTTATCTAGCAATTGAAAGAAATGCTGTTTCATCTTATCAAAGCAGCAGTGAAAGGTAATCTCACTGATTGTCATATGATGGTCCAGGTAATCTTGGAGCTAATTTTAGCTGGTATGAGCTTCTAGGAATTTTTTTTTTGTCAAAGTACCATGTGCAGATTTAACCTACTTGATCCACTTCATCTAGCAAAGGGATTGAAAAGATTAAAAAATGGTATCTGGCATTTAATGTGGAAATGGTCAGTTATTGGAAAGTTGTCTCATGGTATAACTGCTTACTAAAGGTTGATGAAAGTAATTCTCACATTGACTTGTGCAGAAAATATTTTGGAGATCTGTATTAAATTCCACAAGTGAAAACCAATGTTTAAAACTTAAGTTAAATCACAAGAAGTCATTTTCAAGAATGTTCAACATAGTCCAATCTTACTTATTCCTGGTGAGAAGCACAAAAATATATTTGAGCCACAGTAAGCCTTAAAATTTAACTTGACTGAGGAACTGTTTGCCTGTCTATGATCTGAGCTGCTATCCCCAATTTAATCGCAGTTTGTGCTTAGTTAGCCGAGTCATCAAAAAGTGTGCTCTAGTTGGGCATGGTTCACGTCCTACATACTCATTGGAAGACACTTCACCTCCCTGCATTCCATTTCTTTTCCTCTATTTTGTTGCCTTTCCATAATTATAGGTTAATATTTTGCATTCATTCCCCTCTCTCAACTTCTGCAAATAACACAATAAATTGAAGCTGTTGACACTTGATTCATGCATTTTTAAACAATTACGACAAATGGTGGGATGGTCTGTATTTTTACCCTGTGCTGGGTCTCTCCTTCATATTTTTGCACTCCTTTCCAGTTTTACTGATTGACTTCATCTTCCACAAGTCATGCTTCGTGGTCTGCAGCCATTCCTATGTTGAAATCTCCTTTTGGGTAATAATGTTCTGACTTGATGATCCTGCTGATAGCTACATGAAGTTCTCTTTAGGACTGTTTCTTTGCCCCAGGTGCAATACAGCATTGGAGCATAGATGCTATGAGGTTAACTGTTTGAACCGAGAGTCAGGTAGAGAGAACTTGTTATGAACCATTTGTGTGATCTTATCAGTTAGAATAACGAGTTCCTTATGGTGAAGTCTACACCTTGCTTGCACATTTGCTCTGAACGCTCCCTCTGATCATGCAATATTTTTTGTTTAAGTCATCTGTTTTCATCAAGCCTGCTCTTTTATAATGAAGCTATGTCGATGGTCAGCCTATCAAGTTCCATACTGAACACCATGATCTTGCTTGTGCTATTGACCAGCTGCAACCCACCTCTCAATCAGTCCTGTGTGCGTGGCCTGGATGTTTCAACTTGCCAGTCAAAAGGTTGGCATCTTTTTGTTTTGTTTGCCTGGTATGATGAATTCTGCCCATTTATTGAGCAGGCACTATAAACTCCGAGTACCCAAAGAAGCACATGGACTATGGTAGGTCAGCAGTTTTCTATTTGAGGGCTGCCCGACTTGAGATGAGCAATGACTGACCATTGGGACATAATTGTGCTTCCCAGCATAGGAGGCAGCATGTAACACGCTTTCTCTCTGCTAGTTGATTCACCATGCATAACTAATGTCTCCTGTTTTGTTTTAACGCCCTGCAGCAAAATTGGAATATCCTTTCTCGGACACAAACCTAGACATGAGTTAAGGATACCCTGGGATGGGCTGTCCAAACATCAGTGTCCCCTTCACAAACTTTGTGTTTGAGATTCCGTGTGTCACCATGAGGAGGTCCACTGGAGGGCTTGCTGAATGCTGATAGGGAGAAACGCTTTGGCCGTCTTTTCTGAATTGCTGCTAGCCAGTAATTTAGACTGAAAATGAGAATCGCAAAAGCATAAAACATGGTTCTTTTTTACCTGAGGACTAGATGCATCACATCTTTTTGGACACAGATTTGATTAGCTCAGTTATTTAGATGACTAGTGGACAATTCAGAATAACACTGATGGTGTAGTGATTCTGCCTGATGTGCACCTAGTCTCCTATTGAAAATGGAAAGCAATAGCAAAGCATCACTGATAAAACTGAGCCATCGGTAGACAATACACCAATGACCTGCCTTTATAATTAACTCACTTTAATAGATTGCACAGCAAATTTTAAAATAAGATAAATTTTTATTAAAACTCAAGATGAAAGAAAATGGCACATTGTAATTATGCTTCACGTAACCCAAAATTCTATTTCACAATAATAAAGTTAAGAATTTATTAGCAGTACTCTGAAGTATAAGCTTGGACATGCTGGTGTTGAAAAGCGTTGACCTGAGAAATGAACTTACTGGTAATGTTCATTAACCTTCAACCCCTTAGCACACATTGATTCCACTGTGAGATGATAATTGTTCCAGGAATGCAGAATCATAACTCTGCTTTCCTACTGACTGATCTTCGTAGTTATAGAGGGGGTAAATCAAGAAGGAAACCGAAAATGTGTTTATATCCTGATTTATGTATATATCAGTTTCTTGAGTGGTGTGACAGCTGTAGATATCAGACTACGCTAGTGCCACACCACCACTTAGGTGATTATTGCTGCAGACAGCTTATGTGCAGTAGTTTTGGATTGAGCATCATTATCCTATAAAACATTAAATCAAAGGCAACATTATGAATTCATTGTGAAATTGATAATATTAGATTACCATATACCGACATTGTGTAATGTTTTCTTTGCAATATTTTGCCCCAGACTAACTAGGAAAAAGAATTGAGATTGAAAGAAAATTTATAATAAAGTTATTTTACAGAAACTAGGATCATAACAGAGCTGTATTTTTGACCTTTTTTGTTTCAAATATTACTTGCTTAATAACCATTAAGCAATTAAAGTTTATTTGTTGCTGTTTTGAATAGTATCTTGTAAGTAATCTTTTTATTTTCACTTGTAGGTTCTAACTGGATTGTGCTAACGGCAGATGATGATGGATTTGCTCCATTAATGTTCAAACCAAATCAGGAAATTATTATTCGTGATGGGAGGCTAAGTACAGGACCTATAGAATTCCCCCCACCTCCATCTCCAACCGACAGTATCAATTTGGAAACCCAGAGAACAATGTAACCTGCTCTGCACGTGGTCACATGTAGTGAAGTACTTTCTTTAACCTAGTTATTATGTATTGTGTTCATATATGAGCAAATGAATAATGAAGTCGTTCGAATTTATATGGCAAGGTGGCTGATCATAAAGTGTTTGTTCTTTTTGCTGAGTCTGCATTGGAAATGTAAACATAGGAGTAGGACATTCAGGTCCTCAAGACTGTTCTGTCAATCAATTGCTTATATATCCCTTAAATGCATTAATCTGCTTTGGTTGAATATCCTTTTAAACTCTTGGCTAGAAAAAAATTCATCAGTCTGAGATTTAACAATATTAATTGAGCTAGCATTTTCTGCTTCTTGTGGGAGAAAAGTGCACAAAGAAATGTTTCCTAACTCACCATCTGAATGACCCAGTGATGATTTTACAGTTACATCCATTAGTCCTAACTGCTGAAAAGGTTTCCCACCAGCCACCCAATCAATTCCTTTCAATTTCTCAAATTCCTCCATTACTTTCTTCAGTCATGGCAAAAGGTTCCCGAGTTGCTGGCTGTTATTCACAGAGTAGCTTTAATGTAACTATCACATGGTTTTTCACAAAAAAAGTATAAAGCAAAGTGTCACAGCAAATGACATGATAGGCTTGGTCACATCATAAGTTTTGAGGAGGTTCTTAAAGTTGAAAGTGAGGTGTAAAGTGGGATTTCCTGAGTTTAGGCCTTACACAGCTGAAGGCTCCAGTGAAAATTAGAAATGCTTAAGAGTTCTGAATTAGATCAGTGCAGGTATGTCAAAGGATTAGGAGACAGGTGGAGATTATGAAGTCCTACGATGGTACAGAGTTGGCAATGGTGGTAACATGCATGTGTGGTCAGAAGTTTATCTCCAGGCCATATATGGCAATAAGGTTGCAGACTGTTTGGTTTTGTGTCAGACAGTTGCCAGGAAGGGTGGTGATGAGTATCATCAACATGTGTGAAAACTCACACTGTGCTTTCGGAAGATGTCACTGATTGACATTGCAGTTGAGAAATAATAAGTGGCCAAGGATAGATCTTTAGGGGACATCAGAAGTCATGCTGAAAGAGCAGAAAGAGAAACCTCTTTACCAGTGTTTCTCCAGCTATGATTTGGATGGATAAAAATGAAGCCAGGTGAGTTCTTTGTATTTGAATGATAGTGAGGAGGTGTTGGATGAGTGTGGTATGATCAACAGTATCAAAGCCTGCAGACATGTCCAGAAAGACAAGGAGGAAATGTTTACTATTATCACAGTAATACAGGGTATCATTTGTCACTTGATAAAACTGTTTTAGTAACGTGCCATGGCAGAAATCTGGACTGGAAGGAATGAAACATGAAGATTTTGGAAAAATAGGCATGGATTTGAGAGTCAACAATATGTTCAACAGCTTTGGAAAGGAAATGGAGATGGAAGGGAGGTTTTCAAGGTTGCTGAGGTTGAGGGTTGTTGGGTTTTGATGACAGGTCTTATGATAGCAGATTAACAATGTCAGCTAACAAGGGAACCATGAGTGCAGTTGGGGAAGAAGCAGTTCAATAATAATAGAATTGAGAGCATGGGAGAAGGGGTTCACGGACAAACAGTACAAAAGCTCAGAGGCTGAAGGAAGCTATGAATTCAGGACTATGACAGGAAGGGACCGCTGGAGAAAATTTGGTCAAGTAGGTTGTTGGAAGGTTTCAGAGCTGTTGGATGATCATAATCTTAGTGACAAAAGGCCATGAGTATCTTGCATTAATTGGGGCAACACTAATCGCAGGTCTGCCCAGCAAAAAACAACCAAAGCTTTGGCTTATGTCGTGAAAGTGGAGTTCAGCTGAACTCCAATGTGGACACTTCATAACAGGGGACCGATTGGAGCCCAAGCACTCACTAAATTCCCTGGAACTGGCACTACTTGTGATAGTTTATAGGTAAAGCGTGGTGGGCATCCAGATGGTTTTCCAGCAGTGAATGTGCTTACCTCGTCAGGTAGATGAAAGAGCCTCCCTCTGACCATTCTGCTCTGAAGCGAATCAGCAGGGGAGGTGTGTACCTGCATTTACTCGTGTGCTCCCAGAAATTCTTGGCAGAGTTTAATCCTCTTTTCCCTAGCTACGAAAGAATAGTTTGAAATGTTTTATCTCGGTTTTTTTTTTAATCCCAGCGTTGCTATTGCAGGTAATTAAAACAGGAGGATAAAGTCCTAAATTATAAAAAGAAATCCAATCCAAAATGTTTTAAATGGTAAAGATTACAAAGTTCTATTAAAATAAAACTTAATGATTTTTATTTAGAAAATGGTTGGAAAAACTCAGCAGATCTGGCAGTATCTGTGGAGAGAG
>NC_063336.1:111090235-111103926 GCF_021869965.1 Rhincodon typus
GGAAAGGGTCTGATGTAGCATTTTTCTTTCATGGAGTCCACAAAAAATTTCACTGCAGTATTTAGTTGCATGGAAAAACATGGACACTGTACTACACAATTAGTGGTCAACATACATGTATAGCGCTCGATTATTTATCACAAGCAACTGCACGCAAGAAAGCCTGAATTTATTCATGTGGATTATCGAAACTTCGCAAAACAACAAGAACCACACAAACTATGAAGCAGCTTCAAAATGAATAGTTATAACAGGTTTCTTTCCAACTGAAGTTGACAATATTCACTGATATTAAAGGCTACAAATCCTTAATATGTAACAATTTCTGTTACTTCAGTTTGGGAATACACCTCACAATATAAGGCTTCAGTGATCACAACAATTTTCTGCATAAAATATATTGGTATTTTTAATAGGTTGAATCAACACTCCAGAAAAATATAACAACATTTTATAGAATCCCTGCAGTGTGGAAACAGGCCATTTGGCCCAACAAGTCCACACTGGCTCTCTAAAGAGCATTGCACCTAGACTCACCCATCCTACCCTGTCCCTGTAACTCTGTATTTCCCATGGCTAATCTACCTAACCTACACATCCCTGGACACTATGGGCAATTTTAACATGACCAATCCACCTAACCTGCACATCTTTGGACTGTGGGAGGAAACCGGAGCACCTGAAGGAAACCCATGCAAACATGGGGAGAACATGAAAACTCCATACAGACTGTAGCCCAAGGCTGGAATTGGACCCAGGTTCCCTGGTGCTGTGAGACAGCAGTGTTAACCACTGAGCCATCATGCCAACCGTATTTTGAATCAAATATATTTCTGAAGGGAATTATTCAGATCTTCAAAGTCTTATGTATGGTGTGGGTTTGTAGTTCAGACATTCATAAAGTTACAAGGATTATGATTTGGACAAAGTTATACAGCAAAAGATTATGTTCCAGAACACTTCTAAAACATAGAAGTGTCAGGAGAAGCTGAAGAGGATTTGCACCTCCCTGTTAAGGGTTCCTTTTCTCTTTCAACCAAATTGTGGTTAATGCATTTGAAATGCCAACTTTCAAGAAACTCTTATGTGATTGGGAATAATGAGAAGCATGGAAGTGTATTTTCGCCTTTTAAATGTGCCTTGAGATTGTTTATCTCAATAATAGCCCTAACTTGCTTTATAAAGGCTCAATCTGACAAGATCATAAAACAGTTGCAAAAGCAATCGCTTTAAATGTGAAATAAAAACTCAAAATTCCTGCAGAGAAATGTTAAGAGAGATGCATGGAATATACATATTATTATTATTATTATCCCAAAAGTGAAGGTATTTTCAGTGAATTGTCATCCCATGAATGATTTTTCACGGAAGAAGACAATTTATTAGAAGATTATATCCTTTCTATATACTTCCCTGACAATTGTTTTACTAAATTTGAGGCATATTTGTGATTGTATAAGGGCCTAAAAGGGTTAATACCGAAGAATACCCTAATTAGCATTTATTGTCCCTGCTCACTGACACATAGTTTGATTTCTGCCACAGTATGTGACCTCATTACAACCTTGGTTCAACCATGGAGAAAACAGCTTTTGTCCAGAGGTGGGGTAAGACTGAACGAACTTGACATAAAGCCGATGTTTGACCAAGTGTGACATTATGGAGACCTAGCAAATCTAGAGTTAGAGGGATCAAGGAGAAACTCTCTGCTGGCTGGAGTCATACCTGGCATAAATGAGGATGGCTATGGTTGTTGGAAGGCAGTAATCTCAACCCAAGGTATCTCTACAGGGTACTGTCCTATTGCTCTACCGTCTTCAGCTGTTTCATCAATGTCCTTCCCTCCATCATAAGGTCAGAGGCAGGGATGTTTCCTGATGATTGCACAATGTTCAGCACCAATCATAACTCCTCATGTATTGAAACAGTCCATCTCCAAACGTAGTGAGATCTAGGGAATATCTAAGTTTGGGCTTGTAAGTTTCAAGTAACATTTATGTTACATGTGTGCCAGGTAATGGCCATCTCAAACAAAAGAAAATCTAACCATTCACCCTTGATATTTAATGGCATTTTCATCACTAAAGTCCCCAATATTAATATCGTGGGGGTTACCATTGACAAGAAACTGAACTGAATTAGCAACATAATTAAACAAAGAACTACAGTTGCTGAAGAATTGAAAGAAAAACAAAAATTGCTGAAGAAACTCAACAGAGAGAAGCAGAGTTAACGTTTCGAGTCTAGGGATCCTTCTTTAGAACTGGAGAAGTTCTGAAATTCTGAAGAAGGATCACTGGACTCAAAATGCTAACACCACTTTCTCTTCATGGATGCTACATGAGCAGTTCAGAGGCTAGGAAGTTTGCAGTGAGTAACTCACCTCCTGACAGCACCACCACCCCCCCCCCCCCGCAACCAAAAGCCTGCCCACCATCTACAAGGCACAATGGAGACAATAAGGATTGCAGATGCTGGAAGTCAGAGTCTATGGAAAAGCACAGCAGGTCAGACAGCATCATTCCTGACAAAGGGTTTTGGGCCAAAACATTGACTTTCATGCTCCTCAGATGCTGCCTGACCTGCTGTGCATTTCCAGCTTCACACCTATAGACTCTAGCTTCCAGCATCTGCAGTCCTTCCTGTTTCCAAGTCACTAAAAACCAACACTACAAAGTCTCTTCGAAGGATGTCCAGCTTAAAGAAGCTTTCCTCCTCCCTCTCAAGAGAGCTCAGTGAGTCTTTCTCCCACTGCAGCCCCCCCCCCCGGTTGTATCCTCTGCCCTGAAGCTCTTCAACCACATTCTGAAGCAATCTCGATACTACAGCCACGTCTCCTTCCTCAGTGCCTGTCTACGCAGCCAGCTCATCCCCCATGAACTCCAAATAACTTTCAAACCTTCACGATTTGAATTCAACTGTGACAATCATTATCTACAGTACATCAGGTGCTTCCAGAAATGGTTCTCCCTATGGATTCTCAGCTCCACACTCTCTAAGAGTCCTGACAAAATGTTTCGGCCCGAAACGCTGACTTTCCTGCTCCTCTGATGCTGTGTGACCTGCTGTGCTTTTCCAGCTTCACACCTGTAGTCTCATATCTACAAGGCACAAGTCAGGAGTGTGATGGAATACTCCCTACTTGTCTGGAATGAGTGCAGCCCCAACAACACTCAAGAAGCTCAACATTATTCAGAACAAATCAGCCTACTTGACTGGCATCACATCCACAAACATTCACACTCTGAACCACTGATGGGTGGCAGCAATGGGTATCATCTTCAAGTTGCACTGCAGAAATTCACCAAAGCTCTTTAGACAGCACCTTCCAAAGCCATGATCACCTCCATCTAGAAAGACAAGGCCAGTAGATATATGGGAACATCACCATCTACAAGTTCCCCTCCCAGGCACTTGCCATCCTGATTTGTAATCACTTCTTCAGCATTGTTACATAAAAGTCCTTGAACTTCCATTGTGGATGCACCTATAGTAAATGCAAAGGGTTCATATGGCAACTCAGCATTAATTTCCAATGAGCAATTAGGAGTTGGGCAATAAATGCTGGCTCAGTCAGTGAAGTTCACATCTACTGAATGAATAGATTAAAAAATCATATGGACTTTGTGGGAAACAGCTCGGTATCTTGAAGGAATAAGACCTAACATCTGGGTCTTTCTCACAGTCTCTTTAAATATGTCCATCATATCAATGTAACTTGTACTTAGTTTCTATGGTCCAATAAGCAATGTCTTGTTAAAGGCAATAGGCTTTGCAGGCTAATTGTCAAGTAGCTTTTCTTTACTGTACTACAGCCTGTTGTTTCTTACAGGAAAGAGGATGATTGCATGAAGAATGGTGAGGGTTCATTGTACATCTCTACTCACAAAGATCCATGAGGACTCTTTGAAGCCTATAAAGATATCGAGTAGTGTTTTTTTCAAATTGGTGCTGTTCTCCGCTGTCATTGCCTTACAGATATTGAAACCAAATAAGCTTCTCCATTATCATAATTATGGTCATCACAATTATCTGTGATAGTACTGAGCCTTTAAGAGAGATTTGTTCTGTTTTGTTTCTCTTGCAGAGAGGTGTTCGCACAAAGGTGTTGGAATGTCCGCTTCAGAAACAATGGGTAACCAGCTTTGAGCTCCCTGAATTTTTTTTATCAGAAGAAAGAAATGGGTGGAGTTTGGCTTACAGATGCAGTGTTTTAGTTTTGCTTTCAGTTGAGGTTTGGAGGTGGCTTTTGAAGCTGATAAATATGGCTCACTGCTGCAGCAAAAAATCTTGAATTCTCTCTCTCTCTGCTGCAAGGTTGTTTCTTTCAGTGTTCCTTTCTCCTGGACTGGAAGGGAGATAGCAAAACATATTTTCCTCATGTGCTGAATTTGCCTTTGTCAAGGGTGTGTTTATGGGATACTGCTACATTGGAACAGTTGATGATTAGTAGTTAAATAATGTATTAGTTTATTAAGTCTCTTAAAATTACGCCAATTCTTCTTTTCTGTTTGCATTTTAATGTTGTTGTAAGAATAAAGTGTGTTTTGCTTAAAGCCTAGCGGTGGACCAATCGAATCATATTTAGAACATAGCACCTCATACTTGCCTTTAAATAAAGTAAAAGTTAGGGTCCAGGCTATCTCTTTGATATATCTAAATTTCACAAGTACATAGGGATATAAAAGCAAATCTCCATCATGAAGACTCATTGATAATCCTTATGTTGTGAAACTTCTGAGAATCATTTTTTTCCATTGGGTTTATAAAGAACAAAGTTTTCAGGTTTCCTTTGTGACAGATGATTCTATACTTTAGAATTCTGTTCCACTGTACTCAAAAGCTATTTGTGTTCATTTTTGGCACAATATTCCTTTTCTATGGGCAGCTAGAACATGAGAAATAACTATCACTGCCACAAGAGAATTAATTGCTGATTGTGCTGATGTCACACGTTAAAAAAATGATTAAATCAGGAACATCAGAACAACTCCGCCCTTCCATGCGTTATTTCACTTTGTCACTTACCTCCTTTCACTCTGTACTCCATCATCTACTCTTTTTCTCCTTTCTGTCTTTTCTCACTACTTCCAGTTGTCCCTCTGTTTTGATTCTTGTTGGACAGCACCGAGGTAAGAGACTCTAACATTGTTCTGCTGACTTAGCATGGCTCCAATGCCTCTGACCATGAGATCAATGAACTCTTGGGTATAATCCGGTTTATCAAATCCTAGGTTTACTCACAAGACATACTTTAGAAAGACATTTCTTGGCTCAAAGCTTCCCTTGCCTTCAGTGTATATTGAGAAATTGCAGGCTTAAGATGGAGAGGATCCATGTCCAGAACGTGTATTTGGAAATACAACCCTGTTGTGTCACTTACAACTTTATGAATTTAATTTAACAAGTAATGTGGCTTCAGTTCGTAGAATAGAATAGTAGTTCTCAGATTAGATTAGCCACAGCACACCTAAAATAACTTACTTTTTAAAAAATACATTCACAGGGATGAGGGTATCACTGGCCAGGCCAACATTTATTGCTCATCCTTAATTGCCCATAGAGCAGTTAAGGGTCAACCACATTGCTGTGGGACTGGAGTCACATGTAGGCCTGACCAGACAAGGATGGCTTAAGGATCACTCCCTAAAGGGCATTCGTGAGCCATATGTTTTTTTTCCCCGACAATTGAAATAGATTCATTGTCATCATTAGACTCTTCATTCTAGATATTTATTGAATTCAAATTCACATGTTCAGTGGTGCGGAAGCTACTAGAAAAAAATTATTTGGGATGGAATTAGCATTCACGTGGAAAAAAGGTGAGTGGATTAGATGAGCCAGCATGGATTTCTAAAGGGGGAAATTGTGTTTAACTAACTTCCTGGGCTTTTTTTTGAAGAGGTGGTAGAAAGGCTAAATGAAGGTAATTCATCTGTCATGGTGGGATTCGAAGCCAGCTCCCTAGAACTTTACCTGGGTCTCTGGGTTAACAGTCCAGTGATAATTTCACTCGGCCATTGCCTCCTCATTTACATAACATCCTTTATATCCTCAGGACAGCCAATTTGTAGCCTAATAAATTTTACTGAGATACAATCACTTGTGTCTAAGCTCCCCTATACAGCAAATTAACGGCACTTCTGGTTTCATGGTCAACTCTTCTGCTCTTAATTTAGCACTTAATTTAACTTAACCAGCTTCCAACAATGCCATGTGAATAGCTGAAGCCAGCCATTGGCAAGATCTTTCAAAGACATAAGTGTGTCAAGGAGCTGCCCCAACTCGATATTTGTTCCCAGTTCCTCTTCCAGTCCAATCTCTGAGGCACCTATGAAATTCAGTTCTGTGTTTCAGGTAGTTTCATATACTACTGGGTATTTCCAGCATTTTCTGTCATTATTTCAGCTAAAGCGATCCATGTCATGACTGAAATACAACATCTAAGTGATACTGCTGATATTGTTTTAGAATTTGCGATTAATGCTGCATTCTTCAATGTGGTACATCTGTCATCTTTGGCATCCATTTCTGTGAGCATGATATTTCGTCCGTGCCTCCAAATGCTTAATTAAACAATATGATTGAACACGATACAGGCGCACTGTGGATAATGGAGATACACCAAGTCAAACAGATGGTCTGATCAACCAGAACGTTATTGCATGAAAATGTTAGGATAGAATTCTTGGCTCTAGCTAGGAAAACATTGTGTCAGTGATTGGAATATTGAGGCACTTTTCCCCTGAAGCACAATTGGGCTTCTGCATTCTGCCAATGATCAAGTAGAACATTAAAAAAAATCATAAATTAGGTAGAATCTCCCAGATTCTCAAGATCCTCCTCTATGAGAGGCATGTTCAGTGGTGGGGAAGCTTCTATAAAAAAATTATTTGGGATGGAATTAGCATTCACGTGGAAGAAAGGTGAGTGGATTAGATGAGCCAGCATGGATTTCTAAAGGGGGAAATTGTGTTTAACTAACTTCCTGGGCTTTTTTTTGAAGAGGTGGTAGAAAGGCTAAATGAAGGTAACACGAATAATGAAATGTAGTTAGATAGAGTAGATAAGGAGAAACTGTTCCTGCTTGTAAAAGGATCAAGAACAAGATGGCTAAATTTGAAGTGATTTACAAAAGAAGCAAATGCAAGGCGAGAAAAAACTATTTCACACACTGAGTAGTTAGGATATGGAATGCACTGCCTGGAAATGTGGTTGAGGCAGGTTCTATTAAGGCATTCAGGAGGGTATTGGATGAATATCTGGATAGAAACAATGTACAAAGGTATGGGGAAAAAGCAAGAGATTGGCAGTAAGTAATGTTGCTCATTTGAAGAGCTGATTCAGACAGGATGGGCCAAATGGTCTTCTTCTGGGCCAACACCTCTGTAGTATGGTGCACAGCAGTTCCTATAAATCTGGATTTACAAACTACAGCTCCTAAGACCTGCTGATGCATTCTTGAAGAAACAACTAACTCAATTATATTTGTATTCATGTTCCTTATTTACTGATTGTTCTTTTTTTAATTTTGGCAGTATGGTGACTGGTAAAATCTTAGTAGTGCTGCTTCATTGGTGCTTTTTTTCTCAAGCACTAACTTTCTTCTTAAATTCCTCTTCTCTGGCCTCTTCGCCCTCAACTCCAACGATATACAATACAAGAAGTTCATGGGCTTTTTGTCATTAAGATTGCGACCATCTGTTTAGCTGTCAGTGCTGTATCCCTTAATTCTCCTTGTCCAACAGTATAAGCTTCTTTAAAGGTCTCTCTTGCCCCATCCACAAACTTGTATCTTTTTCTATCCTCTCTCCTATCAAGACTGAGATTCTGGTGCAGTACATGAGGAGTGTTACACTGTTGGAGGGGCCTTTTTTTTAGGATGAGATGTTAAACTACAAAGCCTATTCCTCACATATTACCCCACTAACCTCCACATTCAACGTATCATTCTCTGCCACTTCCGCCACCTATGATCCAACCCCACAACCAAAGAGATATTTCCCTCCCCACCCTTATCTGCCTTTCATAGGGATTGCTCTCTCTGTGACTCCCTTGTCCGCTCCCCAATCCCCACTAACCCCATCACTCCCCAGCACCTTTCCCTCCAACCGCAGGAAGTGCAACACCTGACCCTACACCTCCCAACTCACCTCCATCCCACGCACCAAACAAACCTTTCACATTAGACAGGGATTCACCTGCACATCCTTCAATGTGGTCTATTGCATCCGCTGCTCCCCATGTGGCCTCCGCTACATCGGTGAGACCAAGCAGAGGCTCAGAGACTGCTTTGTAGAGCACCTACACCTTGTTCACGACAAACGACAACACCTTCTCGTTGCGGACCATTTCAACTCCCCCTCCCACTCCCTGCGTGAAATGTCCATCCTGGGCCTCCTCCAGTGTCACAATGACACCACCCGGAAACTGGAGGAGCAGCACCTCATATTCTGCCTCAGGAACCTACAACCCAATGGTCTAAATGTGGACTTTATCAGTTTCAAAATCTCCTCACCCCCAGCCTCATCCCATGACCAACCCTCCATCTCATCCCCGCCTCCTTGACCTGACACAACGTGTCCATCTTCTCTCTCACCTATCCGCTCCTCCCACCTCACTGAACAATCCCCACCACTGCCTACCTGCACTCACCTATCACCATCCCACCTACCTGCCCCAGCCCAACCCCTCCTCTCTCTATTTCAGAGCTCACTTCTCCCTCCCCATTTCCGAAGAAGGGTCCCGACCCGAAATGTCAACTTTCTTGCTCCTCTGATGCTGCCTGGCCTGCTGTGGTCCTCCAGCTCCACACCGTGTTATCTCTGACTCCAGCATCTGCTGTTCTTATTATCTCTGAAGCCCATTAATCGGCTTTGTTGCACGTAAAAGAAATACCTGGAAGAAGAGCTGGAGAGTTAACTGCGGTGTGCTGGGTAATATTAATCTCTCAATCAAAATTACTGATCATTATCAAACTGCTATTTGAGAGTTTGCTGTGTATGAATTGGCTACCAGACTTCTCACAAACAGTGACTAAACTTTGGAAGTGCTTCATTGGCTGCAAAGCAGACTGGGATTGTATGATTTATAATTGAACTTAATAATTATAATTCTTTTTTGATGAAGATGGTGTTCCTACTCACTTACTGTCTTTGTCCTCCTAAGCAATTGAGGTTGGGACTTTGAAGGATATTGTTAATGAACCTTGACAAATTGCTATAGTACAGTCCAAATTCTGAATACCACATCTTGTAAGTATATGTTGGTGTTGAAGGGAGTGCACTGCAGATTCACCACAATATTCTTACGGCCCACAGGTTGATTTATGAGGAGGGATTATGAGAACTAGATTTGTGTATTCATTGTGGTATACAATGTTTTTGGATCATTTGAAAAGCTTATTAGATATTGAAAAAAAAGTTATAAAATAGACAGGACGATTTCTTTGCTGATGAGAAAGTTGAGAAAGACAACATAATCTTAAAATCAGAAATGGTATTTTAGAAGAGATTTAGTGTAGACTAGTTTAATTTGCAATTGCAGTCGGCATGGACTGGAAGGATTAAAGGATCTGTTTCTGTGCTGTATGATTCTAGATAAACTTCTTCATGCAAAGGGTAGTAGCAGCACAAAAAGCAGCAGATGCTAGATCAGTAAATTATTCAATATCTGACATCGACAGATTATTCTCCTGAATATAGAGGAATATGAAGACAAGGCAGATGGATGATGTTAAGATACTGATCAGCTAGGATCTCTTTGAATGGCAAGGAAAAAGACTCAAGGAGGTGAATGACCTCGATCCATCCTGGCCACTGTCTCTATGATGTCAGATTCCTGGATGAGCTCCAGTCTGCTGCAATTAATAATTGCGAAAACCAAAGCCTGTTACATATTCACATGCGGGTAAAATGCTCAATTTTAAGGGCAAGCAGGCAAGAATTTCTGTCCCCACTTCCTCCGTGGTCTCCTAACCCCCACTAGGACTTTCTGGGTACCATATTTAAAAGGCAACTCGACAGCATTTCACTCTCTGTAACCACTGAGCATGAGAGAATTATAGAATTGGCATGGTGCAGATGGTAGCCATTTGGTCCATTATGTTGCACTGACTCTCTGCACATTTTGACTTAGTGCCAATCTGCTACTTTTTCCCTATAACCCTGCACGTTATTCCTGTTTCAAAACTCAGTCAATGCTCTCATGAATCCCTCAACTGAAGTTGTCTCCGCCACACTTTCAGGTTTATTCTATTACCTAATTACTTGCTTTGTGAAAAAGTTCTTTTTCTCTCACCTTGCATTTTTTTTCTTTTGTGGAGCATTTTACAACAGTGCCCTCTGATTCTCAGTTTGTTACAGAGTGGGAACTGTTTCTTCTCACGCACTCAGTCCACGTCCCTCATTATTTTGAAAACTTCTATCAAAGCCTCTTCCTTTCACGGAAAGAGATTCATCACATTCAGTCACTCTTGGAATTGTCAGATACACACACTAGCACTGCCTCCCTACAGGTGCTCCTGCAGGGCATCTTCATGATAGGGGATGTGAGGTTATCAGCAATGGCATATTAATAACTTGGACAAGGTAAGTGAATGGACTAACACCAAGTTTGCGGGGTACACAAGTCTAAACAGGAATATATTCAGGTTATGTGAGTGGTGGACAAAAACAAAATTGACAAAAAGAATATAATGTAAGATTATGCTCTTTGGAAGGAAGAATAGAGGAAATGATTATTATTTAAATAACCGGCCTCCTCCAGTGGTCCCCAGCATTACAGATACCAGTCTTCAGCCAATTCGATTTACTCCATGTGATATCAAAAAACAGTTGGAGACACTGGATACTGCAAAGGCTACGGGCCCTGACAACATTCCGGCAATAGGACTGAAGACGTGTGCTCCAGAACTTGCTGCTCCCCTAGCCAAGCTGTTCCAGTACAGTTACAACACTGGTGTCTACCCAGCAATGTGGAAAATTGCCCAAGCATGTCCTGTACACAAAAAACAGGACAAATCCAACCCGGCCATTTACCGCCCCATCAGTCTCCTCTCGATCATCAGTAAAGTGATGGAAGGTGTCACCAAAAGTGCTATTAAGCAGCACCTGCTCAGCAATAACCTGCTCAGTGGTGCCCAGTTTGGGTTCTGCCAGGTCACCTTATTGAAATATCTAAGATTCTTGGAGCATTTGACAGAATAAATGTGGAGGGTTTGTTTTTCCTTGTGGGAATGCCTAGAACCAGAGGACATAGTGTCACAACAAGGGATCACCCATTTAAGACAGACATGAGGTCCTAGGAATTTCTTTTCTCAGAGAGTAGTGAATTGTAGAATTCTTTACCAAAGAACGCTATTGAACCTGGGTTAAGTATATTCAAAGCTAATGTAGGTGGTCTTTTATCGGTAAGTGAATCAATGGTAATGGGGAAAAGGCAGGAAAGTGGGATTAAGATTACTAGATCAGTCATTATCTTGTTGAATGGAGACGCAGAAATGATGGCCTACTTCAGCTTCTATGTCTACGAGGTGTCTGTGAAGCTCTTGGGAACCAGCGGACGGACTGGATCCAGTAACTCAAGAGGATGAATGATCTGCTGCCTACTGTCGAGGTAAGTATCACTCACTACTCAATGCTTCATGATCCTATGAATGCAAGTTTACGTTGTACATTTACCGCTTCACAGACTGTCATACACTAAAATGGGCGCAAGGCATCTTGTCAAGACGCCTCAGGTACAATCAATGTTTTCAATGCACTTTCCAAATTTGCACTACTTGCACCACCTTACTACTGCCTCCCACAAAATTTGCCAGGGTTAACACTTATAAAGCTCATGCACCACCAACTCACTAACATATCACAGGAGAACCTACACTTCTGATTGTTTCTCAACAAAGGCTTGCAGAAAACAACAGGTGACTTCAGGGTGAACCTTTCATAGGAATATCAGTCACAGACAGCATGTGAGACTTTATTGATTTGCATCAAGTCTAGTTTTTTGATCATTCTGAAACACCTTTCATTCCGAGTCTGTTAACTCATGACATCCGCTAAACCACATTTGTCTTCTAAGTATTGCATATGACCAATCATTGCTCTAATGATTATTATCCCTATCGGTGACTATCAGTGCAAACATAGTGCTCACATAATCATGCTAATGTCTTATGATGCTCTTATTCTTTGCAGAAGAAAAATGTGTAAAACCAGCACAGTGGGTGTGGTAATGGGGAGGGGTGTATAAAGATTCTCACCCCCTTTGAGGAAGAGGCTGCAAAGAATGCAAGTGAGCTAGGGGAGGGTGTTGGAGATGAGAAGGAAATTGGATATCTACAGTCATCTACTGAGAAAGCCTCCAATCTGCTACTCACAGCTGCTCATTAAAAATTGTAAAGCCACTTGGTTGCATGGGCGTTATGCTTCATTACACACTAAACTTGAAATAAATACAGCACTTCGTACTACATTTCTGTGGCCTGTTTTAATCCATTGAAATATTTGACTATTACTGTTTTCCTTGTAAACTACCTTGAGGAGTGATGATGGTCCCAGATGCTCATAGGCATGTCATGTGCTGCAAAGTAAAGATGTCAAGGCTCACATTCACTGCTTTTCCCTGGGTGGGCAGGAAAGTACCTCTGGAAAGCAGAATCTTAAGTTACATTGTTGGATCTTGGAAGTCATTCAGCAATAGTGTAGCCCCAGACCTGCTGAGTTTCTCTAGCAATTTCTGTTTTTTGTGCGTTTCAGAGCTCCAGCATCCGCAGTTCTTTGATTTATATTCTTCAAACAGCTGGTTTGTTTGATCGGTTAGCTCATTTGGCTGGTTGTATACAAGAGTGATGCCAACAGCGTGGATTCAATTCCTGCTCAGGTTATCATGAAGGAATGTCCCCATGCCTGAGGCGTGGTGACCCTCAAGTTAAACCACCACCAGTTATCTCTCCCTAATAAGAGAGCAGTCCTATTGTGATTTTACCTTTATTTACTTTGTTTATGAAATGTGGGATTCACTGGCCAGGCCAGCATTTATTGCCCATCCCTAATTGCACAGAGGGCAGTTAAGAGTCAACCAATTTGCTGTCGGTCTGGAGTCAGATGTAGACCATACCAGGTAAGGATGGCATTTTCCTTCCCTAAAGGACATTAGTGAACCAAGTGGGTTTTTTCCTGACAATTAGCAAAGGTTTCATGGTCATCATTAGACACTTAATTCCAGATTATTATCGAATTCAAATTCCACCATCTGCCAGGGAGGATTCGAACCCAGGTCCCCAGAACATTACCTCAGTCTCTGAATTAACAGTCTAGTGATTATACCACTAGGCCATTGCCTACCCTATGTTTGTTTGATAATGCTGTTCATAGAAGCATAGAATCCCTTCAGTGTGGAAACAGGCCATTCAGCCCATTCACCTACCCTCCCAAAAAGCATCCCCCCTAACCAATCCCTGTAACCCTGCATTTCTCATGGTTAGCCTGCACATCCCTGGACACAATGGGCAATTTAGCATGGTCAATGCACCTAACCTGCACATCTTTGGACTGTGGGAGGAAACCGGAGCACCGGTGAAAACCCACGCAGACAGGAGGAGAATGTGCAAACTCCACACTGTTATACCATGCATCTTGGACATTTCCTATCTTAAGCCAGTACATCAATGTAACTTTGAATCAGAGATA
>NC_063336.1:111104326-111115235 GCF_021869965.1 Rhincodon typus
GTTAACTCTGTTTTCTCCTCCACAGATGCTGCCAGACCTGCTGAGCTTTTCCAGCAACTTTGTTTTTGTTTCTTTTCACTTCTTTATTGCTTAATCTAGCAATCAGCATTCATTTATAAGAATTATGTACTTCAAACAGTGGCTATTTATCTATTTTCATTAGTTTTTTTTGTTCAATGTATACTCTAATTTCTTACCATGTTTTCAAAATATATTACACATTAAGTTTATTGCATATGCCACCTGCTTGCCTAACCAGTGTATGTTGTCTTGAAATATTTTATAGTCTTGCTCAATGTTTGTGCAATCTCTTAATTTCGTGATGTTGGCAAACTTTAGCATGTCTCTATACCCAAGTGCAAGTACCTAAATACACGGAGAACAGGAATAGACCAAAGCACTGACTTTTGGGGTACATCACTTCAGTAATTATTTTTTCCAACGTGGCTTCATTAATTTGAAGCCTGATCATAAAATAAACACAGTTAAACTTTCTTAAAAAGGATTTTGTTCAAAGTGATTTTTATTTTCTGAATTTTGGTTAATATTTTGGACAAGTTATGGTAAAGACAATTTGAAGTGGTGTGGTTCTCTTCCGACCATTCTTTGCATCTAGAGACTTATATTAAATATTGCAGATGATAATTAGTTATTCGTGAAAATAGTTGGAATAATCTTTAAGTTACCTGAGTCGAATAAAATCTTTTATACAATTAAACGACTGCTGAAACATCATATTGATTAAAACACAATGTTGCAAATAAGTTAGTTTTTTAGTTCTTTTTACAAACATTAATTTAAGACTAACATTAATTTAAGATACAATTACATTGTGCTGCAATTGGAAATTTTAAGGTTTGATTGGGGAAGTTGTGGAGGCAGAGTTTTTACAAGAAACAACTGATCTAGTAGTTCTTCAGTGAGCAGTTGTGTGGAACATCAGCATGTAATGTGCAATGCATTGCCTACTCTAACTGCATGCTACGTGTTCATGAAGCTTTGAATGCAATTAACTAAAATTAATACCTATGTATATAGAAATCAAAAATCTGAAGTGGATTTCTGTATATGACTACCAAGTGTTTACAACATGGAAACAGGCCTTTGCCTAAACTTGCCCATGCTTATACTCCATGCCAACTTCTTTAATTGCATCAATGAAACTTGTTTTTCCCATTTCCCTCATTTTTATCAAGCATCTTCTTCAATACATCAAAGCTAGTTGCCTCGATTGCTCTCTGTGATGACATCATAGGTAGGAAAGCAAGCAGTGATGAGGACATAGAGTTTACAAATAGATATCGATTGGCTAGGAATGGGCCAGAATCAGGGAGTTTAATGTGGATAAGTGCAGGGTTGTCCATTTAATTTGGAAAAAATAAAAGGGCAAATTCTTATTTACGTGAGAAGCAGATTCAAAGTGCATCAGTGCAGAGGGATCTAGGTGTCTTTGTGCATGAATCGCAGAGAGTGGGTATGCAGGTGCAGCATATAATAAGACAGACAAATGGAATCCTGGCATTTAATGCAAAAGGACTGGATTATGATTGTGAAGAAGTGTTGTTACAATTATATAAGGTGTTGGTGAGACTTCACTTGGAATATTGTGTTAGGTTTAGGTTAACAAGGTTGATTCCAGGGATGAAAGGGCTGTCGTATGAGGAGCGGTTGAATAGTTTGAGTTTGTACTCACTGGAGTTCAGAAGAATAGTGTGGGGGTGGGGAGGGGAGATCAGATTGAAGTATATAAAATACTAAAGGACATTGGTAATGTGGATGTTGAACAGATGATTCCCCCTTGTGGGACAGTCTCAAACAAGAGGGCGTAGATGTAGAGTGAGAGTAAGTAGGTTCAAAACTGACTTGAAGAGAAACAACTTCTCTAAGGGTTGTGAATCTGTGGATGCAGAATCAATTAACAGATTCCAGAAAGAAATGGATACATTTCTGATGAAAAGCAGGAAAAAGGGCTGTGGGGAGCAGGCAGGAAAGTGGAGTTAGGAGCAGAATTAGATCAGCCATGATCATGTTAAATGGTGGAGCAGGGTTGAAGGGCTGAATGCCTACTCCGGTTCCTAATGTTTCTACATAAGTTCATATTGGGTGAGGAAGTTTCTCCTGAATTCGCTATTTGATTTATCAGAAACTCTTATTTATGGTTCCTAGTTATAGTTTCCCTGTTAAGTGGAAATAACTCTGAGAGGTTTACCTTATCAAGCCTTTTTGTAACCCTTTTAAGATCTCCATCAGTGACCCCCACCCCACAAAATAACTTTTTTTCCACAGAGAAAGAAAACCAGACCATTCAAAGTTTCCTGATAGACATCAACTCTCATTTCTAATACCATTCTAATAAATCTGTTTGTCTAAACTTTTTACAGTGGCTGTAAATCTGTTTCGTAAAATGGAGATCCAAACTGTTTACTGTACTAAGTGTAGTCCAACGAAGGTTATATTTAAGTGTAATATAATTCACTTTGTTTTAAATTATGCAATCTAGAAATGAACCCCAGTTCTTAATTGCTTTTCTTTGTTCACATTTGTCATTACATTATTTATCCGTAGCCAGATTCGCCTGCCATTCTATCTATTGAGACACTCAATTTCCTTGGAGTAATTGACCACGTTATCAATCCTACCCAAATGTACCATCTTAAAATTAGTTAGGTTGAAGCAAAGTTTTCAATTACACAACTGCTCTGCAAATTTATTTCATAGCCTCCTGTAATTTGTAGCAGTTACCATTTCTTAATGATGCACCCAAATTAAAATTGTACTCCCGAGTCTAAATGGTTTGTCTAAATTGAGAACAACCATGGACCAAGCACAGATTTTTGTAGAATATCCATTCCCAACTTTTGCCATTCTGAATAACTTGACTTTATTCTCTGTTTTCTGTTTGTAGTAAGCTTGTTTAAAAGATATTTGGATGAATAAATGAATAAGAAAGGTTTGGAGTGATATGGATATATGACTTGTTTAGTTTGGGATTATGGTCGGCATGGGCTGATTGGACTGAAGGGTTTGTTTCTGAGCTGTATGACTCAAACTCTCTGACTCTATTAGTCTGCTAATTATCCTTTGATCCTACATGTTCTGGGTTTAACCATGAGATCACTGTGCGACACCTTCTCAAGACCTGTTTTTAAAAAAAATGTTATGTGCACTGCATAACCATGTCTACCTCTCTTTTTTTTTACCTCGAATAATAATTCAATAAGATTGATTAAAAATTGATCTTCCTTTTTGAAATCTTACTAACTGTTCTCTATATTTTCAGTTTCTCCTTTGAGTTAAAAATTGTTATTCTTACCCCAACTTTCTAGAATTACCTAATTTTAAGCATGGGATTGTATCTGGAAAAGTGCCCAGAATTGCCAGGTTTTGTTGTGCAAACAATAAATGGGAGGCTATGTGGTCTGTAAAGAATAGTTTGACTTCAGGGTAAATTTCAAAGAAATATGTTAAAACCTTGATATCTGATGGCCAATGATTCTAAAAATGGAGCAACACATTTAATATTTTCCATTGGAAGCAAGAAATTTTGTTAATTAAAGGTCTTGCTTTTATCGAATTTTCAATCTTAACAGTATTGTCCAAGACCTCCTTCAAGTTGGTAGAGATGCTTTTGGCAGCAAGTACTTACCCTGTACGCATCTAAATCACTTTGGGATCAACTTCTGTGGCTTATTATTCCTGCAGTGAACTTGAGATGGGAGTTTTGTATGGCATTATCTACGATTGTTCAATACTTGTAAGAAGAATGTCGTATTGGGAATGTTATGATTTCACAGGCTATGAATAAAACGTGTTTCAGTATGATCAAAGAACGAGAGTTGATGCCCATCACCAAAGTTTTACATGATGTTTGCGACTTTTATTTCTGTGAAGGATTTGACCTGAAGCCATCTTTTGTGGTTGTACCATGTAAGCCTCTGGTGAGAAGCCATCAGATATGTAGATTCGCTTAGCTGCAAAATGTCAGTGAGCTGGTGGTGCATGAAGTTTATGTCATTCCTTTTTATGTCATAGTTGTAAACCCTGGCAGATTTGTGGGAGGCAGAAGCACGATGGTGCAAGTAGTGCAAATTTGGAAAGTGCATTGAAGGCATGGATTGTACCTGAGGCATGTTGAGGAGATGCCTGGCAACCAGTTTTGTGTGTGACAGTCTGTGCAGTGTTAAGCTTACAACACAAACTTGCATTCATAGGATCATGAAACATTGACTAGTTAGTGGTGCTTCCCTTGACGATATGCAGTAGATCATTCATCCTGAGACACTGCATCTAGTGTTCCATTGGTTCCCATAGGAATTGACCTTCAGAACTATCTTGGTCTAGGCTGACTTTGTTACGTCGCATGGCTTCCTCTTGCCCTAAGACCATTAGATTTAGGAGCAGAAGTAAACCATTGAGTCTGCTTCACCAATCAGTGAGTGCACAGCTAATCTGATAATCCCTAACTCCACTTTGTGGCTTTCCCCATAACCCTTGATTCACTAACAGATTTCAAAGACTGTCTACCTTAGCCTTGAATATACTTAACCACCCAGCCATGATAGCCTTCTCTGGTAAAGACTTCCACAATTCACTACCCTGTGAGAAAAAAAATTCCTCCTCATCTCTGTCTTAAATGGATGACCCCTTTTCTGAGATTGTGTCCTCTGGCTCTGGACTTTTCCCACAAGAGGGAAACAAATTCTCTGAATCTACCTTGTCATTGCCACTATAATAATCTTTCATGTTTCAATTGGATGACCTTTGAAACTCCATTGAGTAATGACCCAACTGGCTCAGCTTCTCCTCATTAGACACTCCCTCCATACCCAGAATTAGCTGAGTTAACCTTCTCTGACAGCCTCCAATGTCAGTATATCTTTTCTTAGATAAGGAGCCCTAAAATTGTTCACAGTATTCTAGGTGTGGTCTAACTAGTGCATTTTATAGTTTTAGCAAGACCTCCCTATCTTCATACTCCATTTCCTTTGAAGTAAAAGCCAATAGTCGATTTGCCTTCCTTATTATTATCTGGTAGTGTATTTTGTGATTTTTGTATGACGACTCCCAAATCCCTCTTGCTCTCTCTCCCGCTCTCTCTTTCGAGTTAAATGTCATTTCCTCTATCATTCCTGCCAAGGTAAATAACCTCACATTTGCCCACGTTATATTTTATCTGCCAAGTTTTAACCTGTTTACCTCCCACTTGCTTCACACCTATTGTGTCAGCCAGAAACTAGACGATAATACATTATCTTTCCTTTTTCAAGGCATTAATATATTGTAAATAATTGTGCCCCTGATCCCTGTGGCACACCACTAGTGGCCACCCTGAAAATACCCTCTTGATCCCAACTCTCTGTCTTCTATTAATTAGCCAGTCCTCTATCCTTATTAATATATATTTTTAATCGCCCTGTTCGGATATGTTATCACTTCTAGGGCAGGTGGGATATGAACCTAGACCTTCTGGCTTAAAAATAGGGATACTACGACTGTGCCACAAGATTCTCTCAGCAATGCTAGTATAATACTTCCAACATCATGGGATCTTGCTCGATAGCTTAATGTGTGGTATCTTTTCAAAAGTCTTCTGAAATTCCAAGTGTATTACATCCACTGTTTCCCTTTTACCTATCCTTCTAATTGCCTCGTTAAAGAATTCTACTGAATTTGCCAGGCATGATTTCACTTTGTGAAGCCATGCTGACCCCTGCTTTATCATATTATCTATTTCTAAATGATCTATTGTTACATCCTTTCTAATGGATGCTAACATTTTCCCAGTCACTGTTAAATTAACTGACTCTGTCCGTTTCAATAAAGGTGTTAGTTGGCAGTTTTCCAATCCTCTGAAACTTTGCGAGTATGCAAGTATTCTTGGAGGATTACTGCCAATACATAGGATGCATTCCATCAAACCCTTTTTTTTGTTTTATATAACAAATATCCAGAATTCTAAAAGCTTTGAGTAATCTGTTATGATTAGGCTATGGGCCCTGACAATATTCAGGCAAAGTACTGAAAATATGTACCAGTATTAGCCATGCCCCTAGCTGAGCAATTCTAGTACTGCTATGACATTGGCAGCTGCTCGGCAATATAGGAAATTTATGTGCTGTACACAAAAGGCTAGACAGTTCTAATCCGGCCAGTATTGACCACTTCAGTCTCTTGAATCCATCACTAATTGCTCTCATGAATCTCCCACTAGCAACATTCTCAGATTTACCATCGATTAAAACCTGGACTGAACTAACTCTATAAATATTGTGATGACAAAAGCAATATTGAAGTTAGGAATTCTGTGGTGAGTAACTCACCTTCTTAAAGCCTATCCATCATCAACGAAGCACAAGTCAGGTGTGAGATGGAATACTTCATGCTTGCCTGAATGATTGCAGCTGCAATAACACTAAAGAAGCTCAGTGTGATCCAAGACGAAGCCCGTTTGTTTGGGACCCCATTCACTGTCTTCAGCATTTACACCCTTCAGCATTTACACCCTTCACCACCACCTCTCAGTGGCAGCAGTGAATGCTATCTACAAGATGGACTCAGCAACTCATTCAGGCTCCTTTGACAGCACCTTTTAAACCCACAACCTCAACCACCTAGAATGATGAATGCATTGAAATATGACCATTTGTATGTTCCCTTCCAAGTCAGAAACCATCCTGACTTGGAACTATATTGCTATTTTCCACTGAGTCAGAATCCTGGTGTAGGCACTCCCGTAGCTACACCCCACAACCCGCAACTGTTCAGAAGGCAGATCATCAGCACCTTCTCGAGGGCGGTTTGCAATCTGGAATAAATGCTGGCCTAACCAGTGATGGAGGTCAGTTAGCTCAGTACCCATGTTAGGCTGGACTGGTCGTTTGCAGTTCAGAGTGACGGTTGAGGTTACCATGAAAGTCCCACCTTCTCAATCTCACCCCTTGCCTGAGGAGTGGTGACCTTCAGGTTAAACTCACGAGCAGTCGTCTCTCTGTATTATGAGAGCGACACTGTAGTCCTAGGGGACCAAGGTGACTTTATAACCAGTGAAGCCATATCCCATGAACAAATTAATAAATATATTTAATATTTTATATTATTGGAACTTGGTATTTTCTGTTGCGACTGATGTAATTCATTTTGAGGTGTTGGCCAAGCTGACAATTATGTTCAGTCCATGAGCTGCCTTTTACACGGTCCAGATAACAAAGTAACCTCCTGCCCTTGGAACATAGAGATGGACAGTTTCAACACTCTGTTTGAGCATGTCTCCATTACCTAACCCAGATTCCTTGATTACTCTTTAAAATAAGAAATGTATTGTTCTGTCTTGAAATTTGAAAATAATTAAGAATCCCCAACCTTTAATGGAAAAAAAATCACATGTCTGCTGCCTGTCATGTGAAATATGCCAACAGTTTCACTGGCTTTGCTGTAATTTTACAGTTGTGCACCTTGTTTTGGATTCCTTCACTAAAGGAAGTACTTTCTTTTCTGGATCTTCTCTATCAAATTGCTCCAATTAAATTACTTTACTTCCTAATCTCAAAGTTTCTGTAACCTTACCTCAACACAACCCAAATGTTGTTAGTTGTATTATTACTTTGGAGTTGCTCCATATGTCTTCTTTATTTGCGTAATGAAAGAAATATTAATTTTAATCTAAGTGTGCACTTGGTTCATAATTTGTGAAGGGTTTTTTAATACACCTTTTTGCAGCATGCTAGAACCATTTGTGTGTGCTGACAATGTTCAAGAATTACTGTTCAGGTCCTAAAAGGACAGATCAGCTTAACTAGTTGACGTGTGTATTTTATTCATTCAGGGGATGTAGGCATTGCTGGCAAGACCAGCATTTATTGCCCATCTGCTGCTACCATTGAAGGTGATGTGATCTACAGTCTCAAGGTTGTTGTCTGTATTGTGAAGGTACTCAACACAGCAAATCCTTGATGTAAATTGCCCAGCTTAACAATTTAAAGTAATTTATTCTTTCAGGTGTTTTGTCATACAAACGTACAAAGATATGAACAAGGAATAAGAGTAGGTTACTATGCTCTTTGAACCTTCTTTGCCATTCATTAAGATGGAGGCTGATCTGATTTTAAGCTCAGCTCTGCGTTCATGCATAGCCCTGATAGTCTTTGATATCCTTGGTAATCAAGTATCTACCTACCAACTTCTCTGATGCTGTCAACACCTGCTTAATATGTTAATTTGAGAAATTAGACCTTCTGCTGTCTGGATTGTTTAAAATTGTAAATGTATTACTGATAGTTAACAATTGACCACATGAGGACTTCACAGAGAGACTGATTTCTCTTTACTCAGTGTTCATATGTTTTCAGCATCCAGGAGTAATTGACATACTGCAGATGGAGAACCCAAGACTTCCAGTTTTAATTTTTTCCTGCTCATCACTTAAGCAGGATCAGTTCTAATCAATTTCTCCTCCCCAACCAACCCCCAGCCCACCATCAGAGTAACCCTTCTGAGATCAGCTAACTCACCCATCTACGAGTTGTGTGGCAGCGTGTGCCTTCATTCTGTCAACTCTTTCTCTGTCACATATCTTTCCCTCTACTCCAAATTTATCTGTTCAAGCTGATTCTGTGCTCTGAAACTCTTCTGACAATTTTTTGCAGCCCCCAACAAATTTAACAGCTTTTTCCAGACGCATCTTGTGTACCAATGCTGGTCCGCTTTTAATTTTCAGAGTGGTGTGTCACATTTTCTATCTTAAAGCTTTCTCTGTTCACAAGAATTTTTTTTTTATTTATTCATGGGACACGGGCATTGGCTGACAGGCCAGCATTTATTGACTGTCCCTAGTTGCTCTTGAGAAGTGGTGGTGAGCTGCCTTCTTGAACAACTGCAGTCCATGTGCTGTAGGTTGACCCACAGTGCACTTAAGGAGAGAATTCCAGGATTTTGACCCAATGACAGTGAAGGCATGGCAATATATTTCCAAGTTAAGATAACTAGTGACTTGGAGGGAGACTTGAAGGTGGTGGTGTTCCCCTGTATCTGCTGCCCTTTTCCTTCTGGATGGAAGTGTCGTCGGTCTGGAAGGTGCTGTCCAAGGATCTTTGGCAAATTTTTGCAGTGCATCTTGTAGATCGTACACACTGCTGCTGCTGACTGTTGCTGTGGGGGGAGTCAATGCTTGTGAATGTGGTGCCAATCAAACAGACTGCTTTGCTTTGTCCTGGATGGTGTCAAGCTTCTTGAACGTTGTTGGAGCTGCACCCATTCAAGCAAGTGGGGAGTATTCCATCACATTCCTTACTGGTGCCTTCTGGATAGTGGGCAAGCTTTGGGGAGTCAGGAGGTGAGTTCTTAGCCTTTAACTTGCTCTTGTAGCCACTGTTTATGTGTGAAGTCCAGTTGAGCTTCTGGTCAATAGTAGCTCCAAGGATGTTGATATTGGAGGATTCAATGATGGTAACACCATTGAATGTCAAGGGGCAGTGGTTAGATTATCTCTTTTTGGAGATGTTCATTGTCTGGCATTTGTATGGTGCAACTGTTACTTGCCACTTGTCAGCACATGCCTGAATATTATCTAGATCTTGTTATGTTTGAACATGGACTGTGAGGAGTTGCGAATGGTGCTGAACATTGTGCAATCATTGGCGGATATCCCCACTTCTGGCCTTATGATGAGGGCAGATCATTGAAGCAGGTAAAGCTGGTTGGGTCTTTTAGGAAAGGATGTTTTTCTGTCTCCCTGTCAAATGTAACCCAGTTTTACTTTTTGTACCTACTTGGCCATTGTATTTCTTATTTGGATTTGCCATACAGTCATTGTGCTCTTAATTTTATAGTAACTTGCTCTCCATTTGCATTGCAAATGCCCAGGTTTCCTCCTTGTGATTTAATTGCACGCATGTTCGGAAACTTGTGCTGCATAGTTTTATGGTGATTAAATAGGCAAACGTAACTAATAGTTCTCTGGAGCAAATTATGGTTCATTGATTTAACTGTGCTTTTTATGTATTTTTAAAAATAGTTCTTTTTGGTGTCCACTTTTTAGTTTGCGTTTGATATACAATGTACTTTCATCCATTTACAAATGCTTTCCATAATTTTATTAATTTTGGTACAGTTGATTTTTTCACATTTATAGTTACGTTTATTTTGGTTGAAATTGAGTAGCTTTGAAATAACTATTTACTGTGGAAATGTTTTTGCTAATTGTTCAATATTTTGCTGGCATCTGCTCATTAGTATACATTTAACAGCCCTTTCTTGCAAAACTTGTCATAGGAGTAATCTACTTTAACATTGACCAACCCTTGCTCCTATTTGCTATGTTCCAAACAGCCCTTTGAGTCAGCTGCATCACTCAACTGGATCATGACTCATCTTCTAACTCGGTGCTATTTTTCTGCACTTTCTCCATTTCTTTGCTGTTTTTAATGTCAAGAAATCTGTCAGCCTCTTCTCTTGAAAATACTTGATGACTGAGCCTCCACAATATTCTGGGTTAGAGAAGTCCAAAGTTTCTGATTGAAATACATCTGCCACACATTTTTCAACAAAAGCAAGTGTGAGGTTATCCATTTAGGACTGATAAAGGATAGATCATGGCACTTTCAAGAAGCTTTGCTGATTCTAAGCATATAAGCACATTAACTGTTTTTCTAATTAGCTGTTTCAGAAATGTTATTACACACCTCTGGAGCACTTGGGACTTGAACCGGGCCTCCTGATCCAGGGGTAGGGGCATTACCACAGCGCCACAAGAACACCCTGTTCAGAGATGTTATTACACACTTCTGGAGCAGGTGTGACTTGAACCTGGGCCTCCTAACTCAGAGATCGTCCAAAACACTTTCAGCTTCTTATTGTTAAAAATACTCAGTATCCTCCTATTGAAATTAATGATCTGTTTTCACCACTAGGTTAT
>NC_063336.1:111115735-111122526 GCF_021869965.1 Rhincodon typus
TTCACATGTTATTTTGCGATTCACACTGAGTACAGCTCATTTATAATTGGTGTAAAGGCATGTTTTAAAGTTTGTCCTGACAGGATTTTCTGAGAATTTGGAAATTTCGTATTAAATACAATTAGCATATGGAGAGAAAGGACATTATTGTCTGAACTTGCATAATATGAAAGTACAGTTGTTTGAAAAGTTGTACTTCCATACATGTGTGTACTTAGTTTCAATGTATATTGGCTGATCACCACCTCTTTTGAGGGCAATTGAGGATGGACAAGGATTGCCGAAGTTGCCAGTGACAGGCACTTCCCGGGAATGATTTTTTAAAAAATGGACTGCTGATTGACTACACCTTTTTTAAGCAAGGTTATTTAATGCAAGCTTTGTACTTCTTGCTGAGTAAGGTGAAATTTCAGAAAATGGTTTGGAATCCATGTATGCTTTGCTGTATGCAGTGGCCAAGGGTGTTTAAATTTGTAGTAATAAGTGGCATTTGATGTTCCATCTCACTAAGGGCAAAGTGTTCTTAGATTTATAAATAAACGTTGTTTAGTCAACAAAAATATTTTTTGAAATACTCTGGAAATATTCATTCTGGCAAGCTTACAATTGAACATGGCTTCTCTTACCAGCTGTTATAAATCCAGATTGAAACACTTAGCAGATCAGACAGCATCTGTTGGGGGAGGATAAAAACAAACTTAATGTTATAAAATATTTTTTCAGCAGAACTACAGGAAAATAAAAATGAAGTTATTTTTAATCAAGTACAGAGCTTGGGGAAAGGTTTTTAAGGGTGGTATGGGGGAAACAGTGCAAGACAGGGGAGTTGACAGGAAATTTGATAGGGTGGCAGGCAGGAATGAAGTCCTCAAGTAACAACAACAGTGCTCAGAGGTAAAACCTGTGAACACCATTCGTGTTATACGATTAAGAACAATATTTGTCCAGAATGGATCTTCTGAAGTCATTCAAAACTTTTTGGTTTAATTATCTTTATGTATTTAAATCTTTGTACATTTAATTTTCACTTTCAAACTTGAGACTTTGAGAAATGTTTGTGTACTAGCTTGGAAATTGGATATTGTGTAGCATTTTTTTTTTGTTGTATCTTGTTTGTCAAATTAGAATACCTTTTAATAATGTCCCTAACAATGCACACAATTTTCCATTTCTCGTGATCAGAGTTGTTAAGAAACTGTATGTTGCCAGCGCAGAGGAAGTGCTGGAGGTCTCAAAAGCATAAAGGTAGGTAAATCTCCTGAACCTGATTAAATATATCCCAGAATGTTGTGGGAAGTTAGGGAGGAAATTGTGGTGCCCTTAGCAGAAATAATTGTATCATCTATAACCACGGATGAGTTGCTGGGGGGCTGGAGGGTGGCTAATGTTGTGCCTTGTTTAAGAAAGGCTGTAAGGAGAAGCCTGGAAACTGTAGACCTACAAGTTTGACATCGGTAGTGGGTAAGTTGTTGGAAGTGATTCAGAAGGATAGGATTAAATGCATTTGGAGAGGTAAGGGATGATTAGGGATAGGGTCGAGGGAAGTCGTATCTCACAAACTTGAATGAGTTTTTTTGAGGAAATAACAAAAAGATTGATGAGGGAACAGCAGTAGATTTTGTTTTCTTGGACTTTAGTACAGCCTTTGATAAGGTTCCATTAGGATAGACTAATTAGTAAAGTTTCAGATCATGTGGGATTTAGGGTGAGCTTGCCAATTGGATTCAAAATTGCCTTTATGGTAGGAGACAGGGTTTGGTGATGGAGGGCTGTTTTTTGGTCTGGAGGCCTGTGACCAATGGTGTTCCACAGGGATCGGGTCTGGGTCCACATATGTTTGTTGTTTATGTAAACAATTTAGATGAGAATGTGGACGAGCATGAGGAAGCTTGTGGATGTCATCAAAATTGGTGGTATATTGGACAGTCAAGATGATTGTCTAAGATGACAAAGCGATCGTGATCAATTTGACCAATGGGTTGAGTACTAGCACACGGAGTTTAATTTGGATAAATGCAAGGTATTGCATTTTATAAAATGAACAAGGATAGGACTTGTGCTGTTAATGGTAGGGCTTTGGGTAGTGCTGTAGAACAGAGACCTAGAGGTTCAGGTACATAATTCTTTGAAATTTGTGTCACAGGTAGAGGGGGTGGTTAAGAAGGTGTTTAGCGCACTTGCCTTCATTGAGCAGACCTTTGAGATTGTAAAGGAAATTGGTGAGGCCTCTTCTGAAGTACTGTGTGCAGTTCTGTTCGCACTGTTAAAGTAAGGATATTATTAAACTGGAGAAGATTCAGAAAAGATTTACCAGGCTGTTGCTGTGAATGGATGGTTTGAGTTACAAAAATAGGCTGGATAGGCTGAGACTTTCTTCCCTGAAGTGTAGAAGATTGAGAGGTGACCTTATGGAAGTTTATAAAATCATGAAGGGCATAGTATAGAGGAATAAGGGGAATAGTAAAGGTCTTTACCGTAAGGTGTGGTGTTCAAAACGAGGGGGTGTATTTCTAAAATGCGAGGAGAAAGATTTTAAAAAAGGACTTGGGGGCAATGTTTTTACACAGAAAGTGGTTAGTGCCTGGAATGAACTGCCAGAGGAAGTGGTGGACGCATGTACAGTTAGACCATTTAAAAGACATTTGGATAAGTACATGAATAGGAGAGTTTGGAGGGATTTGGGCCAAACGCAGGCAGGTGGGACTGGTTTAGTTTGGGAACATGGACAGCATGGACTAGTTGGATGAAAGGGTCTCTTTCCATGCTGTGAGACTCTATTACTTAATGACTGTGTATAATTTTGGTTGCATTTAATTTTATGAAATAGTCATTTCTGCTTTCAAGTGAGAAACAAAAATACACAAACTGGCTGATGGAGTATCCCTGAGGGATGTGGATTGGGGATATTGAGGATGGATGTAATGTTGGGAAAGAGCCAGAAACAACAGCAATATTGGTACCATTTTCCTGGATCCTTTGAACACAACCAGAACCAGCTGCCTCTCCTCGGTTCTGTTAGATCTCGGGATCCGCTTCTTAAATTTGCACTCACTCCCTGATAGCTTATTTTCACTAGGTTCTGAAAACCTATAAGCACATTTCCAGTGCTTACAGATACTAAAACTATTGTACCAAGGCCTGTGGATTTTGCTGGCCAGGTCCCTGAAATCCCATATTTCCTCTACCAGAGATCCTGTACATTGCTGTCTGCATCATTGTTTGTGGGGCAAGGCCCCTGTTAAAATATTTCTAGAACAATGCCCAGTGAGATCATAAGACATAGGAGCAGCAGTAGGCCATTCAGCCATCAAGTCTCCTCCGACATTTAATGAGATCAAGGTTGATTTGGTACTTCCTGACACCACTCGCCTGCCTTTTCCCCACAACCTTTGATTCCCTTACTGAATAAACATCTGTCGGTCTTAGCCTTGAGTATACTTAAGGACCCAGCCTCTGCAGCCCTTTGCAGTAAAAAAAAACTCTGCAAAAACACTACTGGCTGAGAGACGCTGTTCCTCCTCATCTCTGTCTTAAATGGACAACTTCTTTGTTCTGAGATTATGTCCTTTGGTGGTATACTCTGCAACCCCCCCACCGCAAAAAAATTGAAACAGTCTTTCTGCATCTGCCTTATCAAGTCCCCTAAGAATCTTGTATGTTTCAATAAGGTGACCTGTCATTGTTGTAAACTCCAATAAGTACCAGCCCAACCAACTCAACCTTGTAAACCTCCCCTGGACTGCCAGATAAGAGGCTCAGTATTGTTCACAGTATTCTAGTTGTGGTCTTGCTGGTGCTAAAACTCAACTAGCTTTAGAAAGACCGCTGTACTTTTATACTTGACTCCCTTCAAATAAAGCACCACATTCCATTTGTCTTCTCTGTTAGCCGCTAAACCTGTATGCTAGCTTTTTGTGATTTACGCATGATAACTCTCAAATCTCTCCGTGTTGTTGCTTTCTGTGGTCTTTCTCCATTTAAATAATATTTAGCTCCTCTATTTTCCCTGCAAAAGTGCACATTTACCCACAGTATGTTGCATTTGCCAAGTTTTTGACCATTTGCTTCACCTGTCTGTATCCCTTTGCAGTCTGAGTCACCCTCGCCACTTGTCTTCCCACCTATCTGGATGTCACAGGTGGGAAATGCTTTTCAAATATGTACAATTCCCATGGTTGCTTCCAATGCTATAGGCAGGTAGCATTTACAATTAATGTTAACCTTGTTTCACCCTCCACATGTGCAACCTGATTGCTGAGTATTTCTTGCGTTTCTTCTTTAATTTCAGATTTTCAGCACCTGCCTCACTTTGCTTCAGCATTTCTTGCTCTTGGTAAACATTTGACTTGCTGAGAACAATAGAAAATATACTAATACTTCTAAATTATTAAGATTTTATGCTAGCCATATCAGGATTGTCGCACATTGCAAAACTCTTGGTACTCGGTCAAGTCACACCAAAATGAACTCTTAATCACATTAGGTTGTCATGTCTATAACTGTAATATTTTACTTGCATGTTATTTCTGTGTTGATTCTACACGTTTGTCATTGACAGCTCTGTTACACTTAAAGCTACATTCTCTGGTAGAAGCTTCTTGACCCTGTTTTTCAATTTGCTTTCTTGAAAATAAAATATTCTGTTAACTTAATTATTTTTAATCTTCCTCGTATTTGTTCTATATTATAACTCTTGGTTGTCTGGTTGGGAAATAAATATTTAGCAAGCACCACCAGTTCTGAGATTACTGAAATATCCAGCAGTATCCACTTCTGTTTTTCTAATAAATCTCCCCAAGTTTAAATTTTTGTGAATTCCTCTCAGTACTTAGTATTGAGGTGATTTATCATCGTAAACTCAACTCACTTGTTTGTCTTTTTTTGATTTTTTTTCAAATTCCTGTTTGCTATTCCTGTGTAAAGTTACATTTTAGTGGTTTTGTATTTGTTACATTTGCAATGCTCCAAAAAGCAACTTTTTGCAATAAGTAACAGTGTGTTATCTGCTATCCAGTCTTCCCACTATTGGAGGTTTGAGTTAAAACAGTCAAAAGATGTGATAGCAAGCAAGGACTCTCTAGTTGTATAAGTATATGTTGTTGCAGTAAGGGATACAATAACCGTCATTTATTACAACGAAACATGCAAAATATGAGGAAGGATGAAAAAATGCAGAACAAATGGGTAAGTAGCCACATAGAAGTACGGGGAGTTCCTAGTTTACAAACGTCTGTTTTACAAACGCTCATTATGAATGTGATTCCATACAAGGTGTATTTTTAAACTTCCGACATGCAAGTGTTTCCTTGTACTTGCAAACTGATAGTTATATTGTCCTGCATTCTGTTCTGACTTGCATACAAATAAACTCGTGAATGGACTGAAGAATGGAACCCGCTCGTAATCTGGGCACTACCCATTAGACTTGTATTTTACAATTGCAAAAAAGACTTTTAGGTACTTCCTATATTTAAACAAAAATGCAGCAAGGGATTAGAAGAAAAGAGTAAAACTTTCGACGAGTCAAGTTGATTAAAATGCTGTTTATTCATCTGAAATTTCAGACCAAAGACTAATGTTAGGAACCATCTGAAAGCTGTCAAAAAATTGCAAGGGATAATGCTCAAAATACTCAATAAATCTTTTCCTGTATCTAGTGCAAAAAAAAACTAAGTAGCTATCACCTCATCTGCTATTGTGTCATTTGTGATGCTGCTGGATGCAATTTTTTTTGTAAAGAGACCAGATTGTTACATGAATTTTATAGGTTAAACAAAGCCTTTAATATGCAATAACTGAGTTCTATTAAATGTTGTCATATAACTTCAGTTTCTTTGATTCAGTTGAAGTTTAGATGATTTGATTTTTGTCAAATTAATAAAACAACAGATAAACAATCTACTAAAACAACATTACAAAACTTTATTAACTCCTGAATTAAGATAATTTAGACGTATGGAATTCAAGCATAACCATAATCATGTAAGTACTTCAAAATGTTTAAAGCATCTGGAAAAAAAAAACTCACTGAAAATCTGTCGTCTAGTAACTTTCAGCGTAAACAAAGTTGTTCAGGTGTAGGAAGTTGAGTGACATTTTTCTCCCATCTGTGTTTTCCAGTGTTACTTTTCATCTAATTGAAGGTATTCTTAAAATTCTAAAATATTGTGGAAGCTCTTGAATATTTTGCTGTTGACCTATATTTCTTTTTGACAGATCACTCAGCTTTGGAAAGGGCAATGGCAAACATTGCCCTGTTGACCCTGCAAGGTCCTTCTTTCTCACTAACATATGGGGCTAGTGGCAATTTGCCACAGACAGCCTACAGCCTAGTTGAGAAACAGCCTGGTACAGTCATTCTCAGAAACATAGCTTACAACCAGTGCCCCAGGCAGGACAGACCCACCAGGTGCAGCACAGTGTAATGTATCCAGGAATGGTTTGCCCTACGAGTCTAATATTGTTTCTCGACCTCCTTCTCATGGATTTAAGTCAAGCCTGGGCAAGGAAACTTCATGATTGTCACCTACTGTCCGTCCATCAACTGATGAAACAGTATTCCTCCATGTTGAATATCAATTTGGGGAAGTACTTTGTGACAAGGGCATACAATGTATTCTGGTGAGGAACATCATTATCTGTCACAAAGAGTTGTTCAGTAGCATCACTACTGAGTTATACAAGTCTCAAATGACGTGTTTGCGAAACTGACTCTATGGCAGTTGGGGAGAGAACTAACAAGAGGGAAATACTGAATAAAAACCAAAAGAACTGCGGATGCTGTAAATCAG